>NC_085857.1:55558713-55733976 GCF_034702125.1 Engraulis encrasicolus
CACACACACACACACACACACACACACACACACACACACACACACACACACACACACACACACACACACACACACACACACACACACACACACACACACACACACACACACACACACACACAGTAATAATGTGAAATGTGCTTTTTTGACATGCAGATGTCTTCACTCTGTAGAATCTCTGAAGATGATGAGACTGGAATGTATTTATGACCACACACACACACACACACACACACACACACACACACACACACACACACACACACACACACACACACACACACACACACACACACACACACACACACACACACACTGACTCAACCCATTCTATTCATCAAATCCACCCATTCTATTGACCAACTTTACACATTACATTGCATTACTTTACATTGCACTACACTCCATTGCACCACATCGCTTGACATTACACTCAGGACTCTAATTTAACACCAGCCAGACACCGGCCAAATGCTGGTGAAATTTCAGTTTGACTGGTAGAAAAGACCAACTTACTAGCCAGTTTGACCCATTAGTGAGTGCATGTTTGGCTAGTAAGATGAACGTCTTCTAGCCATTTTGGCTGGTGGTGAAAAAATAACATTTAGAGCCCTGCTGATTACATTGTGTTACATAACAATTAGCAGAAACTCATTCAAAGCGACATATGCAACAGCATCCGAATTGTAAATATCATATCAACTGTGCACTTTGCATTGCATTACATTAAAATAAATTACATTTGGCTTTGTTTATCCAAAGCCACATAACACTCTTCTCCATTGATTCCCAAACTTTTTCTGCAGGGACCCCTTTTGGACCTAAGAATATTTTTGAGACTTCTTCAACCGCCCATATTCCAAATGCCAAACATTTTTTGTCCTTTTAATAATATTGCTAAATATTAATGTGAAAATGAACAGGAAGAGTGAATACATTTATTAACCATATAAGTGAATACTGTCGGTAAACAATTTGTTA
The DNA here is from genome assembly GCF_034702125.1 of Engraulis encrasicolus. NCBI lineage: Eukaryota > Metazoa > Chordata > Actinopteri > Clupeiformes > Engraulidae > Engraulis > Engraulis encrasicolus. Next base: position 55,559,695 of record NC_085857.1, read on the forward strand.
ACGATTAGCCCTGTGGTTTTTCTGTTTTCCTGCAAAGTCCCTTCTGTCCGACACCCACCTGCAGTACCAGTGGGACACCACAAGGGGTCGTGACCCCCCCCAGTTTGGAAACCACTGCTCTAGTCCAACTCTATTGACCCCTTTACTGTTTGTAAACAGATATGACGTAATTTGGCTGTGTGCGCATCGTTGGAACAGAATCGACCATGCATTGTTCACTTGTATAGAAACTCAGCAGGTGTTTTTTTCCGAAATAAGATAACAGAGATAAGATAACTTCAGATATGCAGTGGGCACCAAAAACATTCCTGCTGATGTCCTCAGTCCAGTCAGTAGTTTAATGTCTTGTAACAACAAACATCTCCTATGCTTCTGGAACAGCCTCTTCCCTCTCAAAACAAGTGTACTTTTCAGAGTCTCTATTTTTTATCAACGTACACGCTTCAGGACGGCAGGTTTTCTCTCTTTAGGGTGTGCACTGTCTGTTCGTGTGCGTGTGTTCACAGCCAGTTTTACATACAGCCTCCCCACTCCCTATTTTACCCATGCCTGCAGTTCACCTAGGGGCCACTGTCGAGAGAGTGCAGCCCATTCATTCTGAATGAAGTCTGCACTCCTCCGTTGGCGCCCCTAGTGTGCAGTACCACCCGGAAGAGTGGAGTCTCTCGTAATATCTCTGGTGTGTTTGAGTCAACGATGTGCGCGCATTCAGTAAGGATGTCGATTCTGAACGGGTCAATTGACATTCTATTCATCTTACTCCATTGACATTCTATTGGTTTTATGCATGGTCATCATCTACCTCTATTAACATTCTACTGCCTCACCTCCGGTCAAGTTCACACACACACACGCATACACACACACACGCACACACACACACACACACACACACACACACATACACACACACACACACACACACACACACACACACACACACACACACACACACACACACACACACACACACACACACACACACACAGGTTGGGTTGTTGTTGTTGGAGTGCGTTATGAGATGTGAAGCCATATAATAGTGGAGGCAGTTTTTACCTTCAGATTGCTAACAACGAAACACCTTACTGTACGGGTGACTGGCTGATTTTGAATGTTTTTAAACTGAAGATTGTTGTTCATTATTAAAAAAAAAACATCTGTTTAAATAATAAAAATGTGTCTCCTGAAATTTATTTCTTGGGATGAACTTCACGAATATGTTATTTTGACTGTTTATCACATAACATTTTATGAAAAGAACTTGGATTTGTAGGCTATCAGTTTTTAAGCCTGTCCTCATGTCTTGTAAGCGGATTAAAACAAAATTCACATTAAAAAATATCTGCATACGTGAGACCAGCACCTTAGATAGTAGGCTATTTTTATTATTATTATTTTAAAAAAATAATTGTTTTAAAAATAAAGGCTATTATTTAAAGCCATGTAAGAATCGATCAACCTCCCCCACAAGAAAATGAATTGGTTCTTCTCACACTATCTGTGCATTCATGTGCACAGACTGAGATTCATGAACTAAATGCCAACACCACATAAACCCATTTTCCACTGGGAAACTTGTTGAAAATGTTTACGAGTCTATAAGATATGAATGTATAAGATTTACTTAAAGTTCTGAGAGCACATGAATGCACAATAAATCTCAATTGATGTTCGTTCCATAAATCCCTATAAGCCACCCAGGATGCATAGCTTCCTTCAGTCCAGATGGGGGCGGTAAAGCGCCATATCTTTGGCAACACATGAACAACAACATCGGAAGAAGAGAAGCGCTGGAGAGATGCACAGCTGGCTGCAACAAGCAGCACTATTGTCACAAATTGTCTACAAATTCGCAGCCGGAATATAGTTGTTACAAACTTGCATTACCGACCGAGTGTCGTGGTGAGTGTGCCTTTCTTTTTTTATACAAAGAGTAGGTTGTAATGGTGTGTGGTTCACGTGTAAGCTGATAGCAAAGAGATCCACTACTGCTGGTGGTGTTATTACTGCATGAGAGGGAGGGTGACAGACTGGTGCAGCAAGTTGGAAAGAAAGGTCGGCTATGGAAAAACACAACTAATAACTGTATACATTGAAAAAACAAATGAACACTAAAATAAACACACAAAAAATAGCTAAACGATATTCCAATTAGGTAAGACCATGTTATCTATTGCATCTCTGAACATCACTCTATTACTGTTACACTCATTACATTTCACTTAGCTGACGCTATTTTATCCAAAGCGACTCACAGTTATTTAGTTACAGGCAGTGTTTCCCACAGAAATTTTGGAAACTATGGGGGCAGCCATGATATTTTTTTCCGGGGGGGGGGGGGTCACGTGGACCTTTGGGGGGGGGGGGGCATTTTAAAAAAATGCAGTACAGTGAATCATTTCTGTTTACAACAGTTTCATTCGTCCCTCATGCAGGGGTCTATGTAATGAAAAAAAAAATAAAACAAAATATGAGCCGAGATAAGAATTTAAGAGTACTCTGACATTGTTAACGCATAGACAAAAAGGGTCTAAGACGGTAGGCTATGCCTTTTCCCCACACACACAGGCGTACACATTCTACATGAGGGGTGCTGGCCAGTTTTTCAAAATTCCTCCCATTAAAATGGCTGAACAACATATTACACATTTATGTCTTTTCACATTCATTTCTATATACAGCCCGATGTCTCCTCTGCCGTGTCAATGAAGGCCTGTCACCTAACTCATTACAACTGTAAAGCAAAGCCTGGGGAGTGTTAGTAAACTCATCCCAACTGTCCCTTCTCTGAATGTTTTTAATTGCTCCCAAACCCAAGTTAACTACAACAACTTGACTAAGCTTTTGATCCCTCTGTCTTTCAAGCACTTGTAGTTTTCTCTATAGGATGTATTTAATCCAGGAGGAAACTGCGAAGGAAATCGTAATTCAAATCGTTTTTTAACAAAAACGGCAATCGTAAAAAAAATAAAAATAAAAAAGTAAAAAAAAAAATTTTTTTTTTTTTTTTTTTTTACATTTTCGGGAAACTATGGCGGCCAAATTTAAACTATGGCGGGCCGCCATAGTTTCCTCAATGTATGGGAAACACTGACAGGGTATTGGCTACAGTCCCTGGAGCAATGTGGGGTTAGGTGCCTTGCACTTCAGCCATGGGTGAAGGTGCTGGTAAGCACGGGATTTGAACCTGCAACCCTCTTATTCAGAGGTAAGCGCTCTAACCATTGAACCATGGCTGCCCTGTACTCACAGTCCTGGACTATGTTCGTGAAAACGGGCTGCACTGCATGCATTGCAATGCATCGTAGAATGTCTGGCCACTAGTATTGACATACTGCTCTGGTAGTGATATGCATGCTAATTTACTTCATCCACAACATGCAGGGAACGATGATGAATCCAACCAACAAGAAAGGTTACCCTCCATTGGTGTGGCTGGTTTCCAAAAGGATTGAGGGTTTTAGAGACTATGTTGTTTGGGGGTTTCTACCCTGAGAAAATAAAGTTGTTAAAAGTGCAATTTTAATTCATTATGAGAATGGAGATAAAGAGCCCTGTGCTGATTGGGCCCCTTGGCTCTTGGGCCCCTGGGGCTGGGCCCGGTAGGCCAGTGCAGCATTCCATTGATAACATGGTAATTACTCTGTTGTGTTCTGTTGCAGCCACACACCGTTGGACTCCAATAGATCATGGGTAAGTGTGACTGGGGTATTCCTGCACAGTCCACCACTCGGGGCTCCAACACGCCACCTCCTAGTCAACCCACTGGTTCAGGTATAGGAGCCGCCGTCCCGATAGCCCAGCGCAACTGCCTCCAGGAGGAAGGTTTACCAACGCTCCACTCTGCGCTCTGCTAGTTGGCCTCCGTTACATACCTCTCAGTTGTGTTGTATGTTGCTTGTTACATGAAATACAGGGTTCACAAAAAGTTAGAGATATTTGACTTCTAGTAAAATAAATTAGAAAATGAATTACTGTGAACGTGATTCTGGCTATTTGACTTGCAGATTTGAATTGTGGCTTGAAGGAAGAAGAATTTGAAGAGGATATTTGCCCAAGACAGGAAATAAAAAGGGAAGAAGAGGCGCTTGGTATTGCTGACGCTGTGACCACTCCTGTGGTGGACGTCAAAATAGAAGACTCAGGCCATCCTCATGTGGCCACTACACCTGAGAAAGATGTCAAAATAGAAGACTCAGATCATCCTCATGTGGCTACTACACCTGAGAAAGATGTCAAAATAGAAGACTCAGATCATCCTCATGTGGCTACTACACCTGAGAAAGATGTCAAAATAGAAGACTCAGACCATCCTTGTGTACATTCCACAGGTAAGCTACAAATTACAGTTTAATTGTGTGTGCATGTGTGTGTGTGTATGTGTGTGTGTGTGTGTGTGTGTGTGTGTGTGTGTGTGTGTGTGTGTGTGTGTGTGTGTGTGTGTGTGTGTGAGAGAGAGAGAGAGAGAGAGAGAGAGAGAGAGAGAGAGAGAGAGAGAGAGAGAGAGAGAGAGAGAGAGAGAGAGAGAAATGTACAGTTAGATAGTAAAAGAAATTTACAGTTAGATACCATGTAACTTCTCTCCATTACCCCTGTTTTCACAGTACAGTACACATGCACCATAAAAGAAACAGTTACCAAAAACAACAACATCACATTACATTACAAATGGAAAGTAGATGGTAATTGCTGTACCGTTAAAGAAAGCGTTACTAGTTCATTGTTATTGGTGGAGAATCTGAATGGATCCCCCTTTTACTAGCTACTGGACCAGTGGGATGCTTGATGTATTCATTTTGGGTAGGGTGCGCGCATCCAAAATCACTTGTTGCAGGTGCCAGACAAAAGTGTCAGGCAGTTTAAGAGGGTAGATCTTCGCACTGTGGAATACGCTCCAAAAAAGACAAGTGCTATTTCTTGTTATCCATATGCGTTGATGTTTTAATTAAATAAAGTTGTTGGGTTTTTTATTTTAGCTTATTCCTCATTGTGCAGACCTACCTTCTTAAAATGCTTGATGTATTCACCAGCTATATTCAGGCTGAAGTCTGACTGGATCTGTTTTCTCCAGCAGCGGAGATCTCCATAACATTAAAAGAGGAGGAGGAGATTAAGGAGGAGGAGGAGGAGGAGGAAGAGGAAGATGTAGGGACCCTACAAGAGGAGGAGGAGGAGATAAAGGAAGAAAAGGATGGAGGAACAAGCTCTTCAGATGACACTGAGGAGGATGTAGAGACGTGGACCCTTCAGAATACAACAGAGGACACTCGTGTGGAAATTCACAACACTGATCACTCTACTCTTACAGGTACGTTTCAGAAGCTGGCCACCAGCAGCTAAGGTGCTTAAATAGTTATCAGCATGGACTAAGGTTTCAGAATCACCCGATTGCCAACGCGGAACTTGATCTTAAGTTATAAAGTTCTTATAAGCGGTTTTATTTGAAAAAAATATAAAGCATCTTGTTAAGTTATTCTAAGCTTTTTTTCCAGATTTTTTTTTTTTTTGGTCCGGCTGGGGCCACTGTGAAGTGGGCGGACGTTGGAGGGGGCATTGCCTGGGGTGCAACCATAGATTGTATATCACCACCAACAATTCTATTTATCCATTCTATGGGTGCAACTAATTTTAGGACTGCCACTGACGAGCGCCCAAATTTTAAAGGTGCATTGTGTAATATTTCTCGCAGTTTCTTTCCAGAAATCATGGTTCCCTGCCTTTAACTAATTTCAGCTCAGAGTGCGGCGTCATAACAGATCTTGATCAGTGTCATTTTAGTGCTGACGGGATTTGAGCTGATTTATTAAAAATGTGGGTAAATTAGAGCTGAATGAACGAACACATTCTAATGCAAAATGAGGGTCATAGCTTTTAAATGCAACTTATTTGATGGTTGTATGTGCTTCAGAGGCTGCGATATTTAGGATTTAATAGGCAGAGGGCACCCTTTCCCAAAAAGGGCTTAGGACAAAATGGGTTAAGTATAGAAAATAACCGAATCGCTGGCCCCTGCCCAATGCCCTATCTCCATAACATAACAGAAGTGGAAAAGTACTTGAAAAAAATCCAACTGAATCGTATCGTATGGTGGGGCATTCTGAAATATTGAAAGTAATCGCTGCCTTAAGAAATCGATATCGAACCGTATTGTCATGGAGGCTGTGCTTTACCCCCCTAATCTGATACACCTGTCCCGTCCTGGTTGCACCGAACTGTGTCTCCCTGAAGAGTGGACAGCATTCACCTTTATTTTGCAGATGTTTCATCTTGAGCTTTTTTCATGCCTTTAACAATAGTGAATTTCTGAATGCAGTGTGTTAAGCCCAGCTGTGTTCCTCAGCAAAAAAAGGGGAAAAAATCAACTGTTTATGATGTTTTAATACATACATAACGCTTTATGTGACTTCGACTTACGTTTTGTATTTTTGCGTCGTAGGACGTGCTGAAAAGAAACAATCCAACAAGGCCGGTAAAACTGGTGAATCAGCGATCAGGAAAGGCAAGACCATTCGTACTTCAAAAACGTCAAATGTCGATGATATGGACTGTGGAAAATGCCTCAATTGCAAAGAACATCCAGGCATTGGGGCAAAGGCGCACCGCTGCACTTCTGGTGGGAAAGCGTGCACTAGTGAGAAGAAATTAGCGATACACAAGAGAATCCATGCAGAAAAACCACATCAGTGCTCTGAGTGTGGAAAGGCATTTTCACGACTTTACGATCTTAACATACACCAGAGCGCATTCCACACTCTGGACAAACCGCACCAGTGCGCTACCTGTGGAAGAGGCTTTGCAACACCACAGGTGTTAGCAGGACACCAGAGAATCCACACTGGAGAAAAACCATACCACTGTACCATTTGTGGAAAGGCCTTCAGAGCACAGCGCACTTTAATAGTTCATCAGAGAACCCACACTGGGGAAAAGCCTTACCAGTGTACCACATGTGGAAAGGCATTTACAACGGCACACAATTTGACAACACACCAGACAGTTCACACTGGAGAAAGGCGACATGTGTGTTCAGAGTGTGGGCGGACATTTTCACAAGCGTGTTCTCTTAAAAGACATCAGAGAATTCACTCGGATGAAAAACCTCTAAAGTGTAGCATATGTGGAAAAGGCTTCAGAGAGGCTCGTTATTTAGCTCTTCACCAGATGGTGCACACTGGAGAGAGACCATACCAATGTACTGTTTGTGGGAAGGCCTTCAGAACAAGATTCCTCTGCAATGAACACCAGAAAACTCATAGTGTGGGAAAGCTGTATCATTGTTCGACGTGTGGAAAGCATTTTTCAACTGCTCAGACTTTAGAGGTGCACCAGAGAATCCATACAGGAGAGAAGCCTTTTCTGTGTACCACCTGTGGACGGGCATTCAGAGTAGCATATACCTTAAACAGACATCAGAGAACCCATGCAGGGGAAAATGTTCCACCTGTTCATGTAGGAAAAGTGTAAATGTTAAGGCCACAATGGATACTTTGGGAGATAGTTAAGACTTGAGTTATGTTTTCCTGACTTTTCGTTTTGTTGAAAAGGAATATTTTGTCTCACACTTTTTACTTAAATTATCGGTTATATTCACTACTCCTCATTTGAATAAAAAATGAAGCTCCATTTGGAAGTTAAAACACAATGTCTCTGCCTTTTTCCAACCTTGATTGGTCACATGACTTTTAAAAAAAAGAGGATTGTTAATGAAAGTACAGTCCAAGCAATATTTTGTTTTCTTTAATGTTTACTGTTTTGATTTTCCTTCCACCTATTCCTATAGATAGAGTGACCTTGACTCAATTAACTTGCTACATTCAATTGCAAATCGGTAGTTGATAAACCCAATTTTGTTCTCCCAACTTCCGTTTTGAATGTGTTCCATTCCAGCTGTTGGGGAAAGTTAATGTCTGACAATGTTCATCTGCATAGCCCCAAGTTTGAGTTTCACAACCCCGATATGATCGCCTGTTTTATTGCACTTGTGGAGTTGGGTCCCGACAATCATCAAGCCAAGTCAAGTAAAGTCAGCTTTTATTGACAGTTTCTTCATATGCACCGTAGGCGAGTACATTTAGGGTTTAACCCCAAAAAAATTGATACAAAAGTTTTTTTATGGATTCTATTACTATTGGACCTGCTAAATGACATACTAAAAATCTAGTAAAATCTGACTTTGGGAAATTATTTTTTTCAACATGGCTGCCATAGGCTTATTATAAGGGTCAAGAGACACTCCAGGTGAATAGGCCAAAAAATGTAGCTTGCCGATATCACCATGAAACTTAATCCGGTGATTACTCACATATTTGTGAGAAAAAAATGCATTGCAAGTTTTCTGAAATGTTATGTTTTAATATGGTAATTTGACTATATTTAATTAAATATGCATTGAATTTCAAAATGCAAAACCTCAAAATCTGAAAAAGCCAAGCTCAAAATTACTCTTTTATTTTGTTTCTAGTAAGCCAGAAGATATCTTCAGAAGAGATTATGGACATCTCTTTTTGTTTTGAAGTAAATCTAAACAATCTTTGTGCAGACACACCAGCTAGCATTTTTTTTTCAAAACATGATTATTTAACATCTCTCTTAGATAAATAATTGAGTTTTATGTGTCTCAAGTTCTTCCAGACATTCTTTGAGTCTGGTGGAATCATTCTTAGCATGTATCAAGGGCAAGGTCAGCTGTCCTCAAATCATAGCCTCTCCACAGAGGTGTCCTAAGGGCTGGTGCTGGGACTCCTATTTGCCATGTGCACCACATCACTGGGCCATGTTATCTGTTCTCACAGCTTCTCATACTACTGTTACACCGATGAAGCACAGTTTCTTTGTGCCAGATGACTCCACGGTCACACACATTTCCGCTTGCCTCTCTGAACTATCCACAAGTATGACGGAATGCAGCCTTCAGTTGAGCCTCGCCCAAATGCACTGCTGGTGATCCCAGCTAAAGATTTAGGTTGCCATGATATCGAGCTCAATATGGATTCTGCTACTGTTGCCTCAAATAAGGCCACAAGAAATCTAGGTGTCATTGTTGATGGCCATCTATCATTCTCTGACCACATAGCCTCAGTTTCCCAGTCATGTCCTCCTGAATACAAGGCCCTGACCCTTGCCTATGAAGCTACAACAGGCCCTACTCTGGCTTACCCGAAAGCTATGCTAAAGCCCTATGTCCTTTCAGGACATTGTCTGTCTCCAGTACCAACCGTTTCACTTTGCCCTCTACTTACACATGTAGTGGTTCCTGTCTATTCAGTTCAGCTGCTGAAAGACCCAAAATACCTGGTGACACCATGATTCATCACTGATGATGTGCCCTGACAAACAGCACATGGATATTATCATAACAGTAGTGTCTTTATCCACCCAAACAGCACTCCAAACAAACAGATCCTGAAAACATGTTAGTTCATGCCAATGTAATTATTATGTAGTAACCTTTATTTTTAAAAACTTTGATCTTGAAAATGACACCTTTCCAGAAGTCAGATTTTCCTAGATATTTAGTATGTTATTAAGGACACTTAGAGGTAACAAAATCAGTTGAAAAACCTTTTGTATCAATTTTTTGGGGGTTAGGTCTTTTTTTGCATAGATGTACTCGCCTACCGGTCATTCAAGGAAATAGAAATTTCTTTTCTACATACACTGGACTGACATTTACAAACTGACGTCAAAGTGCAAGACAGGATAGTAATGGTTATACATTATTGCATTATTGTGCTTACCCCCACCCCTCTGCACTTTGGCACGTTAGTACTCTTGGTGGAGCAGCCCCTGGTGGAGCTGTGTAGAAAAGGCACACTGCCCACAAACGTAATCTTTTCATGGATTATGTATTATTATGTGTTTTTTTTTTTAATCATGTTTACTAGTCTGACCAAATTACAGTAGGTTTTGCAGCCAAAGATGTCTGTGACTGGTAATTAAAATGGCAGACATGGAGAAGATTCACCTTTTTTTAAAATGGAAAGTGTACATTTTCAAGTCATAACGAATGCCTGAAAATGATGGTGGTGGTAAATAAACATAAAAAGATGACATTTGTGAATGGGCAGGGTATAGTCCGTAAATACAAAAAAGGAAAATCTTCTTCTAAACTATTACAGTTTTTCTCGGTTGCTTTGGTGCATTTCTTGGATCTCTCTCACAATTTGCGCAACATAATGTTTAATCTCAAAACAACTTTATCAAATGACAAAATACCGTGGATGAACTGCAAAACCGATGTCTCTTGCTCAAAAGCAAGTTTTTGTGTCAATGAACGTGTCAGTGCTGTCAAAGTCATTCTGTCCTAGTGTTGGCAAGTTTGTCAAATTGATTTGTCATGTTGTCAATTGACTAATACACTTCTGAGGATCTTTTCTGAAGTTAAATCGTGTTTAGATTGGATGAGAAATGTAAATTTGACTCTATGTAACATTGATCAGATAAGACTGGACTAGATATACAAGTAGCCTCTTACTGCAGATGGGGTCGCCGGCCGGCCTATTCACTATTTGCTGAAAATACTCAACTACATCATAACAACATTGCTATGACATTACTGAGAGCCTTAAAGTGATACTGTCCCATTTTTGGAAATAAACTTATTTTACACCTCCCCTTGAGTTAAATAATAGGGTTTTACACTTCTCCTGTACTTTCAACCGTTCTCTGGCTATGGCAGTGCAAATTTTACCACCATGCTAGCAGGCTCACGGCTAACTGGTCTCATAGGACTCAATGTTAATTGTTAGCTTGGAGGTAAAATGTGCACTGCCATAACTAGAAAACGGTTGGAAGTACAGGAGAACGGTAAAACCCTTTCATTTAACTCAAGGGCAGGTGTAAAATAAGCTTATTTCCAAAAATGGGACAGTATCACTTTAAGTAAAAGATTAAAACATAGGCATTACAATTTCAGTGACAGTAAGGTTATAACATGGGCTCTTCGCTAAGGGGTTAAAGATTGACCTATTTATTGATAGGCATTCTTATTGCAATAGAAAAAATAGCCAAATCTGGTTGAAGTGTCAAAATGTGCCCTCTACCACCCCTTTTTACTTTTCTTGCAGGCTCATGTGAAAAAAAATAGAACTGTAAAGCAAAAATCAATTTGAAACAATGCACTGAAATTGTATGAAGTGCACTTACTCTCTTGTGAAATTCTAGGGAAATATTGTAATTTTGCTTGGAGCATAGTTATACAAGGCGCATAAGGCATACAGTAATGTAATGCAGTACAGTGCCTATTGTTATATTGCATGCCTGTTTTCTCTTTTGAAATATTATCCCCTTTTACTGCCTTTGATTAGAGACAGTCAATATTTACCTGCAAGCAATTTACCAATTCAGATCATATTTATGGACAAAAAAATCCAAAGGAAATTATACATTGCTTATCACATTGACAGCTTGGAAAATAATTTTGCATGTCAAGACTTATACAATGACCTAGGGAATAATTGTTTTTTGGGGTGAGAAAGTGAAATGTATTCAGTGAAAAAGCTTTTTGAGTGATATGTAAAAAGCAATTGATAACTGAGAATTTTACACAAGCATTCGCATGGTGGACGCAAGCATTTGCAAGGCGAAAACAATGAGAAACTGACTTTATCATGAGCACAGGTAACACCTTGAGAATTATTATTCTGTTGAGAAATGTACAAAACCAATTTAGGAAAACTGTAAACTGTTGAGGAATTGTATTAATCAACCATTAGAATGTATTTTTAGGTTTTGAGTAACTACTGTGTGCAAAGGAACAAATGCAACACTTTGGAGAGCATGAAGACAACACCATGCCATGATTCTTAGTGTGGAAAGACAATTATTGAAACACACCACATCAACATGCACCAGGGGCCTCATTTATCATCAGTTCGTATGTCTTCTAAATTGTCTTACGAGTGAAATATAGAATGTTCGCAAGTACAGAAAAATCAGGATTTACCAAACGTGCGTTGGCTGCTCCTACGCACACCTCTTCATGATAAATCCCACACCTTCCAAATCACTGTGCACGCGCGCATTCGGGGTAATTTGCATCCCGAAACGCCTCCAAGTAACGATATATGGCATTAAAATATATTGAAATGCCATGTTAATTCGAAGGCGCCATCCTGTTTGGACACACATGAACACACACGGACACACGCGCCACACGAAGCACTGACGGGAAGTGTGGCAGAAGGGGAGGTGCTTTCGACAGGAGGACAGTATTTCAAAATGAGTGAAAGAAGGAGACACGCATGGATGAAAACACTGTAAAATAGCACACTGTCATACTCCATTGCCATTCAAAGCAAACTGTACCTTGCACGGTCAATATTATTTGCAATTTCATGTTTCTTCCACTCGCATGCATGGTCTGAGGTGTGCGTAGATTTAGGCACATTTGTACGTTCAAGTACATGTTCATAAATCCCACACTTTGCTCAGGAATGATCACACGCATGCTTTACGCACAGATATTTGCCTAAGAATATTAACCTATTTATGAGATCAGTCTATATGGTGTTGTCCAGTTGTCATGCTCCTTATACATGTAGGTGTTTAAACTGTTTGTAATTCTGCTGTCTGTACTCAAGCGATTTCAGTCATAATTTAGCAGTTGCGTAATATGATTAATTATTCAAACAAAACCGGTTTTGGCTTTGATAATTACTTTGTTTTGTCATTGCAGGGGATCCACAAATGAAGCAATTTAGGACAATGTGCAAAACTTTGGTAAATAGAAAAGGAAACTCGCCCTATGATTATTCTGAGTGTTTAGAGACCTTTACTGAAGGACAATGTATCAAAGTACACCAGAGAGCTGACGGACCTTTTAAGTGTATGACCTGTATTAAGAATTCACCACAAAACTCACATTGTGGAGAAGCCGTTTGAGTCTACGACAAGTGGAAAGGCCATTGGAACTACAGGTAGTTTCAAGTCATTTCAATGTCCTACATGCGGAAAGGGCTTTAGATATAGATCTAATCTCAACATTCATCAGAGAATTCATACTGGGGAAAAGCCTTTCCAGTGTAGCATATGTCAAAAGGGCTTTGCACACTCAAGTCATCTCAAAAGTCACCAGATACTGGAGAAAAACCTTACCAGTGTAGTACATGTGGAAAGGCTTTTGTACATCAATCCAGTCTATACACCCATCGGATAACCCACTGTGGACAAAAGCATTACCAGTGCACCACATGTGGAAAAAGCTTTACAAGATATTTACTCACAGTGCTTGAGAGAACTCACACTAGAGAAAAACCTTACCAGTGTAGCACATGTGGAAGGGGATTTTCACAGAAAGGAAATTTCAACAGGCTCCAGAGAACCCATACAGGAGAGAAACCTTATGTGTGCAGTAAATGAGGAAAGGTTTATTCACAGTAAAATGATCTTAGAATCCACGGCACAAATTCTACGAATTCATACTGGAGAAAGACCATATCAGTGTAGCACACGTGGAAAGAGCTTTAGGGACATGTGTGATCTAAGTGATCACCACAGAGTCCATATTGGAGAAAGACCTTACCTATGTAGCACATGTGGAAAGGCTTTTACACAGGAAAGTGAATTCAGAAACCATGACAGAATTCATTCCGGAGAAAGGTCATATCAGTGTAGCTAGCACATGTGGAAAGGCCTTTGCAAGGTCAGGTACCCTGAAGGTCCATCGGCAAATCTATACTGAAGAGCATGTGTAATTGCCAGTGTTGGGAAGGTTAGTTTTAAAATATATGCCCCAGTTTGCACAACAATGGTGGCAGCGCTTACAAATATGAAATAAACACATCCGCCCCCAAACTGCTATCGTATGCACACAAAAGCATCTCCAGTGCATTTAACATTCCTGACACAGTTTATAGTCATAAACAGTAATAACAACAAACCCACTACCAGCATGCCCAGTTTCAGAAAGTAATAAGCACAGCCTTGAACACACCAACTGGAGAAATGAAAGTGAAAGTGAAAGCCCATTGGGAAACTCCAACTCCTATTGTCATTGTGACACAGCACTCCACAGCACACGAAGAAGAGAGAAAAAGAGAAGCTGAACTGTTGTGGGTAGGTTGACCAGGTGTCCCGAAAAAATTGTGACAGTCCTGAATTCTAAGCGTTTGTCCCAAATCCTGAATCTGACTTTGCATGTCCCGAAAGACTTACCTAATAATAACGTTTTAACCAGGTACGCTCAAACTATTTGCTACTATTTGCTACTGTCGCCTCTGCCCCCGAGAGGCTGCTTGCGCAGTCCCAAATGTGTGAAGTGGCTGCGTGCTGCCCCAGCAATGTATCTGTCTTATGTTTCTGACATTCTAATTCCATTCCATTGCAACAGTAAGCGTGAGCAATGACCGGCACGAATTTTCACTTTCATTGACAAAATGACAGTAGCGACATGGCAGAGATGAAGAACCCCACCTGGCGAGTAAAAAGCAGAAGCGACAGTGCAGGTAGAGGAAGGAATGGGGAGGGGAACTATTCATGGATTACCAATTCATTGATTTACACCGTTCTGTCAGTCAGCGTGCATCCTCGCAATGTATTGTTTATTTTTCGACATTCCAAGTTCAGGCGCGCAAGTGCAGTGACAAGCTAACTTGCAGTGACAGCAAGCTAATCCATTCGGTGTTCAAGTGTAAAACAACCTCGAGCAGGTCAACAGCAACTGCTGGAGCTTGACACGGCATCGAGGGGAAAAACAATGCAGGCATTGCATCACAGCTGTGAGGAAAACAAGTTTAACAAGTAGGCTACTACTGTAATAATCAATTCATTTCCTGCCTTTCAATCAATCATGTTGTCACAGGGCTTGTTATTAGGCTATGTGAAGCTATGAATTGAAAGGTCTGAATTGCATTGCTATATGGCCTAATTTTCCACGAGGACCCCCCCCCCAAAAAAAGCCTCCCGAATTTCAGTCAACCTCATCTGGTCACCCTAGTTGTGGGGGATGTGAAAATGTGACTTCACTTAGAAACAAACATTTGGAAGACAGAACAACAAATGTTGTTTACTTCCAATCCTAACAAACTATCTCAGCTATTTTCATTGACACACATCGATATCCATTCCCCAAATTCTCCAGTGGGTGGAAGTATTGGGGCAAGGTCCTTCAAAATGACCACTGTCGGGAAATTGAAAATGACACTTTATGAAAACAGTTTCCATTGTAGAAATGACTTCACTAACAAAGACCTTTGGAAGACACTACAATGAAATTTTGTTTAGTTCATTCCTGTCACTCCTGTGCACAACAAATGCATGTCAGACCAGACGAAATGTGTTGCATAATCTTTTTGCCATTACTTTGCCATTAGAGACTGTGGAGCATTGAAGAGCAATGTTGTATCTGTAACAGAAAAAGAGGAGGTAAAAATGTGCTACAGATTCCTTTCAACTCAGGTGACTTCAACACTGACCAACTGATCTACAATTACTGTCGACTAGTACAGTGGAATAACTGGTATAACAACTATGCAATATCATGCACTTGTGTTTTTACTTTGTATTCTCTGTAATGTCGTAGCAGTTTTGTTATTGTGTAATTGAATCTTTTCAGAGAAAAGAAAAAAGCTACGATCACTACAGACTTTGTTATGACGGTTTTCATAAGATGTCTGAGTGAATTCCCTGGTTAGAAGTGCATCACCACAACCATGCAGATCCCAAATGATCTATTCGGGTGTTACTGCTCTACTACTGTGTTTTCTCATGGCTTGGTTAATGAGTTTCTGCCTCTGTCCTCTTGTAATAAAGGTGAACGCCCAAAACAATATACTGATAAGTGGTTGTATGTGTAGTGTACAGTACTTTGAGTAGCCATAGAAAGTCAACACACCCATGTTCAAATGTCAAGGTTTTGTGATGTAAAAAATGACAGAAAGACACACAATTTTCAATCTTTTATCTCAATTATGAATTGAAAAACTGACTCAAAGCTGTAATTATTTTTTGTAATTAATACTTAATTGTGTCAGACATAGTAAATACATTTGGCAATCTTTGTCTGATTAATCACATACACATTTTTGTGTGGTAAAAAACCCTTGAAATCATTGACAACTCAGAGAAAAAAAAACCACAAGACATAAAATTAGGATTAATACTAATGTTAGCCCATTTAGTTCATACACAATGTAGAGAACAGTAGCCTAATATTTTCCCATTTGGTTATTTGAAAATAGATAGACCCAAATATATAATAAATGTTGCATTTATAATAAATATGTTGCATTTATGATAAATGTTGCATCTATACACTGTAACGAAGAATTCAAAGCTTGTGATTGGCTACTTTTCTAGAATGTCAATAACCTGCTAATAACCTGTTTAAGGTGTTAATGTATTGAGAAATCAGTTTATTAGCCAAAACTTAACTGGGAGAATCAGATTTCTCATTAACCGATTACTGCAATGGTAGAGTAGAGTATCATTTATTGATCCTGAGGGAAATTAAGGTGTTAAGTAGCATACATACATAAATAGGCCTACAGAAGAAGACACAAGGACATTACACAACATTACACATTTACATATATTTCGATTCCGATTATCATAAACTGTTTATTCTGTTTATATGATCACTTCAATAAAACAGTTACTCCAAAAATCTGATTATAAATGTTAATTGATGACGTGCATATAAACTGTCTCACTGTGAGACACTAGGAGAATGATGAAAGATGATGATGATAATGACCACGATAGCTTTTACTGGGCCCGGGACAAAGTAATATGAAAGGGCCCCCTACCCAATACATATGCCTACAATGTAATGGGGGTGGGGGGGGCAATTCTAGGCCCCCTATCTCCCCGGGCCCGGGACAACATACTCCTTTGTCCGGCCTCCCTGCCCGCAGCTGAGGCTTAACTCAAATATCCACGAAACACAACAGGAAAACCTAGGATAAATGTAACTAGTAACAAAGTCTTCCTCTAGAAATGTAAGGAGTAGAAAGTACAAGTAGCCTAATTGTCCAAAAATGTAATTGAGTAAGTAAAAGTCTGCATTTTTATTTTTACTGAAGTAAGTACAAATTCCAGAAAAAAACTAGGCCTAGGCCTACTTAAGTGCTAGGCGTCAGTAACGAAGGAAAAATACTTAGTTACGTTCCACCTCTGTGTATAAATAGTAGCCTATACTTTTTAGGGGTTTTTTAACATAGTCACCCACTGAATTTCCAAAATGTAAAAACGAATAGATCATTCACGGTTAGGCATTTTGAATAGCCTATGTCTGCATATTCACAATGTATTTTAGGCTGTTTGATGTCAGGGCACTAAGCTGTAGAGAGCTGTGTGCCATTATAAGCTAGGCCTATGTCATCAACAAAACAAGTGTTTCATATAATGTTATGAATATGAGGCATGACTCTGTGATAACCTGTGTGTGAAATACAAGACCCAGAATGCCGTGCTTCGTCACTCTGGTGCTTTCCCCTCCTTCATCCGTGCAGAGGGGGGGCGGTAAACCACGTTGCTTACAAACTAACAACATCGGAAGAAGCAGAGCGCTGGAGTTTGCTAAACTCTCGTTGCCATCCGACTGCAGTGGTAAGCTTTTGTGTTATTTAGCCTGCAATCGATTCACATGTGACTCATGAACGTTGCATGCAAGTATATTGAGAACGGTAGCCTACATGCAAGTACTAGTGAGAAGGGTTTGTTTGTAAATGCGTTTCCTCGAGGCAGCCCGTTTCTCCCGAACCTCCATTGTTTCGACCTCCCGTCTGTCCGACATTTTCCCCGGTCAACCACCCACCTACTGCTGTAGTAGTGTGTGTGTGTGTGTGTGTGTGTGTGTGTGTGTGTGTGTGTGTGTGTGTGTGTGTGTGTGTGTGTGTGTGTGTGTGTGTGATATGCTATACCTACTGCTGTAGTACTGTGTGTGTGTGTGTGTGTGTGTGTGTGTGTGTGTGTGTGTGTGTGTGTGTGTGTGTGTGTGTGTGTGTTAGGGCTGTAACGATATTGTATCGAATCGAGAAATTGTGATACGCATAGTCACAATACTGTATCGTGATACAAGAAGCCAGTATCATGATACGCCCTTTCAAAGTTCTGTTACCCTTCAGTCCAGAAAACAACCACATGATATGTGATGGTGCTTCCAAGCTTAAAATCAATATCATTTTTATTTTGAAACTCTTTTTACATTATTAGTAACCTCTTGTAACCTATTCTACCAATAAACCATCATCAAAAAATACATTTTAAGAATCGTAGATCAAAAATCGTGATGCCAAATTGTGAGTTGAGTGTATCGTTACAGCCCTAGTGTAAAATCCAGTTGAAAGTCTAATGGGAATTCTACTGGTGTGAACTGGTCCGAACTGGTCTCTATTGGTTTGAACTGGTTTCGAACATTTCTACTGGTAGGTCCAGTTAGAATACCATTTGACAACCAGTAGAACCATTAGAGATCCAGTAGAACCATTAGAGCTACTGGATTATGACTCCTAGGTCCAGTTAGAATACCATTTGACAACCAGTAGAACCATTACAGATCCAGTAGAACCATTAGAGCTACTGGATTATGACTCCTAGGTCCAGTTGGAATACCATTCTGACAACCAGTAGAACCATTAGAGCTACTGGATTAAGACTCCTCACCAGTTCGGTTGAGTTTAAACCAGTAGGCCTAGCCTTTAACTGGTGTGTGTTGAATTTGGATTTTGGATACCATTGCATCTGTAACTGGTGTCGTTTCAAATGGATCACAACACAGCCAGTATGGGCTAATGGGTACAGCGTGTCTGTCAAAACAATAGCCTTTCAAATTACTGCACAATGTCTGTGGTGTGTCATTTATTTCCATTTATCATTGGCTGCAGGAAAGTCCTTAAATGGCATTTGTCAACACTGTAAACCCACATTTTATCTGTAAATACAATATTTGTTTTGGATGTAGATTTTATGATATCTAGTTTGAAACATACATGGGCCTATTTCTAAATTGGCATGGTGATATTATAATGATAATACTGATATTATTCATTCAACCTGGCCTAGGCTATTTAAACTGAATTAATCAGAAATGTTCAGCAACAACCTTTTTTTTTTTTTTTAGGCCTGTAGGACCTAGTTCTTGGACTCATTTGAAAACCAATTTTTTTTATATTAATAGAACTTTCTTGTGCACTTTGTACTTCCAACCTGTATTTCTAGACTGAATGAATGCACAAGTTATTTCCAATATGCACTCAGAAAAATGTTGGGTTATTTTTGTAACCCAAAACGCTGGGTCAGGTACGGGTTGGGTAGTTTTGAGTAATTTTAACCCATAATGCTAACCCAGCCAGTATCCCATTTCATTGGGTCACGAGACTGTTCTGATGGCCGTGAAAGATCGTTTCAAATTTCAACTGACAATATGGGCCAGAAAATGTTCAAGAAGTCGGTGAAATTATAGCCCTATGTAAGGTAAGTTCATTGTTTTAGTCCCATCGTGTCATTTTTTTCATAATTTCAATACGTAATGACAGGGGATAGCAAAACCGTTGTAATGTTTATGGTTGCTATTCTAGTGATTTGAAATGACTTCGCATAGGCCTACTACACACAGTTATGGTAGGTCCCACTGCCACTTCACAGCTATGTTCAGTTCGTTGGGAGCTTATTTTCTTGTTAGAAATTGACTCTATTATAAATGTAACCTCGTTTTTAAGTGTATAACATGTCCTGTTCGAGTTACATCAGTGGCATCTGAAGTTAACACCAGCAGTCTGGTTTACTAATGCCGTTAGCATTATGCTAACGGTTAGCGTTATGCTAACGGGTTAACAACAAGAATCATGGTTTGTTTGCAAGTTTGTTGCAAAATGTCTGCTTCATTGGGTGCTTGACTTACTGTAGAAACGAACTCTGTTTCATTATGAATTCGTTTTGATATAAGTTTAGCCATAACATGTCCAGTTAACACTGTCACTGTATGGTATCTAACACCAGAGGAAAAAACTAGCTACTTTTCTCTGCTTTAAAATGCCGCTAGCATACATGCTAACGGGCTAGCAACAAATGTTACTTTGTTGAGGCAAGAGTTGTTTGATATACATTAATGATACACCCATGTTGCCCTTTTCATTGTTCATGTAAAAGGGGGTTGTCAAGGAAGCATGTTTTGAACTTGATCTTTGCAAATCTGTAACATAGTTCTATATTATTGTGGGGGTCATCCCTATGTTCCCCGGGTCCTATGTTCCCCAGGTCCCATGTTCCCCTCTACCGGGGAACATAGGGTCCTAATCCCCGCTGCTTCCAAGTAGACTGCTGCTGCCGCATGGCAAAGCGCAGGTTGTTTTGCACCTCTGACAGGTTAAGTTTAGGAATAACTTAGTTTTGGTCAGGGCACAAATGTACAACTCAGAAACATTGCATTTCTGACAGGTTATGTTTAGGGATGGTTTTGGAAAGGGCACAATTTGAAAACTCGGAAACATAATGCGGGGAACATCTACCCCTTTTTTTTTTTTTTAGAAAAAAGGGTCCTATGTTCCCCATTCCCATACAAAGACAAGGGAACATAAGACCCGGGGAACATAGGTACGCTCCCATTATTGTGTGTACATCTCTAAGATAAATCAAAATACAGAAGTGAGGGAGGCTTCTGGGTGGGTTTAAGTTTAAAAGTTGTATGTGTGTTTCAAATGTCAGTCTGTTTCACACTGTTTATCAGAGATGAATAGCCTAATGTTTATGTTGTGTTATATTTTGCTTTGCAGTTGAGAAGATATCCAGAGACCCTGTTGCTGGGTGGAGCTGTCTTGTTACTGTACGCAACCCCCATGTCTGAAAATAAGTGGAACTAGTCGGTTTCTGAAGGTGAGCAAACTTGAATTGAATGAATTTACACTAAATGTAGCCTATGTATTTTTTAATGTCAAAAATCTATTTGTTTAAGTTTCATATTTTATCCTGAGACCATAGTGTTTATGTTGTGTGTTATTCTCTCTTTCGCAGCAAAGAAGATGGCCAGGACTCCTTGCTGATAGATGGGAGCCAGATAGAGTTGGTAGAGGTGAGTAAAATGTTACAAATCTACACAAACAAATTAATGTGTCAAAGATAAAACAATCTGTGTATCTCACAGTGTTAATCAGAGCTGTATGTTGTGTGTTTTATTTTGTTTTTCAGCCGAGAAGATGGCCAGGATTGCTGATGGACGGAAGTTGTCTAGTGACATTGACCGTGTCGGAAAATGCTGAGAAAGACCAACGTTTTTTAAAAGTGAGCAAACATTCATACATTTACACCAGGGATGTCAAACTAAGGCCCAGGGGTCAAAACTGGCTGAGTCCTTTTATTCGGCCTGCGAGATCATTTGAAATGTTTATTACAGTTGGCTCACATGCAATACATACTGTAATAAGACTTGAAATTTGGTGTGTCACAAGAATATGAGTGGGCTCAGGCCAGTGAAGTAGCTCACGCTCATGTGCACCAGATTATATGCAGGCACAGTGAATTATGATGGGAATCTGTTTATGAAATTTAAATTAGTATTAACTGTGTGTATGCACAATTTTAGTTCAACTTAAAACAATATGTGTATCTCACAGTGTTAATCAGAGATGCAGTCATGTTCTATGTGATTATTCTGCTTTTCAGAGAAGATGGCCAGGGACTCTTTGCTGCTGAATGGAAGCTGTCTAGAGCTGCTAGAGGTCAGTAAAATATGATAAATCTCTACAAAATGTTTTTCAAATATTATTTAAATCAGATCCATTTATGTTAATGTTGTGTATTATTTTGTTTTCCGTGGTATGTGTTTCAAATGTGTTAAAAGAATCTGACAGCCCACATATCAAAACTTTTTTTTCCCCACTTCCCTTAGTGTCACTCTGGTTGCCACCTTCTCCCATAAGGACACGTTGACTGAGGGAGATATTGAGCCCTGCCCTGACTCTACAACCAAGGAGAGTGCCAGTAGCGCGCGCGCGCACACACGCGCGCGCACACACACACACACACACACACACACACACACACACACACACACACACACACACACACACACACACACACACACCTTTTATGGATGACAGTGTTTTTATATTCATTAACATTTCAGTTAGAGGCTGCCTGAGTTTGTAAGAATGTCAGTGTTGTATTTTCAGGTTATTGTCATTTTAAGTTAGCTTCAGCCTTGTCAGACCATCAGATTCGCCCTGCTCCCAAACCAAAATTTGGAATATTCAGGCAGGATCATTTAATTTTAAGTTAGAAGTCATGTGTGTTTCCTATATGTGTTTTTTTTTGCCCTTAATACCTACTGGGATATTGATTTGTATTTTAATTGCATATTAAATAAACTGACTTTCGATTTGAAATAAGCTGTATCTGTGTGGTATGTGTCTGCATGAGGTCGTTATTAATTGATATTGCATAATGAGATTGAATTTGCATAAGTGACAATAACTTGGGTAAAGCAAAATTCTTACTGCCACTTTTTGTTAACATTTTCACTGCCTCTATGCTTGAGCAAGGCTGACTAGTTACTTAAATTAATAACCCATTGAGCATCCAGTTGAAAACCAGTTGAAAATTCCAGTAAAAAAAAAACAGTAGCTGGTTGGAGAAAACCAGTAGAGACCATTTCAGAACATCCAGTTGAAAACCAGTTGAAAATTCCAGTAGAAAACCAGTAGCTGTTTGGAGAAAACCAGTAGAAAACCAGCTACCCTACCAGTAGACGTGTTCCAATTTCCAGGTAAAAACCAGTTCACATTTCAACTGGTTTCCAAATGGTTTTTCCTACTGGTTTTCTACTGGAATTTTCAACTGGTTTTCAACTGGATTTTCCACTAGGGGTTACAGCCCTAGTGTGTGGGTATGTCACTAAAAGTGTCAAAAAAAGAACTTCATCCATAAGTATTCACTCTACTGTGTTCTGTTGCAGCTAAACAGCTTTGAAATTCAGCAGACCATGGGTAAGTCTTGCCAACCCAGCCGCTCTGGGCACTTTGATATAACTTCATGTTACTGTTGTCTCTGCATTAAAACAAGTGCTATTGATTTGTTAGATGGTGAACGTAAAGTTAATCGTCTCTCCCAAATAGAATGCCTCTGGTGCAGTTATTTGAAAATCTGTTGAATGACAACACTGTTTTCTCACTGAATATGATGCAAAGACATTCTGTCTGTGTTAACGTACTTTGTCTTGATATTTGGTTTGTAGATTTGAATTGTGGCTTGAAAGAAGAAGAATTTGAAGAGGATATTTTCCCAAGACAGGATATAAAAAGGGAAGAAGAGCCTCATGACATCAAACAGGAAGACTCTACAGGTACAAGACAACAGCAAATTTTACTAAATTGGATTGGGGTGCATTATGGAGCATGAGGATGCACCCTTTGTAACAGATCTTGTGTGTTTGGTTTGTAGAGTTGAAACAGGAAGTGAAAGAAGAGGAAGGAGAGTCCAGTGTTCTAGAACGTGTGGATGCAGCATTCTCCTCCCACTGCCCAGTACCTCTTAGGGACGTCAAACTAGAAGACTCCAATAATCTACATGTGGATTCCACAGGAACAGGTGAGTTCCTGACAGTGGCAACATGCTCTGCTTCTATGCCGCTGTACTGGGCCAGTTGGATGCTTGATGTATTCACCAGCTGCTACAGGAAGTTACATTTTCACATAAAGTAGTAAGATTTACTAGTACTAGTTAGTAGTTACTATTTCACATAAAAAAGTAAGATTTTACTGTGCTGGAATGTGTGTGTGTGTGTGTGTGTGTGTGTGTGTGTGTGTGTGTGTGTGTGTGTGTGTGTGTGTGTGTGTGTGTGTGTTTAAGCCAGGTGTTGGCTTTAAAGGAATTATCCGGAGTTGGAACAAGTTTGCCTCATTTTTGCATGTTTGGGATGAAATACAGTCACTCTAGAGCAATATCAAGGCAAAAGGATGCGTTTTGAGAAAGTTTGATAATATCACGTTAGCCTCGTTAGCCATATCAGCTATGCAATATGAACTAGACTGCCTGTGCAGTCGCCTTCGACTGCTTAAGGTATATCCCCGAAACGCGACGCTTCCAGTCCCCCATCATTCCTACCACTCCCGTCCACCATTCCGTAAACGTATATGATACATACAGACGTGACATGACGTGCATAGGCTTAAAACCAAACGGCTATTGTGAAAATGAAGCAAAAATGGGGCAAATGGTAATACTGTTTTAATGGTTCAGTGGATATACCACATTAGGTACAGTGTAATAACCAGTGTAACAATATTTAATACAATGTAATTTTTTTACTTACATCATGTGTTTGTGCGTAAGTGGTATTACATGGTATTGCATATTGTTACACTGGTATTACACTATATTACATGGTATTGCATACTGTTGCACTCGTTATTACACTGTACCTGATATTGCATATTGTTACACTGGTATTACACTAGTATTACATGGTATTAAATATTGTTACATTGGTTATTACACTGTACCTAATATGGTAGATTCACTGAAATGTTGAACCATTAAAATAAGGTGTTACCGGGCAAATCAATCCACCCAGTCAGAAGTTATGGGCCAAATGAAAATTCCGCCATTTTGAAAGTGTTGTCTTCCAAACTCGAATCAGTTCATGAACCTACCCTAGAGCATTCACACACAAAATCTGGGACAAATCCATCCACCCGGTCAGTAGTTATGGGCCAAAGAATAATTCTGCCATCTTGAATTCAGCCATCTTGAAAGTGTTGATCTCCAAACTCGAATCAGTTCATGAACCTACCCTAGAGCATTCACACACCAAATCTGGGACAAATCCATCCACCCGGTCAGAAGTTATGGACCAAACAAAAATTCGGCCATCTTGAATTCAGCCATCTTGAAAGTGTTGACCTCCCAACTCGAAGCAGTTCATGAACCTACCCTAGAGCATTCACACACCAAATCTGGGACAAATCCATCCACCCGGTCAGAAGTTATGGACCAAACAAAAATTCGGCCATCTTGAATTCAGCCATCTTGAAAGTGTTGACCTCCAAACTCGAATCAGTTCATGAACCTGCCCTAGAGCATTCACCCAAAAAATCTGGGACAAATCCAAACATCCGTTCAAAAGTTATCGCGTTAACACGAAAGACCTTACGCGGCGGACGTGGCGGCGGCGCACACGAAACCATTACATCCCAGACGCTCCGCGTTTCGGGGATATAAATATGCGGGCATCGTTTTTCGTCGGTTACACACATTTCAAAAACACAACACTTAAACGTCTTGCACAGCTCAAAACAACGTCACACTTACCTCGTAATATGTTGAGGGTATCCACACATAAACCGAAGTGTCCAAAGCCCTTCATGTATTCTTGAAAGGTCTGCAGAATGTGTTTTGTGAAGCTACTACCTTGACAATATCTACAATTACGGCCATGCAACTATTTGACACTAAAGTCCACAAAGGAGATTGCCGAGTGCGTCGCACCATCAGCTGTGGTTACTCGCTATGGAAATAATCATAGCTGATGGTGCGACGCACTCGGCAATCTACTTGGTGGGCTTTAGTGTCAAATAGTTGTCTTGACCGTAATTTAGATATTCTCAAGGTAGTAGCTTCACAAAACACATTCTGCAGACCTTTCAAGAATACATGAAGGACTTTGGACACTTCGGTTTATGTGTGGATACCCTCAACATATTACGAGGTAAGTGTGACGTTGTTTTGAGCTGTGCAAGACTTTAAAATGTTGTGTTTTTGAAATGTGTGTAACCGCCGAAAAACGATGCCCGCATATTTCATATTGCATAGCTGATATGGCTAACGAGGCTAACGTGATATTATCAAACTTTCTGAAAACGCATCCTTTTGCCTTGATTTTGCACTAGAGTGACTGTATTTCATCCCAAACATGCAAAAATGAGGCAAACTTGTTCCAACTCCGGATAATTCCTTTAAGTCTGACTGGATCTGTTTTCTCCAGCAGCGCAGATCTGTGTAACATTAAAAGAGGAGGAGGAGATTAAGGAGGAGGAGGAAGAAGAAGAAGAAGAAGAAGAGGAGGAGGACGACGAAGGAGAGGAGGAGGAGGAGATGGAGGAAGAAGAAGAAGAAGAAGAGGAGGAGGAAGAGAAAGATGGAGGAATACACACTTCAGAGGACACTGTGGAGGAACCTCACTACAATCTCCGTACTCGTACAAGTATGTTTTCTAAAAACAACCATTCACTGCGATTCACATTTTTAAACCTATTGTGTAAATGACTGGCCAGGCTATGCCCTCCTAATGTTGCTAACTTCGGCGCTGCAAAATTAGTCAGGAAAAGAGCAATTCAAGACCAATCAACTTTGAGCAGGTCTAACGGCCCTGGGTAGTTCAGTGACGCTGTTTAAGCTGAGATGTATTGGGCTTAAGAAAATGTTTAAACTTCGGCACAGCCTTTTCTGGCCGCGTCCAGTAGCAAACCAATGGAGGTGGGTCAACTATGCCATTTGAGAAACGTTCAGGATTGTACAGGTAGCTGTTAATACCTGCTGGGCATTGCTGCATGTCGCACCTCCTCCGGTGCCCATGGGTCAGCGAGAGAAAATAGGACCCTTGACACAAACATCTTTATTGTATCAATTACTAGACAAACATAGGGAATACACATTCATAATGCACAGGAGGTGCCTTCCTCAACCACCTTCGCAGGTAGCTGTAGCCGTATGACTGAAGCAGATGTCGTCAGGTGGTGTCCAGCCTTCTCTGCGGTGTTTCGGCCCTGAACCACAACACCGCCAACTCCAGCCGGTGGGCCAACAGTGAGTGGCCAGTCTCACTGCCCATCTGCTCCTGGCGTACAGCTCACACCAACAATACATACGTTCCATACATTTGATAAGCATAAAAAATAAATAATTGTTAATTGTTATGGTCCTCATCGAAACTTATATACTCAAGGAAAAGTGAATTCAGCATCAGTATTGATCAGTCCCTCCAGAAATTCACAATGTTGCAATTTGCAACTTGTCAACTTGTCTAAGATTATAAGTTTGCAAGCATGTCTATCGATTAAGAAATGGATGTGTAAGAACTCTCTACTCCTGGATGCTGACAAAGCTGAGCTACTCACTGTGAAACCCACCCAGGGAAATGTTACATATGATGAACTGTCTTTGAGAGTTTATGACTGTATTATCAACAGTAGTCCAGCAGTTCGAAATCTTGGCATCATATTCGACTCTATTACTTTCCAGCCCCACATCAAAGCTGTCACTAGATGCATTTTAGCATCTTGGAAATATTGCCAGGATTAGACCCATGTTGTCTCTCCAGGATGCAGAAAATCTTGTGCATGCGTCAGTATCATCAAGGCTGGATTATTGCAATGCACTGTTCTCTGGCCTTCCAGCAAGCACAACAAGGAGTCTTGCCTCTCTCCACTGGCTGCCTATAAAAGCAAGGGCTGATTTCAAGATCCTCCTCCTTACATACAGAGCATTAAATAATCTTGGTCCAGCCCAGCGCTCGAAATTAACGGTGTCCCGACGTCCCGGGGACCACAAAAAATGTTGGGGGGACACAAAGTTATAATTTCTGGGACAATGCCGGGACCGTCCAAAAATATAAATGAAAAGATTCTAAAAGTAGGCTATTATATTTGCAAAGCCATTACACAGGGACATTAACTCAACACCAACCATCATCGAAAATAGCAACAGAAAACTTTCCGATAACCCTCCGCATTGTATTCTAGAATGTTGATTAAGATTTCTCAGCTGCGACTGCTACTGAGAGGTAGTCCCGTTGGTTATGCCATTTCACCCTGAATTAGAAATGCTCTCAGAGAAAACGGGCTCTGGATTGTTGATTTTGCAAGCCAATAAGGATATATTCCGGTAGACATGGTTAAGCTGTGAGAGGAATGGAGTTTGGTTTTGCTAATATTTCAGGTAAGCAAGCAACAGCCCAAAACGATGCGCAGTAGGCTAGACTGTTGCCACCTGTCGCGTGCTTATCCGCCCAAAACACCAGAAACGCGAGCTGGCTCTTAAGTAGATTAGTTCTAACCCCCATTCATACATATCAGAAACTGCCTGTAAATTACTTTCCAGTAACAAATAGTTTGGGAAACGGCAAGCAAGCTAACAGGGGTAGCCTAGTTGTTAGCCAAGAACGTCAAGCAGTTTCATTCAAATGTGGCTGGAAATGAAGGCGCTATATTCTGAACATTGTCATACAAACGCAGTTATTTAATTAATGTTGAAGTATCCGTGTTATTGTTTCTGTGCTGGTAAAAGCAGAAATGCCTAGTAGCCAAGGTCAAATTGAAAAGGGAAAAAGTCCACCTTGACTTCTTTGATTACAAGCACGAAGAACGCGCTTCAATTGTACAGCATTGCCAGCGCATTGTTTCTCTCCAATCCCTCTCTTTCTCCCCTCCCTCCCTCTCTCCCTCTCTTTCTCGAAAGTGTGCGGTCGTAGTTTTTTCTTTTGTGCATTTATTTTTAGGTTATCAAAATGTCAATGTCATGTGAATTTAAAGCGGAAAGGAAACGTCTTGCAATGCGTTGTCATACTCCTAATGCGGCCCAAAAACCTACCGCATCTTCTTCCACCTAGCCTGATTATCATCGACTTTCACATCTCTTCGAGACTGGCTGAAGCTGTTGCATCACTAGGAGGGCACGGCCTGGCTATCTTCCACTGGCATGCCCATCACAACCAGTGGCCAAAGTCAGACTAGGTTAGACTATTGCCACTTTTTAACTAAAGCTAAACAGACACTGAATTGTTATTGATATGTAGTAGACTAAATGAAAGCTGTTTTTTCTGTAGGCTAAATAGGCTACAACAGAGTAACAGGCTGGCTGCAATAGAGTCTATAATAGCCTACATGATGGGTAGGCTATATTGGTGCATAAGCAATCAGTTTGACAAATATAATGTCATTGAATGCAGATTTCCTCATATCACCATGCTCATATATTCTTGAAAAACGAAGTGCACGGTTACTCAAGGCATTTTTCTATACAAGGCACAGATGTTTTAACACACCCTCGTTTTTTCTTAAAAACCTGAATTCACAGTTGCACTGCAAAAAAAAAAAAAATCATAGTCACACATGAAATTTAACGTGGACATAATTTACCACTTATTTAGGCGCAAAAAAAATGGGGACACTTCTGGTTACATTCGGGACAATACAAAGTGGAATCCGGGACCATTGCGGGACACAAAGGAAAAAAGTTAATTTCGAGCCCTGGTCACAGCCTACTTAAAGCGATGGTTCGGAGTAGATTCACCCAAATGTCATTTGAACCGTGACATCCATCCAGTAGCCCACCCTAAGTGTTTTCTGACTTGGGCGAACATTAGCAGAGTTACCGAGTTATTCCATGATCATTCCGAATAGCTTGGCACAAGCGCAAATGGATACTGGGCAGTATCTCTAAACTTACCCCACAAAAATCACATGTCATGACACCAAACTTCTGCAGTAGCACAAATATGGTCTGTACTCACGAAACGAAGCATTTGGAAGTTTGGAAATAGTCCAGGAGTTTAGTATTATCAACACAAGCTGAATAGCTTCTCTGCTGCTAAAGCTGTGCCAACGTTACTTCCGTCATATGAGACAAGCCCGTAAAAGTCTTCAACAAAGTTCCAGACGAGAGTGTTAAAAAAGTTTTCACTGAATTGTGATTAAGGCTTATATTTTCAAGGCAATACTTAAAAGATATTTCAAATGTTACCTACTATCAATTAGACAAGGATTTTCGTTATCAATACTGATGCTGAAATCACTTTTCATTGTGCATATTATGAGCTTCGTTGAGGACTCTTACATGCTTGTCTTAGATGACGGAAGTAACGTTGGCGCAGCTTTAGCAGCAGAGAAGCTATTCGGCTTGTGTTGATAATAATAAACTCCTGGACTATTTCCAAACTTCCAAATGCTTCGTTTCGTGAGTACAGACCATATTTGTGCTACTGCAGAAGTTTGGTGTCATGACATGTGATTTTTGTGGGGTAAGTTTAGAGATACTGCCCAGTATCCATTTGCGCTTGTGCCAAGCTATTCGGAATGATCATTGAATAACTCGGTAACTCTGCTAATGTTCGCCCAAGTCAGAAAACACTTCGGGTGGGCTACTGGATGGATGTCACGGTTCAAATGACATTAGGGTGAATCTACTCCGAACCATCGCTTTAAGTGAGCTCCTTAAGCCCTACATACCAGCACGCCCACTGTGCTCTGCAAATGCTGGTCTTCCAAGTATCCCTTCAGTGCACAAGAAATCAGCAGGTCATAGGGCATTTGATTTCCGTGCCCCAACACTGTGGAATGGCCTCCCACGTGTCATTAGGGATGCTGGCTCTGTGGACAATTATAAGGCCAGGCTGAAAACATTTTCTGATTATTTTAGTTAGCCAATTGTATTTTAATTTTCAACCTGAAATTTGAATCACTTTTGATTTCTGACTGATCATTTATTTTCTACTTATGTAATTTTGTGTACTATTATCTTATCTTTTATCCAATGTTTATGTAATATTAATCATGCATTTGTAAAGCTTTCTGAGACCATACCATGGTGATGCCACACCAGGGATGGAAATAAGCACCCGTCCTCCCTCCACTGACGGGTAGATTTTGATTTTGACGCGTGAATTTTGTCAACCCCACTCGTCACTTTGATGGGTTAAATTTTTCACCTCAACTCGAGCTATAAATAGCCTGAATGTCCAGGCATTTTTTGTCCGCAACAGGGCAGTGATAATATCCAAATCGTGTCCAATAAGTAGGCCTATTAAAGTGTCCCCCTTACAATATATCGTATAAACAACTGCCCCCACCCAGCCTCTGTGGAGAAAATGACAACGTTTCCCTGCTGTGAGCCAAGGCCCATCAACTTTTGGGGGGACTGTTCCACCTTCTATTCCGAGGGCGGGGATTTTGATAGTGATGATGGACCCCTTGCTCAAGCACCCTCAGATCATCACTATAGCAACAGGGTGTAGACTAATGTCTGGACTCGAACTCCAGCTTTATGTACTAAACCGGTGCTCTGACCGCTACACCAAAGAGCCAGGCTTCTTTACCTGACAGTCAGAGCGCACCCACAACCCCATTGATGGCCATTCCATCACACTGGCTTCCCCTTCTGTACACCTCACACACTCATGGTGTCCCTCACATATCATCCACCATGTTTCTCCCATACCAGGCTGCCCTGCAATCCGTGCTAGGGTCCCTGACCTTCTGGGGTGCCTACTGGGGCTCTGACTGTTACACCACACAAACAAGCTCCTTGGCATGACAGTCAGAGCACACCCATACTTTTAGTGATGACCATGCGTAAGCTACATTCACACACGTTACTCGCTTCTCACTCACTCATTTTGCTAAACGTTCCCATGGGTATAACTGCCACTGCAAAAGCAAGAAATACTGTCAATCATCTGAACTCTGCATTCCAATTGGTTACTCGATAACCTGCGTTGCTGGAAGATTGAAAAAAATATCTTGGAAGGTAGCTTTTAGTAATGGTCACATCGAATCCAACATCCTGTTATCTAGTCATTATATGGAGACTTGGAGAGACGCAAACAACACTCTTGGACCTACAGGTACATTTGACACAGAATCAGTGAAGATCGTAGGGTGCAATATTGACCTATTTCTGAGATCAGTCTGTATGGAGTTGTCTAATTGTCATGCTCCTTATACGTGTAGGTGTTTAAATTGATTGTAATTCTTCTGTCTGTTTACTCAAGCGATTTCAGTCATAATTTAGCAGTTGCGTAATGTGATTAATTATTCAAACAAAACTGTGTTGCCTTTGGTAATTGTTTTGTTTTTTTCATTGCAGGGGATCCACAAAGGAAGCAATTTAGGACAATGTGCCAAACCTTGGAGAAAAGAAGAGGAAAACCGCCCTATGATTATTCTGAGTGTGGAGAGACCTTTACTGAAAGGCAATGTATCAAAGTACACCAGAGAGCTGACGGACCTTTTAAGTGTATTACCTGTGGGATGGCATTCAAACACAGAAGTAATTTAAGAATGCACCACAAAACTCACATTGTGAGGAAGCCTTTTGAGTCTATGACACGTGGAAAGGCCATTGGAACTACAGGTGGTTTCAAGTCATGTCAATGTCCTACATGCGGAAAGGTCTTAAGATCTAGATCGTACCTCAAAATTCATCAGAGAATTCATACTGGAGAAAAGCCTTACCAGTGTAGCATATGTCAAAAGGGCTTTGCACGCTCAGGTCATCTCAAAAGTCACCAGTTAATCCATACTGGAGAAAAACCTTACCAGTGTAGTTCATGTGGAAAGGCTTTTGTACATCAATCCAGTCTATACACCCATCGGAGAACCCACTGTGGACAAACGCCTTATCAGTGCACCACATGTGGAAAAGGCTTTACACATTCAAGACTCCTCAAAAGTCACCTGAGAACTCACACTGGAGAAAAGCTGTTTCCTTGTACTTCGTGTGGAAAGGCCTGTGTATCCGAAGGTCATCTCAAAATTCATATGAGAATTCATGCTGGAAAAAAACGTTATCAGTGTAGCATGTGTGGAATGGACTTTTTGGCGAGATATTTACTCACAGTGCATCAGAGAACTCACACTAGAGAAAAACCTTACCAGTGTAGCACATGTGGAAGGGGATTTTCACAGAAAGGAAATTTCAACAGGCACCAGAGAACCCATACAGGAGAGAAACCTTATGTGTGTAGTACATGTGGAAAGGCTTATTCGCAGAAAAATGACCTTAAAATCCATGACAGAGTCCATACTGGAGAAAGACCATATCTGTGTAGCGCATGTGGAAAGACCTTTAGAGACAAGCGTGATCTAAAGGTTCACTACAGAGTTCATACCGGAGAAAGACCATACCAGTGTAGCATATGTGGAAAGGCCTTTGCACAGAGAAATGAACTCAGAAGCCATGTAGTCAGAAGCAGGCTTGTACGAAATTCTGAATTGAAATGAGAATGACCCAAAAAATTCCAATTCAATTCTTCAATTTCAATATGAATTGAATTGAAATTCCAAACAGGAAATGGAATTGCAATTCAAATTTGAATTGCAGGAATCAAAATTGAAATTCTTTGAAATTGAAAGAAATTCAAAGCAATGACATAATACGGACACTAGGTGGTGGCAGGGATAGTCAGGATCTCGAATACATCTAATTAAAATACATTTCAAAACAAAAAATTGTATTTTGCATTGTGTATTCATGGCAGTGTATCAAAATTCTTTCTCCCCCCCTGTATTTTGAATTTTTAAAAAAACGATCTGGACACACTTCTAACACTCTGGCTGACTCGGAAATGAGGTCCTGTGTCAAAAAAAACGGAGTGTTGCTTTAACAGCCTCAAATTCAGAATTATTGAATGTATGCTGTAGGATTGAAAAATGACATTTTTGATCAAATTTCACCAAGAATGGAAATTGCCATGCAAAGGTGCAACCGAGATCATTACTAAAGCTGCACCATGCATCACCCACTAGATGGCACTCTAAGGCATTAGTGCATTAGTGAAGCTTTGGAAGATGCATAAACATAATTTAGAACAGTGGTTCCCAAACTTTTTCCTTAAAGGATAACTGCGGTATTTTCAACATTAAGCCTCATATCCGAGTTGTCTGCAATGTTGTAGAACTCCCCTCACTGTTTTTTTGATGTTTACTGCTGTCTCGGGTATTTGCCAAATTTTGACTCATCCCAACCTGCTTCAGAATGGCAAGTCGCCTGCATGTCCGACCACGTCCTTAAAAGCACCAAAAACTTACATTTTCAAAAATATCAACTCACCGGAGTGGTTACTGGTCTTCACTGGTCATCCATATCAAATTTTGTTGCGGAAAGATGCTTCTGTCATGTTTTATTTGGCAGCTCGTTCATGCACGAACTATTTTCTTAGCCTTCACACAGCCGTGGATAAACTTCCTTTTAGCAGTTGAATCTGATGTGCTACACTCCACACCACTTGATGGCGCCATTGATGTCGATTGCTCATTGTCCTTGAGCATGTAAATTAATAGAGAAACTAGGCAGTCAGTAATCGGTACACCAGAGAGATAGTCAAGTGCAGATATGAGTTGACCCCAAAAATTCTAACAAAAGGTTTCTCAGTGGTTTCCAGTTGTATCAGATGTACTTAAAAACATACTCAAAGTCTACCAAAATCAACCTTCAGGAAAGGCCTCATTTTCAAGATGGCTGCCGCCAGGCCCTTAAAAGGACTGCGGCATGAGAATTAACTTGAAATGACAAAGAATAGTGGTGTTTCAAACATGTTTTGACCATGTAATATTGTAGTTAGTACATTTGCTTGATAAGTATGCAATTAGGAGTACAATTTAATATAAAACAAATTAATTAGGACTGTGTGGTACTGTACAATTGGTCAAAACAGGGCCACCATGTGTACGCTCAAACCCTTGTGTGTGTGTGTTCTTCTGTTGTTGTTTGTTCCATTTTTTTTGTTTTTTTTTTTGTTTAATGTTTTTTCTTATTTTTCTTTTTTTGGACATTTGTTTAAAAAAAAAAAAAACATATTTACATTGTGACCTGAATGTTGAACAGAAACATTTTGATGTATATTCTGCAGCTCTTTCCTATTATTTCTTTTTTGTTTCAATGACCTTGAAAAGATGCGCTAGCCATCACATTCTTCCTCCCACTGAGGCTTATTGCAATTGCCAACTTGACATGATCCACAAGCAGTAGTCCATATGCCTTATAACTGCACCGTTGGGTTTGTGCGGTTACAGTGGATCATCTTCATGAGACTATTAGGGGCAGCAGGCTTGCTGGTCATAGCTGACAGGAAGTGGTTGTCCACAAGTTCCCTAGTTCACTGGACCTGAAAGTAAGTTCTGAGTGAGAGGAATTTGGTGGAACATTCAGTCGGGGGCAGTCGTTCTGGGGTAAGAACAGATTTAGTGGTAACAAGCTTCCTGCTGAAGATGTGGTAACGCAGAGAAGCAAGTGAATCCGTACTCTTACCACCAAACCGCACTGCCATTGCCTTGGACCCATGGTCCTGCAGGGGCGCCACCAGAAATTTTGGGACCTATGAAAGATTCGAACTTTGGGCCCCTTAAGGGCCCTTGTCAGTGCTTGGGCCCTTAGAATTTGTAACATCTTTCCCCCCCTAGCGGCACCCATGTGGTCCTGTATTGTGGTGCTGTCTTGATTTGTCATCAAAAACAAATTGGCACATGACTTGAGGGTAGAGTTCCCATCGACAACTTTGTGAAAAGCTGTCTATTTGCCAACACCAAAAATGTGTGATGTTGAATTACCTGTTACCAGAATGGCAATGCCCCAAGTCATAATGTATTACTAAAGGCCATTTGCACTGTCATAGTGGAGCAGTACTATGGATGTGAAGTTTTCAGTAACTATTCCAGCGTTGCACTGGTGGAACGGCGTGCATTAAGGGTCTACAGGAAACACATGGAATCTGTGGCCAAGTCAATTAACTAATTTAAGAGCTTCATGCCCATTTTAGACGCGATCTTCAAAATTACACCTTTGTAATATTCAGATTTTTGTAGACTTTTACTATGCTATTAAGGGCACCCTATAGTACACAAAACAGCTAATAGAAAGCTTTTGTTTCAAATACTGTTTCGGAGTAGGGTGTTTTGTCATACACACTGTTATTTTAAGACCCTGCAGTTGAAATGGGGTCATTTCGTGTGAAATCAGACACTTTGGGACCCGACCGACACGGATTTCAATCATACTTGCTGTGCCTGTTTAGTAGCAAGGTAGCACCCCAGAACTGCATTTTTGTGAATCTGACATCAATATTAAGGAAGAAACAGACTAGCAAAGGTTTACATGTGAGAGTAGGACACATATGCATTCAGCCTTGATTATATCAGTCAGTGTAAGTCACAAAAAGATGTCTGAGGTGTTGTTTAAAAGCTCTTTTCTGGCTCTACAAATTGCTCGACAGCATGGAATACAACAACCTTCAGAATATGAATTATGATGCATTGAAAAGTTAAAAATTGAATATAAAAAAAAAACATTTTTTAAAATGGCTGGTTTCTTGTCTAAACATAGCCTGTAAGGTCATAAACAACACCTGAAAATGGGGTGTTTGGTTCTTTATTCATTTCAGAGATAATGGGACATAAAGGTTGAAATGAGTTGTAATGAAGTAGTAATAGAGTAGTGTCAGGGACAGGGCTGGACATGCCATCTGGCATAACGGGCATTTTCCCGGTGGGCCCTGCACCCATGTCGGTCCCTATACCAGGTAGGCCTACTCAAAAACTACTTGGCTTCTGCCCATTGTCAATGGACACAGTGGAAGCTAGACCATTTTAAGCATTCAGAGAAGGCAGGGTTGAAAGAATAAGCTCAGTAAAGGATTTTTTTAAAAATGTTCAAGCATCAAAGGGTATGTTGAAGCTGTATATGATGGCAACTAGTGCTAGCATGTGGTTGAGGAATGTATGCCGAGCACTGGAGAGGTGAAACTGAACTTCCTGCATCCTCATGGACCAATCTCCATCCTTCACATATTCCAATAGACATGCTGTCATGTGATATTACTATGGTATCACCATATTATTACTAGGTGATTTATATGATGCCATATTTTTTAGTCCCATTGTCTCTGAAATGAATAAACACCAGCATTTCAGGTGTTGTTCATGACATTGCAGGCTATGTTTAGACGAGGAACTGGCCATTTTAAAAATATACGTTTTTTTGATATTACATTTTTAATTTTTCAATTTATGATAATTCATATACTGAGGGTTGTTGTGTTCCATGCTGTTTGTGTAATTTGTAGAGCCAAAAAGAGCTTTCAAACAACACCACAGACATCTTTTTGTGACTAACACTGACTGATATAATCAAGGCTGAATGTAATGTATAGTGTCCTACCCTCACATGTAAACCTTCGCTAGTCTGTTTCTGTTTGGTGTCAGATTCACACAAATGCAGTTCTGGGGTGCTACCTTGCTACTAAACAGGCACACAGAGTATAATTGAAATCCGTGTTGGTCGGGTCCCAAAGTGTCTGATTTCACGTGAAATGACCCAATGTTTCTGATAAAAAAAATCCTACAAAACCATCCAATTGTACTTAGAACCACTTATCTATCAAGGTAATATTGTAATTAGAATATGACATGGTCAAAACATGTATAAAAACACTTTTCGTGATCATTTCACTGTAATCTTATGTCACACAGTCATCTTACAGTAATTTGAAGGGCCCGGTGGCGTCCATCTTGAAAATGAGGCCTTTCCTGAAGTCAGACTTGAGTAGACTTTTAGTATGTTATTAAGGACACCTAATACTACACAAAACAGCTCAGAAACCTTTTGTTAGAATTTTTTTAGGGTTGGGTGGTGTTTTTCCATAACTGCACTCGACTAAGAGACTGTGTTGGAAAGTTGGAGGAGCAGATTATATATTCTTTGTAAATTTCTTAGTATTATTTGTTTTATTTTTGTTGTATTCGTATCTGTACTACAAACTACAACTACAACATGTCCTCTTTCCGGTTTCGGTGGCGGAGTAATATCAACGAGCATCCAGTCTTCAATAGAACTCAATGGGATTTACAACATGTCAAATTAAACACGACAGAAGCATCTTTTCGCAACAAAATTTGATATGGATTACCATTGAAAACCAGTAACTAATTCGGTGAGTTGATATATTTGAAAATGTATGTTTTTGGTGCTTTTAAGGACGTGGTCGGACATGCAGGCGACTTGCCATAGAGTTCTTCAGCGGAAGCGGAAGCATGTAGTAGATTGTAGTCTTTCATGTTAGCATTTAAGGGCGTCCTGGTTCCTATCGGCTTCCGGCCTCCATTGGGAATGAATAGGGGTAAATTTCAAATAAGCTCCGAGTGCAAGCACGCGCTTAGCGAACCCCCGCAAACTGTCGAGGGTGTTAAAAATAGGCTGTAGGTATGACATGGTTGATCATTTTGTGTCAAACTTCGACATAAATACGATGTTGCGTCCATATGCTAAACCCGGAAGCTTTTGGCGACTACAGAAGCGGCGCCTGTATCTAACGGCATGTACGTGCGGAAGGTTGTACCCATGGCAACCAAAGGAAAGTATGTAGTTCGGAAGTTTTAATGATCAGAAAGGGGTTAGCAATATTGAATTATAATCGTCATGATTTAACATGTGAATACACCAACATGATGATACGATCCGTTCCACTAATGAGAAAGGGATGCGGGGACACGCTAATGTTCGTTGTTGCCGTGCAACTTATATTTTTGCCAAACCTGAATCTCTATGGCGTTTTGCAATGTAAAAAATCGCCATGGAACCGGTAGTCCAAACGCCGCATACAAGTTGACGTCAACGCTGAAGAGCTCTATTCTGAAGCAGGTTGTGATGAATCAAAATTTGGCAAATACCCAAGACAGCAGTAAACATAAAAAAAACGGTGAGGGGAGTTCTAGAACATTGCAGACAACTCGGAAATGAGGCTTAATGTTGAAAATACCGCAGTTATCCTTTAAGGGACCCATGTTTTTACTATTGTAAGCTTTGGTAACACCAGCACGAGACAGAGTCACAAGATGCCCTCTGTTTCCTGGGAAAATTAATTTTGTTCCTCAATTCGTCTTTGGTCAACATTTTTAACTTACAATTTGCTCCTTCTATGCATTTATTAGTTAATTAGTTAATTGTCATTTATTCAGCATGGGCTATATATATTTCAAACGAAACCCCTTAAAATCAAGAGGGCTCCGCGACCCCCTGTGGATCTTTGCCGACCCATAAGTTGGGTCCCGACCCATAGATTGGGAACCACTGATTTAGAAGGTAGGCCTACACTTTCTTGTTTATTGAACTCACATACAGACCTTGACATATCTGTGCCATTTTTTAAAGCTAGTTGTGCCAAGTAGCCCATTGCTTACACAGCCTTCTCCATAATTACATGAACTGAACATTATTGTTTGTTCAATAATGATGTGGTTTAAAGTAGGCCTACCTTTTATTGTGTAAGTGAATTGAATTGTTATTGTTGGTCTTGCCATACAAGCCAATTGTTTGTGTAGCGAAGGGAAATCGAGTTTCCCTGCTGAGACTTAAATCTGGATCTTCTGGCATGCAAAGCTGGGGCTCTAACCATTACACCAAATAGCCAGACTCATTTGCACGAAAGTCAGAACACACCCACATCCCTAGTGATGGTCACAGTTTCTGTTGTATTTTGTGTATTTGAAAATTTGATTATTGATACAGTTACTGTTATGTATTTTGTAACAACATATTTGTAACATTTTAGAGCTGGGTATTTTGTATTGTGTTTGGAAATACATTTAATTGTGTCTGTGCCCATCAAATTAAAAGAAATTCAAAGTAATGACAAATTACTAACACTAGATGGTGCTGTATATTTATCAGCACATGTCTATTCCGAGCACTGCAAGGTGGGTTAGGTCACCTGTTGGGCCGCTTCCTAGCAGTGCTTTAGGTAGGCTATTATTTAGGTATCCCATTATCTGAATTTTGGGTTTTTTTAGCGTCCCTTTTGAGTTAGTACAATACCATTCTCTATTTGCTGTAGACAGGTGGTAATACTTACATTCATTTTTGGTACGTAAAAAATAAGAAGTGTGAAAGTCCTCTGTAGGCCATCATTTTGAATGCTGTATACATTTGTAGCTAAATCTTATTAGCATTATCTATTTTTGTTAAAGAGACACTGTGTGAGATTTTTAGTTGTTTATTTCCAGAATTCATGCCCATTCACTAATGTTACCATTTTCATGAATACTTACCACCAGCAATTCTAAGCTTAAGTGTTCATTATGACTGGAAAATGAACTTTTTTTGCACTTTTCATACACGAAAAGGGGGATCTTCTCCATGGTCCGCCATTTTGAATTTCCAAAAATAGCCATTTTTAGCTGCAAAAATTACTGTACTTAGACCATACTAGAACAGGGCTTTTTCTAGGAATTTTTGGCATGAGGGAGCATCATGGCAGGTTGCGGCCCCCATGACTGAGAAATTTACTAGGGGCACTCAAAAAAGCAATTTATATATATTAAAAAAAAAGTATGAGGGTGCACCCGAGGAGGTATGAGGGTGGAGCGCCCCTATTTCCCCGTTCACAAAAAGCCCTGCTAGAAAATATTTGTTTATTGCTTAGTTAACTTTCATGTAAAGATCAAATTTGTCAATAGGCAGCCCAGTTTCAATGAGCAGCATAGCTGCAGTTACTTTTTTGACCATTTCCTGCACAGTGTCCCTTTAAGGCTATTGTACTATGTTACACTGTTTTTAGATGCGTCTCACGCATCTCTATAAGAGGCTTTGTCCGTCCGTTGGTCCGTCCG
This sequence comes from Engraulis encrasicolus, assembly GCF_034702125.1. Taxonomy (NCBI): domain Eukaryota; kingdom Metazoa; phylum Chordata; class Actinopteri; order Clupeiformes; family Engraulidae; genus Engraulis; species Engraulis encrasicolus. Next base: position 55,599,999 of record NC_085857.1, read on the forward strand.
TCCCTCCTTCCCTCCGTCCCTCCGCGATGTGTTTCTGAATTGTGATTCCCTCTTGTGTCCATAAGCGTGCAGAGTTGAGTAAAAAGGTTGAGAACCACTGGCATAGACGGACGCATCTGTTGTCCGCGTGTCAGACTTGTTTTTTTATTATTATTGTTTTGAAAACACAAAGTTGTGTGTTCATCCACTTCCTGAATTGAAGTGAGTTTCAGTTCCATTTTGAATTTCATTTCCTGTAATTCAAATTCAAATCAAGTCTACATCCTTTAGGGGTGGAGACAATTCAATTGAAATTGAATCCCAGGGAATCCATACAGGAGAAGTGTAATTCCCAGTGTTGGGAAGGTTAGTTTTAAAATATATGCCCCAGTTTGCACAACAATGCTGGCAGCGTTTACAAATATGAAATAAACCCATCCGCCCCCAAACTGCGATCATAATATGCACGCAATAGTATCTCCAGTACATTTAACATTCCCGACACAGTTTAAAGTCATAAACAGTAGTGACAACAAACCCGCTCCCAGCATGTCCAGTTTCAGGAAGTAACAAGCACAGCCCTGAACACGCCAACTGATGAAGCTGAACTGTTGTGGGGGGGTGAAAATGTGACTTCACTTAGAATTTGTTGTTCTGTCTTCCAAATGTTTGTTTCTGTTTACTTGCAATCTTAACAAACTATCTTAGCTATTTTCATTGACACACATCGATATCCATTCCCCAAATTCTCCAGTGGGTGGAAGTATTGGGGCAAGGTCCTTCAAAATGACCACTGTCGGGAAATTGAAAATGACACTTTATGAAAACAGTTGCCATTGTAGAAATGACTTCACTAACAAAGACCTTAAAAGACCAAAGACCTGAAATTTTGCTTAGTTCATTCCTGTCACTCCTGTGCACAACAAACGCATGTCAGACCAGACGAAATGTGTTGCATAATCATTTTGCCATTGCTTTGCCATTAGAGACTGTGGAGCATTGTGGAGCAATGTTGTATCTGTAAGAAAAAGTGGAGGTAAAAATGTGCACAAATTCCTTTCAAGTGTCAACACAGGTGACTTCAACACTGAGTAGGCCTAACTAATCTAGACTTGCAATACACCTCGTGGTGCAACCTGGACACATCTTCAGTGACTCTCCCGCGATCATTGGGTGTTTCGGGTTTCAACTATGCAATGTCATGCACTTGTGTTTTTACTTTGTATTCTCTGCAATGCTGTAGCAGTTTCGTTATAAGGTAATTTAATCTTTTCAGAAAAGAGTGAACAGGCCAGCCAGGGGGCCCACCTCCAAAGAAGCTACGATCACTACAGACTTTGTTATGAAGGTCTACATAAGATAAGATGTCTGAATTCCCTGGTTAGAAGTGCATCACCACAACCCCACACAGATCTCAAATGATCTATTCGGGTGTTACTGCTCTACTGTGTTTTCTCATGGCTTGGTTAATGAGTTTCTGCCTCGGTCCTCTTTTAATAAAGGTGAAAGCCCAAAACAATATCCTGATAAGTAGTTGTATGTGTAGTGTGCAGTACTTATAGAGAGTCTACACATCCCTGTTCAAATGTCAAGGTGGTGTGACGTTAAAAAAAGCACCTTTCATTTTGATCACATTTGTTTGTTTCAGATGTTATGCTTAACCCCTTAAGACACAGCATTATAAATGAGCTGTTACCAGAATGGCAAGGACCAAGTCATAATGTAGGCCTATTACTAAAGGCTGTGCACTATAGTAGTGTAGTACTATCGCAATGTTTATTGCAGCGTGCCACAGGAGGTACGGTGTGCATTAAGTGGCTACCATAAATAGTAGCATAAGCCCTATTTTTTTAGGGGTTAACATAGCCACTGAAATTCCAAAATGTTGGCCATATAAGCTAATAGGTCATTCACATTCACTCTTCACTGACGTTTTTGTGGTAGAGGCATGGCATAGGCCCTATTGAATATTTCTGCATAGGCCTATTCACAATGTAGCCTATACCCAGATAGCAAAATGTTTTTGGCAGAGTTTTGGGCCAAATTGTGTCTTGGCCTTTTGGCTGGCTTCGGTTTGAGTCCCCGGGCCAAAAGTGGCCCAAATTTGGCATGCCAAAACCAACCAAACCCAGCCATAAATTGACCAAAGTTCACCCAAAACCTATTTGGGATTTCCACGTACAGCCTTAAAGGCCCCAAAAGGAATTCCAGACCCCACCCTTCAGCCAAAATGCAGCCATAAAGTACCCATAACTGTCCCAGAACTGCCATAAATGATTCTAAATACTGCCATAATGTACCCATAATTCAGCCATAATGTACCCATAACTCTCCCAGAACAGCCATAAATGACCCTAAATACTGCCATAATGTACCCATAATTGATCCCAAATGTAGCCATAATGGGGCCAAATGTCACTTATTTGTCTTATAAGTTTCCCTGTATACTTAAAATGTAAGCACCGGTATAACAGAGAAACTTATAAGACAAATAAGTGACATTTGGCCCCATTATGGCTACATTTGGGATCACTAAAATATTCCTGTTTTATTGTTGAAAATCGCACATTTAATAAATGCGTGATTTTCAACAATGAAACTGGAATATTTATGCATCTAGAAAAAAAAAACAAGACAATTAAATACATTTCATTATACTTTATTGCCTCCAAATGCTGTGACTGGTTAGGGTGGGCAAGTGGCTGGATTTGATGGATGGGTATAGCTGCACGGCAGGTGGCGGAGGACTGGGTGACTTGATGGGTGCTTGGATGTCTGGGTACAGGCCTCTTGTTTTCATCTTGGTCCCCTGGCCAGTAAAAGCAGGTACTCTATTGCCACATAGAGGTAGGTAGATCAGATCAGATTCGCGACATCTAGGAAAGAATAAAAAGATAAACCAAATTTAATTACTAGATGCAAAAGTAACTTTGAAACCAGTGGCACTACGTTTTTTTCTTCTTCTTTTATTTAACCTTTATTTAACCAGGAAAATAAACCTGTTGAGATTAAAAATCTCTTTTAACAAGGGTGTCCTGGCCAAGTGGCGGCACAAATGCACTTGATTAATAGAGTAATAGACGGGAGAGGGGGGAGGGGTGTTATTAAAATTTGGTACCTGTTTTTGAGATCCGATTTGATTGACCCCTCCCACGGGTGACTGCAGTGTCCGTTCGCAGCACAGCATCTGAAAAGAGAATGTAGATGTTATTTCATATTTTATACATTTTAAATAACATGAGTAGTAGGCTACAATAGATTGTACAACCATCTACGGAATTGTCAAAAGTAAAAGGGAGGAAAAGAATAGGAAAAAAACCAATACTCAATCAAACAAAACCCTGCCAAAACATATAACTTGCACTTGAGTATATAGTAGCCCACTGATTCTAAGATCAGAGTACTGGTCAAATTGGAGGTTTTTTAAACCTAGCTTTTAGGTTTTTCAATAACAACAAAGCGGTAGGCTATCTATCTTATTGGGTGTGCCTACAGTAGAATAACTGGTGAAACAGACTGGTCACTATGTTATATCATGTGCCATTGTTAAAGCTTTCTGCCAATTAGTAATGCTCCCACTACCCTGGACTTGTCAGTAGGCCTATCTGAGGTGTTTTTTCCCCCTTATTCAGTCTTTTCCGAGATCCTGGTCTGGGGGCAGGCGTTTGTTTACATTTCACCATTAATTCACTTCTACTTTTACCTTTGACACCTCTAGTAAGCTACTCTCTGTGTTGAGGTATTACAAATGTTAGAGCAAGATTAGCCTACATAGGCCTACATGGGCCACATTTCTGTATACGGTTTACCCCCTGTTGTTGATAGCTGAACAATACACACTGCCTTAACAACTGATCATGTTAAATAGCCAGCGCTTAAACACAAACCGACCATTGCATTACCCAATACAGACGTATACTTAAAAGCAGTTACATTAAAAGCAAGGACTTTCACAACGAACGAAGATTAGACCAGAGAGAGAGGTTAATAAATTGTGGAACCAACCTGTAGTATGCCTGTCAAAAAACAAGTTCCTCCACCGGGTGACTGCCTTCAGCAGCAGCACATCTGAAAAGACAATGTAGAAAAAAGCAGATTCACTCGATTGCTTCAGTAGTAGGCTAGAATTACAGTGAGTCCAACACTTTCCGTGACAGACAGATATTGCTAGATAGTGCTCTGCTTTGTGCCAATTAAATAGGTAGAAGATGCTCCATGCCTGAGTTAGCTAGCTCCCGGCTTTTGCTAGCTGTCGTTGGCCAGTTAGCTGGCTAAAATGTTTGTGTTTGTGTTTTAGCTCCTGTTAAAAGGGTATCGAAGTTTCAGCGCATAACACGGAAACCGACGGTCACAGACCTATGAAATCAACATGAAAACCGATAACACAAAATGCCTCATCTCTTAAGTCATCGGCGGTTGTATTTAATATAAAAACGTGTCAACTGCACTTACCTGCATAAACTGAAGTCTGACACACACTGGCGCTGGGGAAACTGAAGTGAGGCAAGCACGAGTTTCTCTTGACAGTTGATTTTGGCAGTCTTTTGGATTGCCGTAAGCGCACCAATGTAGAACGTTGCTGTCCCGCTCTCCACCCGAGGTTCAGATTAACCTGACACATGCCATAACCTGGCCATAACTCATTCATTCACAGTCCGCGCGTTTTAATGTGTTGTGGGAAGCCATAAACAACCCATATTTTAGCCAAATCTTGGGGTTTTTTGCTTTCCAGAGGAACGCCCCAATTCACTGGCGCCCAGGTCAACCATAACCATGCCAAAATTTTGCCAAAAGCTTATGGCTTGCCAAAAGGAAGCCATAAATTGCAGATATCTGCCAAAACAAAGCCAAAATATCTGCTATCTTAGGCTGTTTGATGTGAGGGGGTGTAGAACTAAGCTGTAGAGCTGTGTGTCATCAGATATGCCATCAACAAAACAACAGTTTTTTTCATGTAAGAAAAGGCATGATTGGGGAAAAGTTGAGTCCAGATCATCACATATCATGTTTGACCATTTTACTGACACATTAATCCTTAGTGGCACTGGATACATACGGGAGTGCAATATTCTTCATTTCATAGTGGTAACCATTGTAAACTACAAAACCCAGAATGCCGTGCTTCGTCACTCTCTGGTGCGTTTCCCCCATTGGCCATCTCCTTCATCCATGCAGAGGGGGCGGTAAACCACATTGCTTACAAACTAACAACAACTAAACTTGCCATCCGACTTCAGTGGTAAGCTTTTCTGTTATTTAGCCTGCAAATGCTACACATGTGATTCACGAACGTTACATGCATGTATAGGATGTGTTGCTTTATGGGCATGTATTACCCGTTTCCTCGAGGCTGCCCGTTTCTCCCGAACCTCCATTGTTTCGACCTCTCGTCTGTCCGACATTTTCTCCTTTCGTTCTCATAGGCTACTCGCTATGTGTGTGTTTTCGTGGGTTTCACGGGCAGTTTACACTTCACAGTCGGATGTCGCTCATCCTCTCTCTCTTAAAATGACGAAAGCTGTCTGAATTCCCTGGTTAGAAATGCATTAGCCTACAAGCCCATTTAAACCAAAAGCTGTCCTATATGCTGTTTCATCATGCTGCCAGGGACGGATAATGTCTTCATGGGCCCCTGGGCCAGACAACAAGAAAGCACCTCTCTCTCCCCCCAATGACCATTGTTTCAACCAAATAACTGTTTTTAGGACAGATGCTAGCCTATATAGACCCTGTACTGTTTGAGGGTCACCTTTATTTTCTTCTGGGTAAATAAACGTGCTTTAAACTCTACACTAGGCATATGACAATGTAGGAAATAGGCTTGGCTCAGGGTCCCCTTGGCTCTAGGCCTGTGCAGTAACCCATCTTTGAATGCTGTACATACCATTGTTACCATTGTAATGTAATGCTGTGACATTTTAATAAAGCCAGAATGCATTGAAATGGGTAAGTGTGCATGTACGCTGCATAGAAAAATCAGCACTGCTCAGTGCTCCATCAAAATGTGCCCAATGACACAGGTGAGATAACCAGGGCGTATGATTAACCTACTGCTGTATGTTTGTTAGTCTATGCCAGGGGTGGGGAACCTTTTTCATTCGAGGTGCCACTTTTAATTCATCCGAGGGCTGTGAAAGTCCTCCGAGGGCATCCTGTTCACACAAACCAGGATTTCCCCCTGCACTTCAGGCCTATATTAAAGGCAGCCACCTTTGAAACAGACCCCACCCTCTCTTGGTCCCCTGAATATAACTTAATTGTATTGCAAATGTATTTTCTAAGATTCCATTACGAACTATATCATATTTCATGTGAACTGCCTCAAGGGCTGCAAACGGCCCTCGAGACATTTCCCCACCCCTGGTCTATGCTGTGCCACCAGGAGTAGAGTATAGTGGAGTGGAGTAGAGTACAGTAGCCTAGAGTAGAGTCAGAGTCAGAGAGACGAGTAGAGTAGAGAGGAGTTCCTTTGTTGGTCCCTAAGGACTTTAAGTTGCCTTGCAGCTACATACCGTATCTCAAAAACCAGGCACATTTTGAAAATACTGTATGGCTTTCTCACATGATAAAGGACGTGTAATGACGACCATTTTCAGTTTAATGTATTTACTGCACTTTGCCTTTGTAGGGCCTAGTAGCCTTGTGGTTAATGTAGGGGTCAGTGACAGTGACATTGTTGCTCTGTTCTGTTGCACGCCTCAGACCGTTTCAGGAGTTCAGCTGATATGTGGGTAAGTCTGGTAGTGCTTTTCATCGACACTGCCCTTACTATTCAATTCAGTCCGATTCTATAATGCATCGCAATGCATTACATTTCTACTGAAAACACTTTTCATTAGTCATGAGCCAATGCAAGCAGTCAGATACTGAACAACATTTTATTGGCTGTTGTGTATGTCGGTCCTGCAGTTTTTAATGCTTTGAAGTGCTTTCATTTAATTTAAAGGTTGCTCCGGATATGCCCATAGAAGAAATTGAAACTTGAAGAAATACAGTGTAAGCTTATCCCATAAAGAGACCCCTCTGTGGTGCAGCACCACAGAATAAAGACAGAGCGCCACATATTGATCAGAAACTTCTTGGTCTGTGGGAGTCACTGTGCTTGTGTGACATGAATCCAAAAACACTTTTACTTTATTTTACTTTATTTTATTATTTTCACAGGGTATTGGTTACAGTCCCTGGAGCAATGTGGGGTTAGACGCCTTGCTCAAGAGCACTTGCAGCCAGCCATTGATGCATTGTTGGTGTAGGGAGAAGTAAGGGTGGGATTGGAACAGGAGAAGTAAGGGTGGGATTGGAATATGAGAAGTAAGGGTGGGATTGGAACATGAGAAGTAAGGGTGGGATTGGAATTTGCAACACCTGAGATGCACTTCTCCATATCAAATTTGGCAGTAGACTGCACAGTTTCACTGAGCAGCATAGTTGCAATACCTACTCTGGCTACCAGCCACCATACACAGTGCACCTTTAAGATCAGAATAAGTGCACAAGGCAGCATGGGAGTCCCATGGGTATGACACCAGACTTTTAGTGGTGTCAACAATTATTGATACGGCAATGCGGGGCAGGACAATTCAATAATCGATTCAGGAAATACCATCATCTATTCATCATATTTTCCCCCCAGCACTTTGCTAAGGTAGCCACCTTGACGAGAAACACCTGCCACCTTGACTAGGTCCCCTGAAATGATAAAGGGGAGTACAGTGGGCCCACAAGGACTCGAACCCGCACATTCTGGGGTGCCAAACTGGGGCTCTTACCACTACACTAAAGAGCCAGGCTTGTTGGATTGACATAGGCAGAGTCCACCTGTAACCACATCATACCCTGTTTGGCATGCTGAGAGAAGCTAAATGCTAACAAAATAGCACTGATGTAGACACATACAAATATCAATATCACTATTATTTATATAGCACATTATCATGCATAACTGTCTTTCAATGTGAGTAGAGAATGAGAGTACAGAAAGAGAAAGAGAAGAGAGAAGAAAAAAAAATATTGTAGACCAGAGACCAGAGAGGTACTATGTGTGAATTCGTCTCAGATCATAGCTCATAATGGCAACATGGCGGACTGTTCTTTAACACACCAAACGTTGCACCTGAATGCTTTCATCATATTTTGGTTTCTAGATGGAAGCTGCAACTTGAAGGAAGAAGAATTTGAAGAGGACATTTGCCCATGACAGACAGGAAGTAAAAATGGAAGAAGCGCCTGGTTGCATTGCTGATGATGTCACCACTACGCCTGAAGCTCCACTCCATCTCAACCAAGAAGGCACACATTACCTTCACGTGGACTCTACAGGTACACACACACACACACACACATAGACACACACACACAGTTATTCCAAGTTTTCTATGGGAGTCTGTACCAGAGATTCTTTAAGTATATAGAGATATGCCAACATAATAGGTTTCTATGGGCACCTAACATGACCAGGTTCCGGTCTGCCTAAAGGGGCGTGTCATAATGCTCCTACAATGAATAGAACAGTCCTTAGGTCTGCCTAGGTCTGCCTAAGGGGGGCCATAATAGAACCAGGAAACAATGGGCCAATGGAACCTCTCTCTCTCTACTCTCTCTGTCTGTACGGCATGCCAGTATTCCTTCAGTGTTTTGTCTCATGCGGCAGCCCAGGACCTCAAGGGCAGGGGAGCGCACTCGTGCGTACTATTGCCGTACAGTTGCTTTTGTATAAAAACGAAGGTCTGTTCTTTCCCTTACAAAAATTGTCCATGGTAAACCATGATTTAATGTTTTTTTGAGCATTGGTTGTATATTTCCTGTGCGCTTCGTATCCACACACACACACACACACACACACACACACTACGCACACACGTGTTATTGGTGTTGTATTGTATGGGGCGATATGATCATTCAATATCTAAAAATTATAAATGTGAGCAGGAGCCGTCCCATGGTGAAATTTATTAACTATTTGTACGCCGCTGGACATGACGGGTCTAAAAAAAAAGATGCTAAGAAAGCTAAAAAAAAAAAATTAAAAAAAGGATTACGGTTAACCACCGGTTAATGAGGCTCAGTAGCCGGTTAAGATTTTTGTACATTTTCGCCATCCCTAGTATCAGGCGGTGTGTTCTACTCAGCCTTTCACACAGACGGCGTTGGCGTGCGCGGCCAGTCCTGTTCAATACCCTCCCTCCACAGCCAATGCTATTTTGCTACTTTGCCACTCATTTCAACAAGACACAGCTGGCCGCCACTGTCAAAATTTTGCTCGAGTGGTATTTTCCAAATGCAGCGCATTTATCTCACCCCTTGTTATGGTGTGGACTACGCCTAACTTTTCAGGTTGTTCTGAGCTCTGTTTAAGTCTTACTATAATTGTTTTCTACAGCAGCGGAGGTCTCCGTAACGTTAGAGGAGGATGGAGGAATGCACACTTCAGGGGACACCGCAGAAGCTGTGGCAACGTGCACTTCAGAGAATGCCACGGAAGAATTCCAGTTTGAATCTTTCCACGATGATTCCGTGCTTACGAGTAAGTTTGAAAAGCCATTTTCGGTCTTCATAAAGTTTCTGAATAATTTATCTTCTGCCGGTATTGGCAAGGTGCTCACGATTTGATGCACATCATGATGCTTATGCCATTATGCAATACTGTCACAATGCATTGCAATACATGTATTCAAGATTTAAGAGTTTATTGTCATGGTCATTGTCAAGGCAACAAAATTGTGTTATGTATTATTGCGATTCATTGTATTGTTTACTTCAGTGAATTTGTTAAAAAAAAAACAGCCTACTTGCCAGTTGCTGTGCAGCATTCATAAGTCAATTTATCTGGGACAACAGAAATGTTACCTACCCTACTGAAAAAAATGTACCAGTGGCACATTCCACACACAAAGATTTATTTTTTTTACTGTAAATGATCAATTTTTGGTGTCATGAATCGATGCAGTTTAGGCCTATAGTGGAAATAAATATCGAGATACAATGTCATGAATCGATGCAGTACATCGTGATGCATTTCCATGACGATTTTTTTGGACACTCCTAGAGGGCACTGCAGAGGCTGTGGCAACGTGCACATCAGAGGAGGCTACAGAGGAATTTCAGTTTGAATTTTGCCATGATGAGTCCGTGCGTCCAAGTAAGTTTGAAAAGCCATTTTCATAAAGTGCAGTCTTCATAAGTGTCTGAATTAGGGGTGGGTATTGGTAAAGGGTTCACGATCTAATGTGCATGACGATACACATGCCACGATGAGATTTTATCACGGTGCATTGTGATTCATTTACCATTGTAATGCATTGCAATGTTTACTTCAGCGAATGTGTAAAAATACGGTCTACTTGCCAGTAGCTGTGCAGCATTCATAAGTCAATTCATCTGGTACAACAGAATTATTATAGCCTGGCGACGCCATCCATGTACTCCACCCAAAAAATTTGGCTCCGCATATCGTCTGGCAAAAGCCTCGAGCTTGGTTCTCTCAGTGTTTCGCCAATCAGCAAACAGTTGAAAGTGGTGACGTAGAACTCACCCGCGATCTCCGTTACTGATTGGTTAAGGTAACTTTATTCACACTTTCGTTTTGTTATTTGTATGCTTTTGCGAGGCTATAACGTAACAGACATGCTAATAAAGCACAGCATGGGTTATTTATTATTTTATTTGAGTTTGGAACTTCAATTAATTGAAATGATAGAGTAAGATCAGACCATCTCCCATCGTCCACGGAGACGGATTCCTCATGGCTTTTGCCAGACTGATTGACAGTCAACAGTCGGCTATTCGCCCAGGCTAGAATTATTACCTACCCTCTACTGAAAAAAATAGCCAGTGGCATATTCCACAAACAATCTTTTTTTTTACTCTAATTTGTCATTTTTTGGGGTCATTAGTCATGCTGTATATTGTGAAAATAATTATTCCGATGAATCGATGCAGTAAATCGTGAAAATAAGTATGCATTGTCATGATGATTTATTTTTGGACACCCCTAGAGGGCTCTGCAGAGGCTGTGGCAACGTGCACTTCAGAGGAGGCTACAGAGGAATTTCAGTTTGAACTTTGCCCCGATGAGTCCTTGCTTCCAAGTAAGTTTGAAAAGCCATTTTCATTCTTCATAAAGAGACTGCATAATATCCCTTATGCAGTGATATATATTCAAGTGACTTTGAGTATCATGAAAAGTGCTATATAAAACTTTTGTATTATTATTATTATTATTATTCAGAATTAACAACAAGTGCAATTACACATGACTTATAGATATTCATTTTGCATGCATTTAAGGTGACCCGGGCGGTTCGCAGACAAGCACTTTAGCGCCGAACGTAACTGGTGCGGGCACCGACACCGGCTCCGTTCTGGTCGGCCTGAAAGCCCTAAGAGAGAGAGAGAGAGAGAAATGCCATTGCATACACTGCCTGCGTGAAATGCCATTACAACGTTAACAGCCATGGTTCTAGACTCTTCTTTTGATCAAACGCCCCCTTGACCTCATCACAAGCCTTGCAAGATCGACTGACCTTGGGTTAGCCCAGAGGTTCCCAAACCTTTTTTCTACTGGGACCCCTTAACACATTGACTACCAGGCGTTTTTTGAAATGTTAGCCCAAGACTCCCAGCCAGTTTGATCATTTTTTGTCATTTTCGAACAGCCACAGAATATTTTGTCTCAGACCTACAGACACGTTATGACTTGTTCGAAAGCCGAGAATCTCAACTTTCTACAGGTGTTTACGGCACATTTTTATGTTGTTACATTAAAAAGTTATTCAACTTTAAGCGTCAGCTACTGTAGCGAAAAATGGCACTTTCCCCCATTCCCCCATTCTTCCCCCAGTAAAAGGCTTTTTTTGTCACGGATGCGCTCTTTGAATCTGGGTCATTCCACGCCAAATCAACAAGAGCCCGCACACTTAGGTCTCAAAAAATTCTGAAAATATTACTGAGTGTACCCATGGTACTTAAGAGAAACACTGTTACTTTATTTGAATGTAAGATGTATACTCTCCATGTTACAGCCAATTTCACTGGGGGAGGGGGGCGCCCATTTTGTTCACACTCTTTTTTTTTGTCAAAGTTCACAAGCCCGTAGCTCAAGAACTAAACCTAGTAGGAAGCTCAAATTTTGCATGCTGGTACATAGATAGGAATAGTTTGTTGCAAAACTGTCAGTTTTGGTCTGTATGATCCTGCATCGTCATGGCATTCCCTCAAAGATGATACAAATTGTACTGGAGTTTTTGGCTGTGCTCTGTTTAGGCCTTCAGAAGACATATTTGTGCCCAACATAGTCTCATGATTTTTTCCCCTTGTAGATACAAGTAGAAACACTCCCATAAACATCTATGAATAGAAAGGAAACCCCATCAGTGTTTGACCAGAAGACCTCACAAGTCTGACAAATCATTTTGGCTGTCATTTTCAGAGCACCAGAACACCTTGTGGGATTGTCCACAGATTTTTATTTTATATTTTTCTTCATTCTCCATGAAGTCTTCTTTTTAAAAATGCCAATGAGACTTGTCTTATGTGATGTTTCCTTTTGTAATTTCCACCCTATACATGGGCAAAATGCAAAAAGAGAGCAACATGATTTCGATAACATTTAATGTAAAGGCTAAATAATCAAATGCAAATTTTGCCCAGACATGATCACCCGAGAGTCCCTGTGCAGGGGTGCAGGTATCCATTTCAATTTTCAATGATTTCAGGAGCGTTCAATGTGGGAGCAGGTTCGCACACTAAAAGAGACAGTAGGTCAGGCACAAGGAGTCATGTTGTTACTTTTTTTGACCAGCAGATGGCAGCGGAAGAAACACATAGAAAACATTGCCCTCAATGTGCATGTTGCCCATGTTCAGGTTGGAAATTACAAAAGAAAACATCACATAAGACAAGTCTCATTTGCATTTTTAAAAAGAAGAATTCATGGAGAATGAAGAAAAAAATAAAATAAAAATATGTGGACAATCCCACAAGGGGTTCTGGAGCTCTGAAAATGACACCCAAAATGATTTGTCAGACTTGTGAGGTCTTCTGGTCAAACACTAATGGGGTTTCCTTTCTATTTATAGATTTTTATGAGAGTGTTCCTACTTGTCTCTACAAGGGAAAGAAATAAAGAGGCTATGTTGGGCACAAATATATCTTCTGAAGGCCTAAACAGAGCACAGCCAAAAACTCCAAAACTCCAAAAACTTTGAGGGAATGCCATGACGATGCAGGATCATACAGACTAAAACTGACAGTTTTGCAACAAACTATTCCTATCTATGTACCAGCATGCCAAATTTGAACTTCCTACATGGTTTAGTTATTGAGCTACGGGCTTGTGAACTTTGACAAAAAAAAGAGTGTGAACAAAATGGGCACCCCGCTCCCCCAGTAAAATTGGCTGTAACATGGAGAGTATACATCTTACATTCAAATAAATGTACAGTGTTTCTCTTAAGTACCATGGGTACACTTGGTAATATTTTCAGAATTTTTTGAGACCCAAGTGCGCGGGCTCTTGTTGATTTGGCGTGGAATGACCCATCTCCGAGTTTAAACAGAGGATCTAAATATATTTTCACGCTCCAAAGAGAAGACCAGTCACTTCAAAGTTAACTATTTTCATGAAAAAACACCCGGATCACGTCTGTTTACTGCTTATATTATCACTGGAAGAGCTAGTTACTAGTGTATCCTGATGAGCATGTCAGTCATCAAATAGCAAAAAGTAGTTGCACCGAAGTACACTCACCAACGTTAGTTTCTGCTGCTGTGTTGTGCTGTTTTTTCATTCCAAACTCCCATTTCCATACCTAATTTGATGACAGCAAACCTCCTTATCCTTCTGTAGGCCTGTATTTACGATAAGCCCTAAGCCCTGACAGGAAGCTAGGTATGTTTTGATTACCCAGGCGCCTTGATGTGACGTGAACAGGAAGTGTGCATGATTGAATTCGCTGTAATAACACTCAAAATACTGCATTGTGATAAGTTGCACAGAATAAATAGGCAAATAATGACTTTGTAGGAGTTTTGACTGTAGGTGTTCTCATGATCTATGTGAGTTCTGTTCATCACAATTACGAAAATCACACAGAATGTGCATTAGAATGTGTAGATTCAGAATCCACAAAAAAAACCCTCAAAAACGGGTTTTCCCGTTTTGGGAGCCAATGCATGGGAAGTAAAAACGGGTTTTCTCGTGGTTTGGTAGTCAATGTGTCAAAAACCTAAAGCTATTTTGCCACATTAACCCATTGATGCCTAAAGCAACTGCAAAAAAGGCTGCTGAATGCCTTAGCCCTTTTTTTTTTTTAAAGGTTGTCGTCTGCCTATAAAAACTGAAATATCTGAAGCACATAAAAACATGCAATAAGCTGCATTTAAACGCTAAGACCCTCATCTTGCATTAGAATGTGTTCATTCAGCTCTAACATACCAAGACTTTTAATAAAATTGTCTCAAATGTCATGACACTGAATGTTGCGTCATGCAGCTCCAAGGCCAATGTTGTGCAACGCAACATCCAGCATCAATGGGTTAAGGGACAAGAGCATGCTTGTGTTGAAATACGGGTGGGGGGGATAGGGGTATATTGGTTGTATATTTCCTGTGCGCTTCATATCTGCTAGTGATATTGGCTTTGATTATGTCCTATGATTATGTAAGTCGCTGTGATTAAAAAGCGTCTGCCAAATGTAATAAAATGATGAGACATCTCTGGCTACCCTACAGCCCAGACAGCCTATTTGCAGTTCTCCAAAACCCGGAATGGCAGATGCCTGGTGCTGGATGACTACCGTTACGTCCGCAACAAGACCCGAAACGGCGTCATGTACTGGCGATGCACTCAGGTGAAGACAAACATTATTATTATTATTACTATTGTTATTATTATCACAGCCGACTAAGAGGATATACGACCAGGTGATGACATTATTAGTATTGTTGTTGTTGTTGTTGTTATTATTGTTATTATTACACTTAGCTGAAGCTTTTATCCTAAGCGATTTACAGTACAGGGTATTGCTTACATGTTTACATTTCATCACACTTCCTTCATGTACTGGCGCTGTGTGCAGTCTGGCTGCAAGGTGTATGTGAAGACCAGCCTGTTTGACGTGCACGCGGCGGGGGTCAGTGATGTGCCGACCATCCAGCTGCTGTCTCTGCCGGGCCGGCACGACCACGAGTCCGACGCCGAGCTACTGGCCACCGCCGCTCTCGTAGAGCAGATGATGCAACTGGTGGATGCCGACCCCACGCGGCCTCCCAAGAGCATCTACCAACAGGTAAATAACCATACACCCACCAAGAGCAAACAAAGCAATGGGCCCTGCCGAGGCTCAAGTGGTAGGGCACTGCAATGCTACCCCAGCAACCCGGCTTCGATTACGGCCTGGGGCTTTGCCGACCCTTCACCTCTCTCGCTCTCTCTCTCTCTCTCTCTCTCTCTCTCTCTCTCTCTCTCTCTCTCTCTCTCTGTCCATCACTTAACTATCCTGTCACAAATGTCACAAATAAAGGCAAAAAAAATGTTTTAAACCCCAACGCAATGAAACTGTAACTATTTTCCAACCAGGTGCTTTCCCAGGCTCCGGACGTGTCAGCAATGCCCCCATACCACTCCGTGAAGTCATCACTGCAGAGGAGGAAGTCGATGCCCCGAGACCGAACGGTGAGATCCCAGGCGATGGAAGGGAAAGCCAGCCACATGCCCCCTGTTGACACAGCGGAGTGGCAGAAGTCGATGCCCCAATGTGGGACAGTGGAGTTGCAGCTGGAGAAAACCAAGGCAGTGCCCCTAGACAAGACGGTGAAATCACTGACAGAGAAAAAGAAGGAGGTGTTGTCCCAAGCTGCAGATGTGACAGACATGCCTCCATTGGAGGCGGTGGCAATACCCCCAGACAAAACGGTGAGATCTCAGACGGACAAGGAGATACCCAACCCCAGGCCCCCAGACGAAACAGTGAGGACACAGGCTGCGGAGGTGTCGGACGTGCCCCCGATGTGCGAGGCGGTGAAATCACGACGGGGGAGGAAAAAGTCGATGCCCTCACGCGAGACAGGTAGAACACGTATAGAGAAGAGGAAAGCCAGCCCAACGCTCCCAGACGGGACGGGGAAGTCACCTTCTGTGAAGAAGAAAACCCTGCCCCAATGCGAGACGGTGCAAACACAGAAGAGGGAGGCGCTGTCTCAGGATGTGGACATGTCGGACTTGCCCTCAGACAAGACAGTGAGATCACTACGGGGGAAGCAGGCGGCGATCCCCTCATGCGAGACTGTGAAATCGCGGCTGGAGAGAAAGAAAAGGCCCCAGTCCAAGGCTGCGAATGTGCCTGCCACGCCCCCATGCGAGGCAGTGAGGACACGACAGGGGAGGAGAAAGAAGGCCAGCCAACAGCCAGGTGAGTATCGGAAGGAATCTACTGAGGATGCCGGTCTAGTAAACCCGACGGGGCACTGTCCAATTTGGCAACATGATCAAACCTTGTGGGGCATTATCATTGCTGCTCATTAGTCAGGTTTGAATTCAGGAAGCGGTGTTATTGTCAGGCATGTAGCCTACAACACTTTATTACACCCTCTCTCCATTGACAACTGGCCATTGGGTCCAGCAGGTCCAGGTATTTTTTCTCGACTGAGAAGAATGTTTCTAGCACTCCACGATTGAGATACAAGTCCTGGTGCTCCGTTATGCACACATCTCGAGATGTGCTGTGCCACCATCTAGACCAGTGGTTCTCAACTGGAATAGTCTTGTGACCCACAATTTGCCGTGGTCAATACAAGTCTCTTGTTAGCAATCTACGGAGGAGTGCTAGTCTAGTGAACTAGGCGGGGTACTGTCCAATTTGGGCAACTGCTTTGCATCTGCTGCCATTTAACATCAAAGGAACACAATGGAAATAAGCTGACGAGCTTTATTGTGCTATCCTGACTCTCTGTTTTTTATTTAATGTAAGTACTGTATGGGATGCGGTTAATGTGGAACTTAATCATGTCTTTTGTTACATATAAGAACTGTCAAATAAAAACATTCATTCATTCATTCATTCATTCATTCATTCATTCATTCCACTCCATAGCAGGAAACCAGGAGGATGAGACGAGGCAGGAGGAGGATGAGGTGAGGCAGGAGGAGCATGTGGACGCAGCAGAGGAGGATGTCCCCAGTACTGCCACAAGTACGTTTTTAAATGTCTTTTATGGCTTTTTGTCTTTATTTTAATGACATGACTGTGAGAGAGAGACAGGAAATTAGTGGGGAGAGAAAGTCAGGGGGAAGGTTCGGCAAATGACCCTGGCCGGAGGCGTAGCAGTCCAGCCATGGCTTGACCCACAAGTAAGTCCTTAAAAAGCCATTTCAGTCTCCTTTGTAAAAATACAGTATATTGATAACGTCCCTAGTACTTCCTTAAGTATGATTCTAAAAAGTTATTTTGGTGACACTTATGTGGATATTTTAGAAAACATATCAAGGAGCCACAACACAACATTTTCTACGGGGGTTAATGGTCGGTAGTCTGCTACGTGGCAGACCCGGGTTCGATTCCTGCCTGGGTCCTTTGCTGATCCTTCCCCGTCTCTCTCTCCCAACTCACTTCCTGTCACCATCTGCACTGTACTATCATAAATTAAGTCGAAAAGACCAAAAGATATCTTTAAAAAAATCCACGAGTGGGTCGTTCTACACGGCAAATACAGCAACCACTGCGCAACGACAGATAAAGAGGATAACCGGTCCAGCCCTACAATCAATAAGCCCCACCTTGTCGAATGCACTTCTGCTTGTGACACCGCTACATTGCGATTTGCAGAAGCAAAGGCGTACTTGCACTACGCTAACCGCCAAGGGGCCCGATGCCTGGTGCTGGAGGACTACCGCTACGTCCGCAACAAGACCCGAAACGGCGTCATGTACTGGCGATGTACACAGGTGAAGACAAACATTATTATTACTTCTTACTATTGTTATTATTATTATTATTGTTATTATCATTATTACATTACACTCATTACACTTAGCTGACGCTTTTATCCAAAACAATTTACAGTTATTTACAGGGTATTGTTTACAATATATTACATTACACTTACTTCATGTACTGGCGCTGCACGCACTGCAGGCCGGCTGCTGTGTGTACCTGAAAACCAACCTGTTCGACGTGCACGGGGACAGCGAACCACACATCAAGGTGCTCCACCAGACCGGGCGTCATCGTCACCTGGCGAAGACCAATCAGCTGTCCAGGACGGCTCTCATCGAGCACATGCTGCAGCTGGTGGAGGCCGACCCCACGCGGCCGACCAAGAGGATATACGACCAGGTGAAGACCAACATCATTATTAGGGGCCAAGCAGCAAAGTTGCCAAGCCGAGTCAGTAGTTTTTCTTCATTATTATTATATAGGCACCATTCCGCTCCAACTGTAAGTCTATGGCAGCCCATAGAACCGTGCGTAGGAAAATGCTGTAAATCGGCACACATATGCAGGCCAGCCTCAGCACTGCATGCAACGATTTATAGGTCCCCACCCCTAACCCTGTAGCGCCGCCAGCAGGCCAAAGTTGCAGGTACATTTCTGCTTGTAACTTTTGAACCGCCTGTCTGATTCTCTTGGTATCCCGGGAATCCTTTGGCCAAGACGAATCCAACGCACCCCATTACATCATTTTTTCGCCATGATAGTTTTCCCACCATTTAGAATTTTGTGAAATTCAATAAAAATGCTACTTGTCCCACAAGTTTTGACCAATTTTTATGAGAATCGGTATATAGCATATCTGGCTCTGCCTCACAAATTTTGTCAAGGAATTTGCAATATCTTTTGTCGTTTGGCCGTGACAGCCAATCAAAATTGTCGTAAAAGTGGCAAAACGGGAAGTGAGGTCATATCTCAGCAACGGTTTGTCGGATGCTGCTTGGATTTTTTTACACATATAATAGTCCATCCCATGACTATCCCATCCCATCGACTTGGAGCTTTTTTTAAGTACAGCCTGTACTTGGTTAAATTTCAGTTTGGCTGGTAGAAAGGACCAACTGACAATCTCACTAGCCAAACACACACTCACTAATTGATCAGAGTGGCTCAACATCTTCTAGGCATTTTGGGGACAATATCATTTTTTGAAGGGGCAACCATGTACTGAAATAAATGACCCCCGTACTTTTAAAAGAAGGGGTAGGCTTCTGTCCCAAATAAATCCCCTTTACCTGTAACCAGGCAGGTAAACCCAAATAAATGTCCCCTTTACCCATAACCTTTAACCCCAGGTGCTGGTTCAAACAAATGACCCCTGTAACCTGTAAACCAGGTGTTGTAACCACGGAGGTAGTATAAGAACTGGAGACAGTGAATAAGTCCCGTCTCCAGTCATTTTAATGGGAAATGCTAGGCTAGTGAATTCAGCCAATTTTAAGCTTTTTTCATCTTCCAAAATTCCGACAACAGTCTGCTCAGCCAATTACGTGCCACGTCACTGACTGACCAACCACAGACCACCAATCATCATGAGCGAAGTGGATGTCGGAAATGGCGACTTGCTAATCTGCGAAGCTAACCAGGCAAATCCTGCCCCCCTGGTTGTAACCAAGTGTAGCCGAAACAACTAACCCTGTGACCTGTGACCTTTAACCCCAGGCACTGGTTCAAACAAATGACCCCTGTAACGTGTAACCCCAGGTGCTGGCGTCGGCCGCGGAGGAGGACGTGGCGTCCGTGCCCTCGTTCGACTCGGTGCGTTCGCGCCTGGAGAGGAGGAGGACCAGCCTCAGGCCACAACTCCCTGACGACTCGCAACAGGTGCCGGTCACCGTGGAGACCTGGAACGGAGACAACTTCCTGTCCGAGCACCACGGCGACCACGGCTTCCTGATCTTCACCACGGAGACGAACATCACACGCCTCGCACAGTGCACACAGGTTAGAACATCACCAGAACATCATCACAGGATAAAACATCACCACAGGCTCATGGGGCTGTGAAAGGCAATACTTTTGACTGGGCTGTAATGGACTGATCAAAGCTATTTTCCGATCCACCTCGCATACCCCCCTCGAACACATATATGCTGTACCTCAGAATTAATGATAACCGTGACTTAGGTGCCCCATATGGATGGTGCGTTAGGGATGTGCCCGCTGTGTATATGTAATAAATATTATATTATTATACTATATTAATAGATATTATCTTCATTTCATATTTATATGTACCTCTTTGTGTTTAGGTGTATATAGATGGTTGGTTTGGAGGGTGCCCGCGGCCCTTTCAGCAGCTGGTGACGGTGCATGGCCTGTATTGGGAGCAGCCCATAGCCTTCGTGATGGTCCTCATGTCTGGCAGCACGGAGGAGATGTACAAAGCCGTGCTGAAACACATCCAACACCGTGTGCAGACGCTCACCGGACAACAGTAGGTTTGTGTGTCTGTGTGTGTGGTGCTGAACGTGTCTGTGTGTGTGTGTGTGTGTGTGTGTGTGTGTGTGTGTGTGTGTGTGTGTGTGTGTGGTGCTGAACTTGCCTGCGTGTGGGTGAGTGTGTCTCTGTGTGTGTGTGGTGCTGAACTTGCCTGCGTGTGGGTAAGCGTGTCTGTTTGTGTCTGTTTTAACAATAACCTTTTTATTATTCTGTCTGTTTCTAATCCTGTCTATTCACGGGGTTGCTGTGGCATAATGTGGGCAGCTGTGGCCAAATCAATAACCTGTTTTTTATTCTGCTGTCTGTGGGTGGGTTTTTATTATGTTGTGTATTATTTCTTCGGTCAAGGTGGAGGCCTTAGGTAGTGGTTGATCTTGAGGTTCCTTTAACTCTTGCAGGTCCGTACTTAACTGCAGATTGCTCGTTAGCAAATGCACTTGGTTCCTTTAAGGCACTTGGTTCCTTTAACTCATGCAGGTCCGTGGCCCTGTTTGAGGCACTGAGGGGCGATCAATTAACTTGTTTTTATTCTGCTGTCTGTGGGTGGGTTTTTATTATTGTGTTGTGTGTGTGTGTTCCTCCTTGTGTCCAGGTGGTGTCCAGAGGTGGTGACAGCTGATCTGGAGGTGGCCCTCTTTAGGGCTCTGAGGGGCGAGCTGCTGGGAGCTCAGGTGGTCACATGCAGCTACCACTTCTACCAAAGCCTCCGCAGCAAAATACAGGAGCTCCACCTGGCAGGTAAAATGGAAATTTAGTCATTTATTTACTCAAAATACAGGAGCTCCACCAGCTTGCTTCCCTAAGTCCTGCAGGTGCATACATACCAGACTGCCTATTGCTAGTAGGGTTTAATATTTTTCCCGAAAATGGCCGGGAATCCCGGGAAATCACGTTTTTTTTTTTGTTTTTTTTCCTCCCATTTTTAGATCTAGTCATGTAGAGGCTAGAATTCAATTGTTCCTCCCAAACTGGCATTTTGTATCAAGTTGTTACTGTTTGTATCATTATTGGGAGAAAAGAATTAAGATTAAGCTCTAGGCCTACTATCCACCAACACAATAATAATGAAGTGTAAGATGATAGCCTGTGCGCAGCATGCAGCGCTTATCCATGACGGGTGGATTGTTGGTGACGGTGACTCGTCTTCTAAAAAAAGAAAAAAACCTAAGCAGCCCTTATGTAAAATTAGGACACCGTTATGAAAACGAAATATGGTATAGTCCAGTGATGTAGGCCTACCCGAACGCGTTCATGTTCAAGTTCATGAACGAGTTCATATTTTGAGCAAACGTGAACTGAACGTACACTATTTACAATATTATGAATGAACTATGAACGCGTTCATTCTGAAGCCCATGAACGACACGTTCATTAGTTCTTCATTCCGTTCATTCCGTAGTTACCAGATTTCATTAATATTCCTGCAGAAACCGCGACTAAACACAATGTCAGAGAGTCTAATATTATGTCTTATCCATTCTCTCTGACTGCACGAGACTAAAGACAGTCGGAGAGAATGGTGTCTGACGCTAAGAGGCGGGACCAAGCAAACAGCAGGCATCGCTCTACTTAAAATCAGAGCGGCCAGCAACCAGCCAGCAGTGTGCGAGTTTTCTGATTTCCGGTGATTTTTAGATTAACGCGTCTAGCGACCGTCCTCTGGGCGTTCGGAATAAGTGTGGAGTGCTCTCGCTTCACTATTTAAGTTAAAATGCGCCGCGCGCAGCACCAACAACAAGAGAAAGCTGCCTGCTGGCATGTTGCAGGATGGCAAATTTTGCGCATGAGACAGAGAACAACAGTGCAGGAAAACGTTAGTCCACGCACCCGTTTTAAGTCCAGTCCATAGGCCTACAGTAACTGAAAAGAAGTGAATTTTTTTCCCGGTTTCCCGTCATGGCTTTCCCGGGAAACGGGAAATTGTTTTGATCAGATTTCCCGGGAATCCCGGGTCCCGGGATTAAACCCTAATTGCTAGTCAATAATGCACTTTTTTTCTATAGTAAATCCCTTCCATGAACCCCTCCAGGTGCGTACCAGTCTGACGTCCGTGTGAGGCGTTGGGTCCGTAGGGCCATGGCGGTGGTCTTCCTCCCTCCGGCCGTGGTGCGCCAGAGCTTCCGTGAGGCGGCGGGCTCCGAGGAGACGGCGGGCCTGGTGGGAGAGCACCCGGCGCTGGGGGACTTCATCCGCTACCTGGAGCAGACGTACCTGGGGGAGCACGCCCTCTTCCCGCCGCACATCTGGAACGCATACGGCCATCGCCAGGACAACACCGACAACAACCACGTGGAAGGTCAGAACCACAACTTTGGGCTGCTTAGCGCAGTTACACTATATACAGTCCGGCCGATGCTATTATGCTTCCATGCCTAATTAATAATATAATGTGATGTTGTCTCAGCCTTCAGTCAGCGGTGAAACTGTGCGATAGAGATCAGCATAGTTACAATACCTACACTGGCCACCATCCTACACAGTGCAATACCTACACTGTCCACCTTCCCACACAGTGTACCTTTAAGTGTAATGTTATACTAATGGAAAACTTCATAATATAATGTGATGTCGTTTCAGCCTTCCACCAGAGATGGAACAGTGCGATTGACAGTCGGAACCCCTCCCTCTGGGTCTTCATCCGCCGCCTAAAGGACGAACAGAAACAGGTCAGTTTCACCTCATCTGGCAACCAGGCTTGTACGAAATTCCGAATGGAAAGAATTTCAATTCAAAATAAGGCCATAATACAAACACTAGGTGGTGCCATTACCTTGAATTTCTTTGAATTTAATCTACACCACCCATTGAAAGTACATACAACATCACCGCCTAGTGTTGGTATTATGGCATTACTTTGAATTGAAATTCTTTCCATTCGGAATTTCGTACTAGCCTGCTGGCAACCCTAATGTCACTACACTACACTAGTACTAAAGTGATGTCATTACGCCTCAGACTGTAGAGGAGGAAAAATAATATTGTCAAAAAATGTAGTAAATCTCATGCCCGTTATGAAGTTGCTGCAGGTGTTTGAGATTTCAGGTTGTCAGTATTTGAATGAGTTTGCCATTTTTGCTCGCCATTTACAATTGATGCTGCTAATATTCCCGCTGACATCCACCTTTAGATAATTAACTAATTATGTGATTCCAATATGCAATATTTCATCAACCACTGCTGTACACTAATACATTTTGGCGTGTTACATAAAGTCTGGGGCCGTCGTCGTCGACATCAGTCGTGCCACATCTGGCCCCCAGGCCTTATATTCAGTGTTGTCACAGTTACTGTGAAACAGTAATCCGACTACTGACTACTGACTACTGACTACTTCTTTAAAAAGTAACTTAGTTACGTTACTGACTACTTGCTTTTAAAAGTAACTAAGTTAGATTACTTTTAGTTACTTTCAGCAGAAGCTGATCCCCGACCCCGGTCCGCCCCTATAACATGAAAATGATCACCAGTTCTGCCAATAGGCCTAGGCTACTCGTTTTATTGACATGTATAGGCCCATTTTAACAGCAACATCAAATATGACACTGACATTTGCAAACATTTTCTTGAAATAGGCTTGCATGTTTTTAAAATAAAAAATAAATAAGACAGGGCCTAGAAAAAAATGTTTTGGTTCCGGTGCTGACTGACCCTGTCATTTTCTATGTGACCCAATTTTCTTTTAGTTTTTGTAATCCTCCTAAATTAGCCATGCTGTGTGGACTGTTGTAGCATACAAGACAACACTTTCATTCTCATAGGCTAACTCCCTATCTCTCGCTTTCTCCCTGCCTGTAGCTGCGTTTGCATCACAAGACAATCTAGCCTATATCAGGCAACACACGTGCGCGTGCATTGTCTTTACGCAACGGCTCTTAATAAAAACCCCAGCGATGTCACCACATAGTTGCGCACCAACTGTCACGTTGTAGGCGAATTATTATGTTACAACATACCAGTTAGCTTTGTAGCCCTTCTAGATGACCGAAATGCAATACAACACTATGAGTAGGCTATCCACGATTTTTGATTGATACTGTTTAGATAGTCTTGCCATGGAAGAAGGCTTCCATGCGTTGCATGTTCAGCGAGAGATTCAAAACCTGTCGCAGCAATAGTCTAGCTACTCAAGTAGTCCTACAGTTAAATAGGCTGTAAAACAAAGCAGGGTTAATTTAAAATGAAAGAAGGGAAACGTTTTGCCGCAGTTTACCGTTACTCTTTCATTTACCACATAGGTTACGTTAACAGAGGGTTCATCATAGTTTTTTTTAAAGGAAGACTGAAAATTCTGAGCCCTGTCCGTCATTTCGACGGTAGTTTAAATAGGCTACACCCGTATCAGTAGATGAAGTGTGCATTTCAATTCGTTATTATCTGCGCAGAGACCACATTTCTTCTAACCCTAGGCTACTTCATCCTTCACCTTTCTCCCCCTCTCTCGGTATATCACGCAACTATTACGCATCTGCAGAGCACTTGTCCCTGCACCCAAATAATGAATTAGAAATTGGCGATGATGTCGGCACAACTGTTCGTACCTAGGAATATGCTGCTACATTTCCCAACAATCTGATTTAATGGCAGGGCGAAGTTATCCTTATCGCCTTTCATAGAAGTTTAGCAGAAGCAGAAAAGCAGAAATAGTAACGCTCAGTGTTTTAGAAAAGGAACTTTAATCTGACTATTAGTTTTGAAATAGTAGTTGTGTTATGCCCCGTGTACATCAAGCGCTACCAACGCGACCCAGGTAGCTGGGGTGGTTGAAGAAGTTTCGCCATGAATTCGTTTTATTCGCTCTGGACGCTGCACTGACGGGTTTCATTCAGCTAATCACATCACGGCTCTCTCTTGACAGCCTGGGACATTCCTCCATATGAACATTCCAATTGGTTTTCGCCGAACCGCGTCATAGCAAATTCGAAGATTAGCTTGAGTTTAATCGTCAAAATTCGCCATGGTCGCTCAAGAAGCTTCGCTCCTGGCAAATTCGCTCTGGTAGCTTTATTCACCTTCCCTCCATAGAGAAACAATGACTTCCACCACGCAGGTCGCCTAGTTCGCCTTCGATGTACACGGGGCATTAGACTACTCGTTACTGAAAAAAGTAGTCCGACTACAGTACCAGCAACACTGCTTATATTTGACGGCCCTGGGTCAGTGGGATGAGACTGACCTTTCGCTGTTCGTCCTTAGTACTAGAGTACTGAGTGTAGTGTAGTGAGATCACTTTAGCACTAAACGACTAAATGTTGTTTAATGTATTGTATGTATTTTAATGTAATGTTCATTCTTATCTGGAACTTTAGTATGTGTAATAAAGTTTATTATTATTTATTTAACTGCAGGTGGAGGCCCAGTGCGTTATGGTGGAGAGTGGTGGCGCCCCCTCTGGCCAGAAGAGGAAGTGGCGTCAGCTGGAGCAGAGGATGCAGCAGCTACAAAGCCAACAGCAAAGCGGAGACAAGACACTGGAGGAATACTGGGATGCAGTACAGACTCACATGGGCAACTTCGAATGAACCATATAATATGGGGGCAGGGTTCGAATACCACCCGAGACAGGGGCGGCCCCAAAACGGCATTGCGAAATAAAACATGACTGAGCTACATTTTTTTTTTCCTTTTCTTTTTTTGTCATTTAGAAAATCCATATTAACATTCAGTCTCTTAGCTGAGCAAAATTGAAAGACACTTCCTAATGGACAAAGTCCTTGAGGTGCGCTGGCTTGGCCACAGCCCTTCCGTGTCGTGCACGGACTGGCTGAAAGTTGTTGCTGTCTGTCTGATGGCCTACCTGCAGGTTCACAGGATGGTGCAGTCTCTGTCTGTTCACTGTGACCTTTGCATTCACCTAGCAATTGTGGCATTGCAAGGTGTGTTCTGCTCACGGCAGGTTGTTGTGTCTGTGTGATGCGCTGTTGCTGTGTCCGTATGGTGTGCTGTTGTGTTGTGTGTGTGTGTGCGCGTGTTGGGTATGGACCACGCAGGTGGCTCCTGCAACGCCTCAGCAGATGCCCATTGGGTGCCTGGACACTGTAGTTCCTTGGCTCCTGCTCCACACGGTCACATGTTGGAGGTAGTCCTCTGCGTCCGCTGCGGTCATGATGTTTTTTCATTGCAGCTGCTCTATGGGCCAGATGTTGTCTGTGTTGTTCTTTTCTTTGCTGCCACGGTCTGGATGGTGTCTTGTGTGGCTTGGGCTGTTTTGGGTTGGCGCCTTCCTTGGTGTTGTTGTCAGTCTCTCTCTTCACAGTGTCTACATGCAGGGTAACTAGGTTGAGCAGCTCACTCGAGGGTAGTCCAACGACAGCTGGCCCTGGTACATCGACAACATAGAACTTGGTGCTCACCCATCTAGAGTCCTTGTACTGGCACGGGATGTTGATGGTTCCCAGGCACTGTATTTCATGCCCACTGTATGCTGACAGCCTCACGTTGTTCTTCCTCAGGCGTTGGTATGCATTCGTGTGGTGGCCATACATTTGCCTGAATGTACGCATTGGAAGAGTGTTCCCTGATGCCCCTGTGTCGATCTTCAGCTTGAGTGTGTGTCCTCGGCCTGGTATGTCTGGTGGTTTCACGTTCAGTGTTGTGGAGACCTCATCTCTAGGTGGATTACTGCTGATGCTGTGCATGCATTTCTCACTGATGGTAATGGAGTCGAAGTGCTGTTGGTAGGTGTCTTCATCTTCAGTAATGAGATGGAATGATTGTTGGTAGATGTTTTCAGGGGGTATGTTTTCATCTTCTGGGTCCTCACAGTCAACTGCATCAACTGTGGCATGGTGTGGCTTGTATCTCGCCCTGGCCGCATGGTGATGGTTGTAATACCTGCTTGGCGGTGGTGGACGGTGCTTACTTGTTCTCTGTGGAGTGGAGTCAGGATGTTAGCGTCTCCTGCAGAACCTCGCCCAGTGTCCCTTCGCGCCGCACGCAGAGCATTCGGCGTCGTAGGCAGGGCACTGACGCGGTAGATGGGTTCTGCTGCAGTTCTGGCATGCCCGTCTTCGGTGGATGACGTCAATATTTTCGGCAGCGGTCAGGCTCAGCTTTCGGCAGCGTTTACCGTTGGTTTAGCCACTTAGCTTGTCGTTGAAGTTTCCCCGTCACTGGCGAAAACAAAGTTATCCTCGGACAATTTGTTGTTTACTTCTGTCTGACGAAGCAGTTAGGTATGGCGTCTTTTTTTCCGCTGCCACCATGAAGTATTAATGTATTAATAACAGGATAGACAGGAGGAGTCTTGGAGATCACAGCTGATGTTTACTTGGGTAACTGGTAACTAACTGATACATTACAGAATACAGTGTAACCAGAGAGAGTAGAGATAATTGTTCATAATCTATGCGTGTAATGTATTATTTCTTTTGTATGTACTGTATGAGTTTTTGCCTTGTAGAATGCCTTGTTTTTTAGGCCATGACTCTGGAATAAAAGTTGATGAGGAATCTGTACATAACTGCTCTTATTGTGTACCTTAGAGGCTGCACCGCCTGTAAATATGGTACTGCACCTGTCATTAGAGAAGTGCATTCTAAACTGCTGCCCATTAATATACATGAACTGTATATATATAAACATGTTTTATTACAATAAAGGTGAGCATATTCTATTGTACGTATTTCTCTTCTCCACCTTATTTACTCCTCTTATTTATTTTTGTATGAACTGCTACTTCATGATGAGTGTTTACATGGAGTTAAATTAACTGTTCAGTATTTGTATAATTTGTTATGGTGAGTATGTCTACTCTGTTGTTTTTGTAATTGTGCCAATTCTTTTTTTGTAACTGTCTACTTTCTCATGACCGGGGAAAAGAAGAAGGGAACAGAAGGGAAGGAATTCAACACGAATGGTAAAACTTTGGAGGAAAGAAAAGGGAAACACCACCACGGTTATTTTGAGTGTGGGAAGAACTTTTCTCCAACAGAGCACCACATCAAAGCGCTCCAGTGGACTGATGGGCCTTAACATTAAATTTGCAACGGCAATTGTAATGGAAATGGTATTGAAGAACCCACCAAAGAACTCAGGCCGTAGAGAAACCTCATCAATGCACCACGTACAGAAGCCTTACCATGTGTGGAAAGTCCTTTGCAGACTTCTGTTCTTTCATTTGCCGTCAGAGACACAAATACTGGGGGGAGCCAGCCAGAGTGCAGATCATGGAAATGCCTTTGTGACCAGACACGATAAGTTTTTAGTGAACAATAAATTGAAACGTTCCACGTTACATGGGCTATTTTTCATTGTGTCAAAGTGAACTTTTGTTAAATGTTGTTCTATGTGAAACAATGAAACTTGCAAATCTGCAAAAAAAATGTGAGGGGTGTACTCATTTCTTTGAGACACTGTACATGATGTAAGGGGTTTTCCCCAACCACTCTTTTTCAACCCTTCCTTTCCCCTATAGGGCGCTGTGCAAATTGAGTTCTTGTGCGCATTAATGTTTTTTTCATTTGACAGGAGCCATTGTCAAGCCGTGCTGTACACACATTGATCATGGTCACTTGTGTGTGTGTGTGTGTGTGTGTGTGTGTGTGTGTGTGTGTGTGTGTTTGCCCCCTGCAGATGATGGTGAGAAGAAAAGCAGTGGTGACCTTGAGCGTCCGGACTGTGCCCCTAACAATGACCTTGAAGGTCTAGCTGATGTCATGACACAAGGACAAGGTGCGTGTGCCACACACACACACACACTATATTATATACAGCCACGGGAAAAATAGAGACCACCTTGAAATTAGCCGTTTTTCTGGTAGTACTACTTTTTGGCATGTGTTTGTAAAATGAACATTGTTGTTTCATTCTATAAACTACTGACAGCATTTCTTCCGAATTTCAAATGAAAACATTGTAATTAAAAGCATTTAATTGCAGAAAGTTACAAATGGTCAAAATGACACAAAGTATGCGATGTTTTCAGACCTCAAACAATCCAAGGAAAACAAGATGCTATTCACTTAAAAACAACATAATATTTAGGGATTAATTTAAGGATTAGGATGATTAGGATGAGCCTTTATTGTCTCTTCTAGAGAGAAATTTGGTATGGGCACAGAGAGTCTAAGCGTTTACACAAAGATCACATATCAACACATTAGACAAACATAAAAACACTTAACATGCAGGACTGGACCACAAAACATGTAAACATGTAGCCTACATCCAAACATGCATATATACATACAATAATATCATATCATAACTCTTTCAACCCCCCCCCCCTATTTTACAGTATTTTCGTTCATGTGTGTCTCCTTCTTTTACTTATTTTGAAACACGGTCCTCCTCCTGTCGAGAGCACCTCCACTTCTGCCACAGAAATGGTTCTATCTCTGCACTTCCCGCCAGCGCTTCGACTGCCGGGTGTGTCCGTGTGTGTTCATGTGTGTCCGAACAGGGTGGCGCCTTCAAATTAACATGGCATTTGAATATATTTTAATACCATATATGGTTACTTGGAGGCGTTTCGGGATGCTAATTACCCCGAATGCGCGCGTGCACAGTGATTTGGAAGGTGTGGGATTTATCATGCAGACGTGTGCGTAGGAGCAGCCAACGCACGTTTGATAAATCCCAATTTTTCTGTACTTGCGAACATTCTAAATTTCACTCCTAACACACAATTTAGAAGACAAAAAATACAAAAAATTACACAAAAAATAATGCTGAGTATACAGCCTTAGCAGCGTGGAACTAGGAAGACCACCCCCCCAATTGATGGCTAGACACTCTTTCTCCACGGTAGAGTACCTAGTCTCCCGTGGAAAAAGCTTACGGCTAATGTAAATGACAGGCCCCCGATCTTCTCCCTCTCCCTGCAACAACACGGCCCCCAGCCCCAATCCAGAGGCGTTGGTCTGGACCATGAAGGGCAGGTCAAAATCGGGGCTCTGCAGGACTGGACTGCAACACAAATAGCCCTTCGGGTCTTGGAAGGCCTTTTCGCATGGCTCCGCCCAGACCAACTTGTTTGGGCTGGACTTTCTTGTGAGGTCAGTCAGTGGGGAGGCTTGAGTGGAGAGGCTCGAGTGGAGAAGTCCGGGATAAATGTCCGGTACCACCCCACTAACCCTAAGAAGGAGCGGACCCCCTTCTTTGTTGTGGGTGGCAAACAGCTGCGCACGGCCTCCACCTTGGAGACCTGGGGTTTGATTGTGCCGCCACCCAGGACATAGCCCAGGTAGCACACCTCAGGCCTGGCGAGCTGGCATTTGCTGGCGTTGACCACCAACCCGGCAACCTGGATGCGCTGGAAGACGTCGGCCAAATGTCGAAGGTGGTCCTCCAACGACGTGCTGAAGATCACAACGTCGTCGATGTAGGCGGCAGCAAAGGACTCCGCCCCCACCAGCACCTGGTCCATCAGCCGCTGAAAGGTGGCGGCAGCCCCGTGTAGGCCGAATGGCATGGTGGTGAACTGGAATAAGTTGGTGGGCGCACGTAAAGTGGTCAGCTCCTGAGCTTGGGGTGTCAAGGGTACCTGCCAGTACTCCTTGCACAGGTCGAGGGTGCTGAGGTATACCGCCTTTCCGAGCCGCTCCACCAGCTTGTCCACTCTCGGCATTGGGTAGGGATCGAAGGCGGATATGGCATTGAGCTTCGAAAAGTCTACGCAGAATTGCAGCGCCCCATCCTTCTTAGGGACGAGTACAACCGGGCTGCGGGAGGGAACGATGACTCCCATCTCCAGCATGGACTGGACTTCTTCCTTCAAGGCGGGGATCAGGAGTGCAGGGACCCGGAGAGAGGTGTGCCGAATGGGACCCGGGGCCATCAGCTGGATGTCGTGGTTGATGACTGACGTTCGGCCCGGCTCCTCCCTGAAGAGACCCTCTGGGATGACGCGCTGAAGATCCGCCTGGTGATGGTCAATTGACGAATGTGTAGCTCCACTGCGGGTGGGAAAATACTGCTCCTGCAGCTCTTCCTCCTCATGCACCACACGTGCCCACCTTGCATTGAAGACTGGTTCTGGCCGAGACACCCACTCCTTTAGCAGGTTCGCGTGGAACACCTGCTTCGGCTTGCGGTGGTCTGGCATTGCGACCTCATTGACCTCGTAAGGGCCTTGCCTCTTGGCAAGAAGACTGCTCTCGGATGATGGGAGTAGGAGAAGGACTTTCTGCCCCTGTGTCTGTAGGCTTCAGAGTCGATTTCATATTTTGTCAGGATGGCCTTCTTAACTTTGACGTAGTCCTGTGCCTCAACAATGTCCATTGCTACATAGGCAGCACTGGCTTTCCCTGTTAACAGGGGGACAAGAAAAACAGCCCAACTGTCCACTGGCCACTTGTTCACGGCAGCAATCCCCTCGAAAGAGGTAGTGCTCGATGTCTTCCTCTTCAGAGTAGGGCACCATCTTGGGAGGCCGGTAGCCGAACTGCTCTGTGGTGACGGGCAAGGGCCAGGATGACTCTGACACACGGCTGCTTCCTCGGGATTCCGGTCTGCTCTCAAGAGGTACGCTCGCAGACCTTCGAGGCTCCTGGTCAACCTGGTGGTCAGAGTGGGACTCCGGTTCAGGTGCTGGCGGGTCTTGGAATTCCTCGGTCACCGCTGGGGTCGGGCAGTGCTGGTTCTCCACGCCCACCAGTTTCTGAAGCTGTTGGAACTGATGATGGATTGCGTTCCACTTCTGGTCCTGGCACTGTGCTGCTTTCTCCCACTTCTCCTCTCTCTTCTGCTGGGCCAGGATGAAGCCAGCAAGTGTTGCCTCCAGTTTGTTCATCCGGTCTTCGGGTGGTGCGGACTGGGGCCTGGACCCGTTGACATCGTCCTCCAGCTCAGCAGGTGGCGCCGAGGGTGGTCTTGCTTCTCACAGCCTGGTCTTGCTTCTGCTCTGGTTTCTTCTGTGGCTGCATCATCATCACTGCCTACTGTGTGCCGACCCTTTTTGACACTGGTCCAAACCGCTGCCACCAAATGTTAAAAAGTAGGTTGTCGACCCATGTTAACAAACAAGACCAATCCTGGGTATGAAAATGAAACAAACTGAAGTTCATAAACAAACATAATAACTCGGGGAAAAGTTTGAATGAGGAGACTGATGCATGCTTTCAAGGCGCCTGCCACTGTAGATGCCGTGATGATGACGCGCACTCACGGGTCGCATCATCACAGCATGGCTTGGAGCATTCATTTTATTAAGCATCTTATAGAATCTGGGAGAGAGCTTCCATCACAACAGAAATATGTACCTACTCTCTACTGAACAAAATGAACTAGTGGCAAATTCAATTTATTACTATTAAATAATAGTGGTGTCAACAATAATCGATTTGGCAATGCAATGCAATGCGGGGCATGGACAATTCAATTCAATGCGGCAAGTTCCAGAATTTTTTAAGTTTCAATTACTTCCATGGATATTTCAGGAGCAAATGAATGTTAAATTAAATAAAAGCACTTCAAAGCATTGAAAACTGCAAGACTGATACAGAAAACAGCCAATAAAATGTTGCTCAGTATCTGACTACTTGTATTGCCTCATCATGACTGATGAAACATTTGCTTTGCTTTCGGTAGAAATGTAATGCATTGCAATGCATCATAGAATTGAATCGAATTTAATTGAATCGCTTCCTCCCGAATCGTAATCGAATCGAATCGTGAGGGCAGTGCCAATGCACACAACTATTAAATAATCGATTCTTATTCAGCAATTCAGCATATTCTGAAACTGTCACGATGCATTGTCATGACGATTTTTTTGCACACCCTTAGTGGCCATTGCTGTTCTGACATTGTGATTCAAGATAAGAGTTAATTGTAATCATCTAAAAGGCATCAAATTTGTATTTGGAGTGCAACACTCAGTAGTGGTAGGTTACTTAGTCCAGTGCACAAGACGTTAAAGTGACACCAGTCCTTGACATTGACAGTGGCCGTTGCTATTTTAATGATATCATTGACAGTGTGCGTTACTGTTTTAAATGTCTATAGATGTCAATGGCAGTGACTTAAAGGAGTGGGTAGTTTCAGTCATTATTACAACAGAACGGTTTTGGTAACTGTACTATCTGTCTATTGCAGGTGAACCACAAAAGGAGCACTTACAGAGAACCCATAAAGGACAAAAACCTTACCAGTGTACTACATGTGGAAATGCCTTTGCTACCAAAACTCTTCTCAAATACCATCAGAGAACCCACACTGGAGAAAAGCCTTACCAGTGTAGCACATGTGGAAAGGAGTTTGCAAAAGGATCTAACCTCAAAATTCACCAGAGAATCCATACAGGTGAAAAACCTTACCAGTGTACTACGTGTGAAAAGGCCTTTGCAAAGTCAAGTCATCTCAAAGATCACCAGAGAACCCATACTGGAGAAAAACCTTTTAAGTGTACCATATGTGGAAAGAACTTTACAGAGAATGGTAGTCTCAGAAAACATCAGAGAATCCATACAGGAGAAAAGCCTTACCAGTGTAGCACATGTGGAATGGCCTTTGCCCGAAGTGGTGATCGCAATCGCCATCTGGAAACCCATCACGGGGAAAATTCATATCAGTGTAATACATGTGGAAAGATCTTTGGACAAGGCTGTGAACTCCAGCGCCATCAGAGAACCCACAGAGAAAAGCCCTACCAATGCAGCATATGTGGAAAGGATTTTACAGAGAATAGTCGACTCAGAAGTCACCAGAAGACCCATACTGGGGAAGGTCTAGCTGATGTCATGACACAAGGACAAGGTGTGTGTGCCACACACACACACACACACACACACACACACACACACACACACACACACACACACACACACACACACACACACACACACACACACACACACACACACTCTATATATACAGTGAGGAGAATAAGTATTTGATCCCTTGCTGATTTTGTTGGTTTGCCCTCTAATAAAGACATGATCATTCTATAATATTAATGATAAAATATATTCTAATATGGATATAACTGAAATAATGAAAATAACTTTGAAGAATATATTTTAATTGATTTGTATTCCATTGAGGAAAATAAGTATTTGAACCCTCTAGTCAAAGAAGACAAAATACTTTGTGGCAAAGCCCTTGTTTTCTCGTACAGAGGTCAGATGTTTCTTTCAGTTAATGTCAATGTTTGTGGATCATCTCTAAATCATTTAAGTTGTATGACTGTTGCTTGGCAAATGGGAGTTTCTGTTCCCTTCACAGGATTATTATAGGGTTAATGTTTGGAAACTGTCTAGGCCACTTCATGACATTAATGTGCTTCTGCTTGAGCTACTCCTTCGTTGCTTGGGCTGTATGTTATGGATTATTATCATATTGGGAGGCCAATCCATAACCCACCTTCAGTCTAGTGGTGGTGGGAAAGAGGTTGGCATGCAGCATTGTATGTTTACATGTCTCCCTCCATCCATTTCTTGTCGATGGGAAGTTGTCCTGTGTCTTGGCCAGACAAACAACCTCAAAACATAATGTTACCACTTTCATGTATGATGTTGTAGAAGGTGTTGTTCTTGGGATCATAGGCAGCATTTATCTTACTCCAAACACATACAAGTTTCCAAGTTTATTTATTTAAGAAAGGGACAGCATATATTGCCAGCATCGTGAGGGCAGTGCCAATGCGCACAACGATTAAATAATCGATTCTTATTTAGCAATTCAGCATATTCTGAAACTGTCACGATGCATTGTCATGACGATTTTTTTGCACACCCTTAGTGGCCATTGCTGTTCTGACATTGTGATTCAAGATAAAAGAGTTAATTGTAATCGTCTAAAAGGCAACAAATTTGTATTTGGAGTGCAACACTCAGTAGTGGTAGGTTACTTAGTCCAGTGCACAAGACGTTAAAGTGACAGCAGTCCTTGACATTGACAGTGGCTGTTGCTGTTTTAATGATATCATTGACAGTGTGCGTTACTGTTTTAAATGTCTATTGATGTCAATGGCAGTGACTTATAGGAGTGGATAGTTTCAGTCATTATTACAACAGAACGGTTTTGGTAACTGTACTATCTGTCTATTGCAGGTGAACCGCAAAAGGAGCACTTACAGAGAACCCATAAAGGACAAAAACCTTACCAGTGTACTACATGTGGAAAGGCCTTTGCTACCCAAACTCTTCTCAAATACCATCAGAGAACCCACACTGGAGAAAAGCCTTACCAGTGTAGCACATGTGGAAAGGAGTTTGCAAAAGGATCTAATCTCAAAATTCACCAGAGAACCCATACAGGTGAAAAACCTTACCAATGTACTACATGTGGAAAGGGCTTTGCAAGGTTAAGTCATCTCAAAAATCACCAGAGAATCCATACTGGAGAAAAGCCTTTTCAATGTAGCATATGCGGAAAGAGCTTTACAGAGAATGGTAGTCTCAGAAAACATCAGAGAATCCATACCGGGGAAAAACCTTACCAGTGTAGCACATGTGGAATGGCCTTTGCCCGAAGTGGTGATCGCAATCACCATTTGGAAACCCATCACAGGGAAAATACATATCAGTGTAATACATGTGGAGAGATCTTTGGACAATGCTGTGAACTGCAGCGCCATCAGAGAACCCACAGAGAAAAGCCCTACCAATGCAGCATATGTGGAAAGTGCTTCGGGGAAAAAAGTCACCTCAATCAGCATCAGAGAACCCACACTGGAGAAAGGCCTTACCAGTGCAGCACATGTGGAAAGGGATTTGCTAGGTCCAGTCACTTAAAGGGTCATCTGAGAACCCATACTGGAGAAAGACCTTACCAGTGTGGCACATGTGGAAAGGCTTTTACAGAGAACAGTAAACTCAGATGTCACCAGAGAAGCCATACTGGAGAAAAAACACATCATTGTATCATTTGTGGAAAGGGCTTTGGCCAGCGTGGTGATCTCAAACAGCATCAGAAAACCCATACTGGAGAAAAACCTTATCAGTGCAATGCATGTGGAAAGCACTTTGCATTCAAATATAAGCTCAAATATCACATGAGAACCCATACTGGAGAAAAGCCTTACCAGTGTACCACATGTGGAAAGGCATTGGCAGACAAACTTGGTCTCGAAGCACATCAGCGAATCCATACTGGAGAAAAGCCTTACCAGTGCAACACATGTGGAAAAGCCTTTAGACAAGAGCGTGTTCTCAAAAGTCATCTGAGAGTCCATATGGGAGAAAACCCTCACCAGTGTACTACATGTGGAAAGGCGTTTGCAGACAATTATAGACTCGTAACTCATCAGAGAATGCATTCTGGAGAAAAGCCATTTCAATGCAGCATATGTGGAAAGACCTTTGCACATAGCAGTAATCTCAACAGCCATCAGCGAACGCATAGTGGAGAAAAACCTTACCAGTGCACCACATGTGGGAAGACCTATGCACATAAATGTTCTCTTGAAACCCACCAGAGAACCCATACTGGAGAAAAGCCTTACCAGTGTAGCACATGTGGAAAAGCCTTTGTACTGAAATATAAACTGGACACCCATCTGAGAATCCACACTGGAGAAAGGCTTTACCAGTGCATCACATGTGGAAAGGGCTTCAAGCAAAGTGGAGATCTCATAAGGCACCAGAGAACACACACCCGCATACATTCTCCCATAGAATCCTAAACTCCAAAATGGAGACATGGAACACCAGAGATTCTCAAGTCTCATACAATCCCACATTCACTCTCCTGTAAAGTAATGTGAACTTAGTATGGAATTGGTTATATTTAGTTTTATATTCACTTGCCAATTTATTTATTTTTTTTAAAACTTGAGTCCCTACCCGCCAAAGTTATCAGCATGTCTCTGGTATTTTCATGCCGACTGAAATGGTGCTGGTGCCCATTCAGGAACCATTTAGTTCACTTCAGAGCTGAAGTGCATACCTGTTAACTCATCATCCTGTCTCACATGTGTAGCCCCACCCCCCATACACACACACACACACACACACACACACACACACACACACACACACACACACACACACACACACACACACACACACACACACACACACACACACACACACACGGCTCAATTTAAAAAAAAAAAAAGAAATTGATTACCCCTACTGTATGTCATATCTTGATGAGAATGGTGAGCTTAATATGGTACCTTAGGGAAAATGGCGTCTTTTAAAGCCAAACCAAAATGTTTACATTAGTCGAGTGTTACACTACAGTAAAGAGAGGGGGGAGGGTGGGTAGCACCTGTAAGACATGAATAGGCTACTACTTTCACCCTTGGCCTTTGTGGGTAAATTCAAACATAGTACGCTGAAAGAGTGATTCCGCGTTTTCAGGTCGGAAGTGTAATATGCCCCCCTAATGTCTTGACAAAACCTTCCAGCCAAAGCTGTCAGCGGCCCTGCCTGTGCTCCTAGTGAAAAAGTTAACCATAGTCCTGTCCTTAGCGTTATGATGCTAGAGTCTGTATAACTTACAACCTTGACTAGATATGACCGGCCCACCACCAAGACCAGGGTGGAGTAGTGGAATAGGTTTATGCCATCAGATGATGGAACGGATACACACACATACGCACACATTCTTGCAAACAGGACTATTTGCCCACTGGACAGTAAATATTTGGCATATGGTTGCTCCTTTGTTTAAGTACAAATTCACATGAAATGTATTTTTATGTGAAAAAAAATATGAAATTAAATTACATTTTACATACACAGCACAAGCAGTAGTTTGGTTTAGACTGATTTCTCTGCAACTGTTTTAGTAATTGTCATCTTTTTACTCAGGTCTCATTATTATACTAATGAATTTATGATCGAAATTGTGATTGCAAATAGAAAATCCCTTTGTGACTTGTTAAGGACTTGAAAAAAATGAGACTTGGACTTGGACTTGACTTGGCTGGGGTACGACTTGGACTTGGACTTGACTTGGTCAGATGTGTCTTGACTTGTGACTTGACTCGGACTTGAGTGGAAAGACTCGAGACTTACTTGTGACTTGCACGTTAGTGACTTGGTCACACCTCTGCTGTTAACCACCCACTTTCTTTACCAAATGTGACTGCATATTATCCGAATGAACCTGCCAATGTCTACATTGTTGTAACGGTTCTCATGAGGCCAAAAAACCCCACTTTTTATCGATTTGCATCATAAACCAACGTTATCATTCCCAAACCCTCAAATTTTCACTGTGAACACATTGGTCGGTTCAAGATCAGGTGCTGGAATGGGAATGGCTCTCTGTCAGCCTATACATGCGGAAAGCGGAGAATTCAAGAATCACCAGAGAATCCACAGTCACACGATTGCCATACATTATCCCAGCATTGTCATAATTATGCAATCTTAATCACCCAATAACACACACCCTCATACAAACTCAATCAACAGAGAACACACACTTTCACACAAACCTAATCAGTAGAGAACATATTCTCTCATACACACCTGAGCTTTAAGTCCGCAATTTTCATTCATCATCTTTGAGTGGCATTGCATGGAGGCTCAGATATTCTTGTTGCTCCACTGTCAGCTGTTTTTTTTGATCCGGTGACCCTCTTCTCTCTTGATTATAGATTGCAATACCACGTTTGGTGCATACTAACTCTCCAAACCTAAAATGGAAGCCCAGATATCCTTGTTGCTCTGCTGTCAGCTGTTTTTTTTTGTTTTTTTGTTTGTTTTTGGATATGGTGACCCTCTTCCTTCTTGATTACACCCCATAGATTACAGTACCACGTTTTGGTGTATAAAGAACTCACCAAACCTAAATGAATATATTGGTTGAAATGTGCTGCGTGATCTACTGATCTTAAGTCTTGCAAAAAATGTTTTGCTAAACTGGAAATATGGGTGATGACACATGACAATTGACACAAAAGAACACGACTTTGCAATGTTTTGGGGTTTATATATATATATATATATATCCTTGTAATAAACCAGGTATTGTGTTTGAATGTGAGTTCAAAATGTTAACATTTTCAAGGTGTTCATATACAACAGTAACTCGGGCCTTTCGTGAAGTCTTTACGAGAAAAACTGAAAAATTCAACTTTAAGCCTCATGGTGCCCTTACGAATAGCCTTGTTTCTCGTGGTTGGGAGACGAAAGGGGAAACTGACAATTGGGGTAGTTTGGTTCTGGGGGGAAGAATAATGCAGACGGACGTCAACAATCAAGTGAGAGTGAAGGCTAACTGGAAATGACGGTAATCAAACATTTTAAACAAGTGATTTACGGTTCAGTTTAGGGTTAGGGTTAAGGTTAGGGTTAGGGTTAGGGTTAGGTTTAGGGTTAAGGTTAGGGATAATGTTGGAGGAAGGGAGACGGACATGGCATGAAGCTGACACAACGAAAGCGCTCCCCTCCCGGAATGCACGCTTCTCTCTCTCACTCCCTCTCTCTCACCCTCTCTCTCACCCAGTCTTGGCAACAGCGCACGTTGCCCAACTACGAAAAATGACGCTAAATCGTAGCGGCACTACGAAGCATGTAGTTCTTTTTCCATGAGAATGGGCTCACATATATGATGTTAATGCAAGACACTGTATGACTGCTCAAAGGTGCTGGATGATCTTACCAACAGCTGTGATTATGTCAAGAAATACTACATTGTTACAATAAACTTTTTTCATGAAGGGACAAAATTATCTCTGTCTTGAGTTATTTAGTTACAGTACGTCTATGTGTTCCTGCTTCTATCTTGAAAACTGTCACTGCCTGCTGTCTTGTTATCACTGGTGGGGACAAAAAGCTAACCTGGGCAGTGTACATTCAGAAGGCTTTAGAGAAATGCAAAAAAAGTTTTGAATGTCATGCGATGTTTGAAACGTACAGAGTGGGGGGCTAATAGGCCAGCATTAAAGTGAATTTATACAGGACTACTAAGGTCAGTTATGGATCATGGGTGCATTGTGTACAGGTCAGCTGCCAAGACTGAGTTGAGAAAGCTAGACCTATGGGAGCTCTTCGTTACCCCTGCCCTATGCATTGTTGTGTGCAGAGCAAAGCAGTACAGTATGTAATGTGTGTGTGTACAGAAGTGTGTTCTCATGATAGGACTTGAAGAGTGTGTGACATGCATACTGTTGTCATGTAAAGAACGAAAAGAAGGCGGAAGAAAAAGAGCAACATTTTAAATAAACGTTTAAACAATTGCAAAACCTTTCCTAAATTCCTAAAATATGAACAGAATTGTTTGTTTGTCTGTCTGTCTGTCTGTCTGTCTGTCTGTCTGTCTGTCTGTCTGACTCTTGTGTGGGCGTGTAAAGTCTGGCTCCTGGTGTTGGCCCTGCTGGTCCATCCAGGGTGAATAGGCTCATACGACTTTGATTTTGTCGACTGATGTAGACAAAGCATGTGAGCGAGAACTTG
This sequence comes from Engraulis encrasicolus, assembly GCF_034702125.1. NCBI lineage: Eukaryota > Metazoa > Chordata > Actinopteri > Clupeiformes > Engraulidae > Engraulis > Engraulis encrasicolus. The sequence goes on from NC_085857.1 coordinate 55,640,701, forward strand.
TTGTCACGATGTGGGTGGTATTAAAAACAGGGACAGGTGGAGAGGAGGAGCTGAAGTGGGGACCTGCACAAACTTGTGTAGGGGTGTGAGACAAGACTCATATACACACGTGAGTGAGTTGTTGACCAACCAGTTCATGGGAGCGTGACCTCGGAGGCGGTCTGCAGACGAGCATCGACGGGGATAAGCAACTGCAGGGGTTGCAAGATTATCTTAGATATGACTGCAGTCACATTCTTCCCGCGATAGTTTGACACCATGTGACATGTCACCTCGTCGACGCAACATGACCGAAGTTTGACCCGTCATGCAGCATTTTCATTGCTGTCTAAATGTGCATGCATGCGTTGATGACTAATCGAATGCCCTTATTGTATCTCAACTGCAAACCCCAATTAACCAATCAGTAAATGCCGCATGGGTGACAGCTAATGGCCTGTGTTCTTATTGGTGGACGTCAGGTGACAGAGTCCCTCCCATTGGCAGCTGAAATTTTAGCCTGCCTCCTTTAGGCAGAAATACACGTACGGGAAAAAACAACAACTTGCTGATCTCTCTCTTTCTTTCTCTCTCTCTCTCTCTCTCTCTCTCTCTCTCTCTCTCTCTCTCTCTCTCTCTCTCTCTGATATTTGTCTTAAATGCCTTTGCCCTTTTTGTTGTTTTTGTTAGTCACAGATGAAAGATCATTATGTTATGGGGACTACTACACCCATCAGATGTACATGAAAATAAACAATGTCTTGCATCAGATCAGAGCTTGTCTGGCAGCATTTTATTTATCGTGTTACAAACAAAATACTGTGTCCGCTTAAATGGGATCTCTTAATGGGAAGAGTGGTCTACAGCACTGATTCCCAACCTTTTTCTTAAGGGACCCATGTTTTTACTATTGTAAGCTTTGGTGACCCAACCACGCGAGCGCCCGCACGAGATGGAGTCACAAGATGCCCTCTGTTTCCTGCGAAAACTAATTTTAGTTATTTTATTCCTCAATTCGTCTTTGGTCAAATATAGAATAAATGTTTAATGTAGCACTTACAATTTGTTGCTTCTGCATTTATTAGTTAAATGCTTTGTCTTTTATTCAACATGGGCTATATATATTTAAAATGAAACCCCTTAAAATCAAGAGGGCTCCGCGACCCCCTGTGGATCTTTGGCGACCCATAAGGTGGGTCCCGACCCATAGGTTGGGAACCACTGGTCTACAGCACTGATTCCCAAACTTTACCATGACGAGGCCTCCCATTTTCCGGTAGATTCCAGCCAAGGCCCATTACATCATGAGTTGTGCCATATTATTTTTTTCTGTGCGCCCCTTTTCACAAAAATACGTAGTTTACATATGTGAATCAGGGTCCCACTGAGAGATTTAAATAATAATAAAAAAGGTTAATAGCAGCTAGGCAGTTGTGCAATAGATTATTATGCAGCTATTTACTAATGGGAATAATGTTTATCTTATTTTTGGTTTAATTACATGATAATAATTTATTAAATTAATGATGTGTGCTATACTTCTCCTGCCAGCCTGCCGCTGCCCCCCCCCCCAGTTTGAAAACCACTGGTCTGCACTGCGCAACCAGCCGAATAGATCCATCAGGGGTGTCAAACTGAAATTGACTGAGGGCCAAAATAAGATTTAATCTGGAACAATATTGCAGGCCAAACTCGATATACTACAGTGCCGTTTTTGCCCCCCTACTGTTTTTTTTTAAAACTTTTTTGCACATTTGGCACACTTTTTCAGATCACTGAACAAATGTAAAAACGTTAAACAAGGATGATCCTAACAAACATAATATGCAGTTTTTCCAGCAATTATTTTAAGAGAATAATGCCATAAAACCTGCATGAGTGGACACGTCCTGCAGAATAACTGTTGGACATGCTGTAGGCTAATTTCATTTTAATTCCCCTACACCTTCGCTACAGGTGAAATATCCACATCTGGACTGATGACTGGTTTCACAGAAGAGTGATTTACTTTAAAGGTACACTGTGTGAGATTTTAGTTGTTTATTTCCAGAATTCATGCTATCCATTCAATAATGTTACCTTTTTCATGAATACTTACAACCATTAGAATTTTTAAGTATTCATTATGACTGGAAAATTTGCATTTTTCATACAAAGGGGGATCTTCTCCCTGGTCCGCCATTTTGAATGTCCAGAAATAGCCATTTTTAGCTGCAAAAATTACTGTACTTGGGCCATACTAGAAGATATTGGTCTATTACTTAGTGAACTTTCATGAAAAGATCAAATTTGGCAACAGGCAACCCAGTTTCAATGAGCTGCACAGTGTAGGCCTACCTTTAAGTTTGTTTTGGTGTTCATTTTAGCAGTGGGAGTGTTTGTAATACAGTAGCCTTTGGCACTTAATAAGCCTGTCATGATCCAACATTTGCATGATCGTCATCTATAAAACTGGTAGTCTACGTCCTTTGCTTACATGTTTTCCCTTGTCAGTTTATCTTACAGGGCCTATTGACGTGTTGGGCAAGTTACTCAAACACTGTAGGCCTAATGCATTAGGCTACTGATTACATGTTACTGTCTTTTCAAAATAATCCCTTACATTACAATTATTATAGGCTATTTAAAATGTAAGGCATTCGTGGGGCAGTAGCTCTTACAAGTTTGAATGGGAGTAGGCTACCCTAGGCCTAAATGGAGCGAGTCAAGCTAAATCCACATCCCGTTTTGTCGTGCTCCGTATTTAGGATATGGCCGTGGATTTGAAAGGTTTGGATTTACGTCGTGAGACCATTTACGGGTCCGTGTATCATCCGATCATTCAACTATTCCATTCAACCTGGCAAACGGAAAACGAAATAATGACTCCATATTTTGTTTTCCCGTTTTTCTATATTGCCAAAAAATGGGGAGTTGTGTTGTTTGTTCCTTTTCCCCACTCAAAGCAGAACAAGTAATAAACGAGAAAACCAAAACGAAATAACAACTCTAATTTACGATTATTGGTCCCATTTCCCCTGGTGCTTTTCTATTGCTCGCCCAAGTAAGACACGTGCACAAGTGGCCGCCAAACGCGCTGCTTTACGCATTTCCCCGAGGCCTATAGTCAGCCTGCTGATGCTCCTACTCCACCGAACATCTTTCTGTCCTACTGGTAGCCCCATTATGTCGGTGCCTGTGGGTGGTAAAGATAGCCTAACTTAGCGTTTCTCAACGTGGGTACCAGCGTCCCCCTGGGAACGTTCGAGAGCCGTTGGGGGGCGCTGGCTACATGACCACAGAAGGGGAGGGGGGCGATAGTGTCTTTCTTTTTTTACGTGTTGAAACATCTGTTGAAACGATTTTGGAACATTAAACACATACGATTTAATAGAATAAGTTAAAACCGTGCCAGCCTTTGTAAAGGCGATGTGCAATGTAGGCCTAGCTGTTTATTTTGTGTGCATTTCAGTGCAGCACGAGAGGGGCTGGCAAAAAGCGCCTGTGCATGCGCTTGTTGTCCGCTATGCACAGAGCCTCCCGAAAATGTATTCCCAGCTCGCAAACATCCTGGCAGTCGCCTACGTTTCAATGCATAGGATGAAACAGTGCCCAAAGTTCACAACTTGGAGACATGTTGTTTTAGTTATGTTCTTAAATATGTGTGTCCTGTGAAATCGCGACCTTGCACAGTCCTCGCAGAGACGCAGCTTGCTCACGTGCAAATTTGTAGCTTTAGTGTTGTATTTGAAGAGGCAATTGTGAGAGGACTGGGCCTATTTTCCGCAATTAAAAAGGAATGTCCTTTAAAAATATAGACGGCAAGGGAGGACATTAATGCATTTGGTGCTTTTGCACCCCCTTCCTCAACCGGCCCTTTTAAAAAGATAAATAGTTTGCTTTTGATGCCGGCAAGTTATCTCTGGCTTGCGATGTGGGCTGCACGCGGTCTGTGCTTTCCGTTGCTCTGGGAAGGAACGCTTCTTCTGCTTCTTGATTTCCCCATGCCACCTCGAGCGGGGTTCAGTCAAGCTGTCAGGTGACAGGTGTATGAGGAGGTCAGGGGAGCGTTTAGGCAAAAAAGGTTGAGAACTGGCCGAACTCTTTTACGCACCGACTGTACTGTGTCTGGTCCAGTAATGTCTACACCCATAACCTCCTTAATAATTGTGACTATACAATGGGCTAAGTCTCCTTCCACTAGATCATTGTATTACTAGAGGAGTTATTAAGTTTTGACCGTTGGTGCGTTAGTCGGAACAAATACACTGCTTGGTACTGTCTGCTGATAGCCTATTCCTGGGAACTGCTACCAGATACGCTTCAACTGTGGAGGAGACCTCGCTGGTAGCAGTTCCCAGGAATAGGCTGTCAGTAGACGGTACCAAGCAGTAGAAGAAAAGTTCCTTCCGACTCACGCACGCACCAATGGTCAAACTTCATTCCACCTGTAATAATACAATGATCTAGTGGAAGGAGCCTTGTCCCATTGGATAGTCACCATTATTAATGAGGCTATGGGGTAGACATAGCCTACTGGACCGGACACAATAAGCCTACGGTGCGTAAAGGAGTTAGGCTATCTTTACCACCCACAGGCACCGACATAGGGGGCTACCAGTAGGACAGAAAGATGTTCTGTTGAGTAGGAGCATCAGCAGGCTGATTATAGGCCTCGGGGAAATGCGTTTGGCAGCAACGCGTTTGGCAGCCACTTGTGCACTATCGTGTCTTACTTAGGCGAGCAACAGAAAAGCACCGCGGGAAATGGGACCAATAATCGTAAATTAGAGTTGTTATTTCGTTTTGGTTTTGTCGTTTATTACATGTTCCGTTTTGAGTTGGGAAAAGGAAAATCAACACAACTCCCCATTTTTTTGACCATATGGAAAAACGGGAAAACAAAATATGGAGTCGTTATTTTGTTTTCCGTTTGCCAGAATGAATGGAATAATTGAATGATCGGATGATACACGGACCTTTACGCAATTCATGCACGCAACAAATGATATGTTAGCTTTTGTGCAAACTTAGAGACTAGGCCTACAAACTTTTGAACTCTCCGTTTCAGCACTAATCTGAGGACAGCGACAGCGACACGCTGCTTCACTTCTCAACAGCTTTGTTTGTTTTTCCATTCGCGTTTTATTCGCTGTTCCTAGTTCCACTAAAAAAAAACCGAATAATAATGCATTTGTAGGGTAGGCTACTAATGAGCATTAAATTAATGGCATGTTAATTGTGTCGCGGCTCGGTTGTATTTCGGCGCAAATGCTACTACTGGGCTCAATCTGCCCCGTCGATCTCGGGAAGAAGCCAAAGTAATAAGACGTGTCAGTCCGCTAAGTGGGGCGCAGTGAGACGCAATGGGAAATAAAATAGGCTACATGTTTTTTATGTTGTTGTTTTTCAACAGTCTATAGAGGCTAGGCCTATGTCAGCTTATAGACATCCTCCCGCTTACCGACGCGTTAGGCCTATAAATGCCAGTAGAACGCGTCTCATCCAATCAGATTTTGCCTATCGCAAAATATAGCTATTGACCGGATCTAACTATTATCGGTTATCTGGATGGCAGGCGCCATGATAAACATGACTGATGATGCCACAATAGGTAGTCGTAGAGAAGACCTACGTCATAGTTCAAATAGGCCTATGTTACCAGCCTTCTATCCACTTGTGCCAAAATCAAACATTATCACACAGAAGGAGATAGATGAAAGTCACATCAGAGAATATCCCTTTATTGTTTATGTATCATCTGGGCTAACATAATGGTGAGTTTGCTAGTCAATTCTGGAATATGTAGCCTACCTTCTGGCCCTACCCTATGTGTTTGGCTTATTATTATTATTATTATTATTATTATTATTATTATTATTATTATTATTATTATTATTATATATTTCCATTTTCCACAGGCTTATATAATTGCCATGTATGCAATAAATGGACTGCATTAGCATAAACTGCATTAGGATTAAACCTAAGACTATGGGTTGTTTATTTTCAGTTGCAGGCCCTATATGGGGGCGACTCCTCGCCAGAGGTGGGCACCATCTCATCGTTTACCAGCTCGGACGATATGTTCCTCCTTGAGGAATTGGATGAGGTAATGCTCTGACTTGTGTGTGTGTGTGTGTGTGTGTGTGTGTGTGTGTGTGTGTGTGTGTGTGTGTGTGTGTGTGTGTGTGTGTGTGTGTGTGTGTGTGTGTGTGTGTGTGTGTGTGTGTGTGTGTGACTACCATCCAGCTCAGGATACGTTCTACTGTTGATTGGCATCTGTCTTCCATACAGTGTTGCTTATCTTTCCTCCATGTATTAGTCTGACACCATTTCCTGTCTGTTCTCCAGGCCATTGAGACAGCAGTTCTTGAGGCTGGAGGCTGTATGCAGACTCCCTACTTTGCGGACACCTACCATCAGCAGGTGAGCCCCTCTCTCACCCAGATGGCCACCTCTGACCTGCTCCAGGTGCCACACTGTGTGTGTGTGTGTGTGTGTGTGTGTGTGTGTGTGTGTGTGTGTGTGTGTGTGTGTGTGTGTGTGTGTGTGTGTGTGTGTGTGTGTGTGTGTGTGTGGAGTAGAGTATCATTTATTATACCTAGTGTGTGTGTGTGTGTGTGTGTGTGTGTGTGTGTGTGAGTGTGTGTGTGTGTGTGTGTGTGTGAGAGAGAGAGAGAGAGAGAGAGAGAGAGAGAGAGAGAGAGAGAGAGAGAGAGAGAGAGAGAGAGAGAGAGAGAGAGAGAGAGAGAGAGAGAGAGAGAGAAGGGTAAGAAAGTATTAACTATTAACTAATGTCCCCAAACACCATTTCTCCAATGTCAATCACCAACTATCATTCTTCCTTTCTTCCTCCTATAGGGCTCCCTAAATGACATCATCAGGGGAGACTATGAGTCCACAGCCAGCACACGTCTACAGATGGGACAGATAACTAGCAGGACACATGTAAGTGCACCCACCTTCTAGCACTACATTAGCCTGGTATGACCCACCCATAATACATGTTTACTGTTGTTTATAAACACGGTGTTGTGAGGAGGGGCAAGATACTGGCAGCCAAGCACATGAGCAAATTTTTTGACCGACAGCGGTTTCCAACGTATGAAGAAGGTGACAATAAAAGCTGGCTTGACTTGTCTTGAAGTGCGCATCATCCTCTCCCCTCCAGGGGTGCTGCTACCAAATGTGGGCCCTCTGAAAAAATGTGATTTGGGTTCCATGCCATCCCGAGTCGGACCATAACGCCGTTCAGCGTTGCTACTACAAAATGGGACATAATTTTGGGTCCACATCCCAACCATGCCATTGTTCAGGGTTGCTACTACAAAATGGGGGGGCTCTGAAAAAAAGAAACATAATTTTGGGCCACCTGAAGCCCATTGTCAAGATCTACCTGTCCCCCCCACACCCCCCTTGGTGGTATGACAGCCCCTACCTTTAAAAACTGTGTCTGTAGGATAAACAACTGTACCTGTTTGTCTTTGTGTCTGTGCAGGACGGTATCATACACGTCAAGGAGGCAAAGAAAGAAAACGTCCTCTCCTATGTTAGTCCTGTTTCCTCGTCGGCCCCTGAAATTCACTTTCTCGGCCAGGAAAAGGTAATGTCATTATGTGTTTATCTCCCCTAGTCACTCCCCACGTTCTCTTAGACACAGACACACGCACGCACGCGCATTCAGCTTTACTAGCCACAAATTTGATATTGTTAATTTTTTCCTTTATCATGACGGTGTACATCTAGCATGGTACGCATGCATCTAACTGAATAGGAAAAGCTATAAAACAATAAACAACAGCCCTCACTCTTGGAAAAGTATTAATAGGGAAGGGAGACAACACTCTTGCTCATGTCATCTGCAGTAGTAGTATGGGCACGTGTGTAACAAGAACAGACTGAATTTGTCACCACATTACCAGTTACATCATGCCATCTTTTCCTCCACAGGTCGCCCTGTTGCCCCTTTTCCCTCATAGTTTTCCTCCGATGAAAACCAGACTGCTGACATCTCAGCCCCCTGTCTCCCCCATCAACATTTCACCCCTGAGAACTCTCTCCCAGAGCCTCCCCTCCATCTCACCGCTGGACACCATCCGTCCCAGCCTCCTCCTCCCCACCCCATCCAAACTGTCATCCCTGCCCTCCCTGTCTCCCATCCTGCCCCCCATCCCCTCCAAACTGCCACCATTGCCCTCTCTGCCATCCTGCACCTGCCATGCCCTACTCTCCCAGACCTCTCCCCTGGAGCCTCTGCCCTCCATCCCCCTCAAATGTCCACCCCTGCCGTCTCTGACAGACAGCACCCACCATACCCCCCTCTCCCAGATCTCCCCTGCCCTGGAGGCTCTGATCTCCACCCCCAGCCCTCTCTGGTATCATCTGCCTGCGCTGGACCTACACATCAGGGCTGGACTTAAAAACAGAGTGGCTCCCTTGCCCCCTATCCTCTCCCAGGCATCCCAGCAGGAGAATGTGGAGAGCATTGAGGAGGTGAGAGAGCCGCTGAGTGGCAGCTATCAATCACGATTGATTTCAGTAACATAAAGTGGCAGTCCGTTCAATCTTTGATGTGAAACATGTGTATCAAAATGAAAAAAAGGGGGAGAAAATATAAATGACTGTCCTTTCTCTGTGTGTGTGTGTGTGTGTGTGTGTGTGTGTGTGTGTGTGTGTGTGTGTGTGTGTGTGTGTGTGTGTGTGTGTGTGTGTGTGTGTGTGTGTGTGTGTGTGTGTGTGTGTGTGTGTGTGTGTGTGTGTCACTTCAGGAAAAACAAGAAATGGCTGTTGATGATGATGCTGGTGAAGCTGACTCTTCTCTCAAAGAAGTTGCTGAGGAGGGAGAGAGGAAGAAAAGGAAAAGCCTCAAAAAAAGGTGACTTTGCCCAGTTTCACATCAAATTCTTACACCTGTCCTAGACCTCCATGATGTTCGGCTACACATGAGATAAAGAATTTCTTTATGAACAGACCATTTCAAATGCACATGGAATAATATTCATGTAACTTGATTTTTGTAATTCTGAAATGAATATCTTTTATTTGTTTGCAGGTTCCTCAGCTTTATCCGCAGATTCAACTGCTTCTGCTGCAAATAGCCTCCAAGGCCAAGAATCATCGGCCCAATTTTACTCTTAAAAAAAAAAAAAAAAAAAAAGAACAAGAAAAAAAAAAAAAAACATTACCCCTACCCTTTCCATTACCCCTACCCTTTCAAACCAACTTTTTTTTATTTTATTTTTTTTCAATTGACATCAAGTGCTTAACCACACGTTATACAGATCTATGGCTATAATGAACATGAATTGCAAAATATTGATGGGCCTACAAATTCTTCTCATAACCATGCAGTTCTTTTGAGCTGTTACAAAGAGAGATCTTCCCCCCTGTCTTTTATTAACGTAATCTGTTCACTGTATCCTGCTAATGTCGTGTGAAGGCATTTCACTGTAGTTTTGGATGTTGTAGCCTGTACATTTCTGACACCCACACTACAAAATGTTAGCCTCATATAAGTGCATTAATTGACTGGTAATTGTGTGTGAGCCTGTTAGAGATTGAAAAAAAATAAAATAAATTGGTTTATTCCCCCACTGCAGCCTCTGTTTAATTATTTTAGGATATTGTGTTTTAAATATCTTTTCGTTAGGCCTATGAAATGTGATAGTGTTCTGTACATTTGGAATGCTAGAGTCTTCCATTGCTGTAGGAGGCATTATTTTGTAGAATTTATTTTTAAAGGTGCACTGTGTAGGATGGTGGTCAGAGTGTGTATTGCAACTATGCTGCTCATTGAAACTGTGCTGTCTACTGTCAGATTTGATATTTTCATGAATATTTACTAAATAATTCAATAATATTTACTAGTACTATGACCAAAGTAAGCTTTGTAACTAAAATGTCTATTTGTCTAAATCTCTAATGGCAGAAAATGGAGAAGATATTTTCATGTAGGCCTATGAAAAGTGCAAATTTCCCAGTCATAACGAATACTTAGAATGTGATGGTGGTAGTAGGTATTCAATGAAAAAGATTTTCTAGCATGAATAAACAACTACAAATATTACACAGTGCACCGTTAAACATTTACATTACAATTTACATTCTACTGTATAGTTATGTCAACTTGAATTTTATTGAGGTAAACAATGAAAAACTGATTCTGTCACAATTAAGTATTTAAAATGCCACTAAACAGTCTAAATAGGCAACCTTAAACAATTTTCAAGCAGTGATACAAGCATCAAGCGTGGTATACCTCAGACATACCCTCTTAAAAGTGTGCCATTTGAAACTCAAGATGGCTTCCCCATTTCCCCAGATGTCCACCACAAAGACCTGTGAGATACGGCAAGAGACAGGCCAACTAAAATAATGGTCCAAATAATGATCCACCACCTTTTGAAAACATGGGCCATTTGAAATTCACAGTCTCCTCCCATTTTCCATGATGGCCACTGCAGGAATACTGCAGCAGAAACTGAAAATAATTGTTCAAATTATGATATAAGCATCAAATCTGACACAAATACTCAGATATTACCATTTGGAAAAAGTAATTGAATTGCGACATAGTTGCCTACTTCCCTTCGTATTGTATTCCTGGAAATTACGGATAGGCCTACAGCAAGAACCATCGGCCCATTTAAAAAAAAAAAAAAAGAAAAAAGAAAAAGGAAAGAAAAAGAAAAAAGAAAAAAAACATTACCCCTACCCTTTCAAACCAACTTATATATTTTTTTTTTCAATTGACAACAAGTGCTACCGACACGTTATACAGATCTATGGGTATAATGAACATGAATTGCAAAATATTGATAGGCCTACAAATTCTTCTCATAACCATGCAGTTCTTTTGAGCTGTTACAAAGAGAGATCTTCCCCCCTATCTTTTATTAATACGTAATCTGTTCACTGTATCCTGCTAATGCCGCATGAAGGCATTTCATTGTAGTTCTGGATGTTGTAGCCTATATAGGAAATATATACGAAACACACTCACACCTTCTCCAACCAGCTCCTGAAATCCTACATCCCTCCGATGAAATGAGCAGACACACACACACACACACACACACACACGCGCACACACACACACACACACACACACACACACACACACACACACACACACACACACACACACACCACCTACTCCAGCCAGATACTGGAGCTCCGCAACCCTCCCAGGAAGTGAACACACGTGCACAGCAGGTAGCAGCTACACGCATACTCCAGGCCTGAAGGGGCGCTGTGGCCTCTCTCCTGCCCAATGCGCAATGGAGACACACAACACACGATAAACAACACAACACCCATAGCAGCCCTCAGCAACCACTGGACAATAATCAGCAACAGCCCACATCACCCGTTAGATCTCTCTCTCTCTCTCTCTCTCTCTCTCTCTCTCTCTCTCTCTCTCTCTCTCTCTCTCTCTCTCTCATTCTTTTCTCTCCTCCCTCCCTCTCTCTATCTTCCTCTTATATGGCTTTCAGGCCGACCAGAACGGAGCTGGAGTCGGTGCCCGAACCAGTCACGTTCAGCACTTAAGTGTTCATCTGCGAGCCGCCGTGTTCATACCGAGGAGCTCTGAACTTTTCCCGCACGTGACTGCGTTACCCGGATGAACCTGCTGACGAGCACGCTGTCGTCACAGTTCGCGGAGAAAAACCTAGTATTTTGCGGTTCGCATTGCGAACCAACTTTCCGGTTCGCGAACGCAAATATCTGTGGCGTGAACACGACGGCTGGTTCGCGATTAGGTGCGGGAACGGGCTCCAGCACGGTTCTCAGTCGGCCTGAAAGCGCTATTATAGGGCTTTCAGGCCGACCAGAACGGTGCCGGTGCTGGTGCCCGCACCAGTGACGTTCGGCACTAAAGTGCTTATATGCGAACTGCCCGTGTTCATACCGGGCTCTGAACTTTTTCCACACGTGAACTGTGTTACCCGGATGAATCTGCTGATGGCCATGCTGTCGTCACGCTTCGCAGAGAAAAACCTAGTATTTTGCAGTTCGCCTTGTGAAACAACTTTCCAGTTCGCGAAGGCGCGAATGCTAAAATCTGTGGCGTGAACACGACGGCCGGCTCGCCATTAGGTGCGGGAACGGGTACTCAGTTGGCCTGAATGCACTATCAGAGCCATGAAAACGTCACTATTTGCAGTCTTAAGGTCAGATTAGACTTCTGCAACTGTGCTCGTCAAAACTCGCGTGGGAGTGGCACGTATTCATGCATCTGCGAGTTCTGCGAGGTCCGAGGTCTCGTCGCGAGCCACATTTGAAATTGCGCGATTAGACTACTTTCACTACATTGTAAGCACTGCGGTCATTATTAAGCAATGTTGCTTTCTATCGCGGTTAGCTAGGTATTTTCACACAAATTGCAAAGGCAATGCACTGGTATCAATCATTATTTGACATACACAATCTGTTTTCACGAGCAGAAAATGCAAGCATGTGAAGACAGTTGATTCTGCCGATGTGTGTTTACATTCGGTGGAGGAACGGTAGTAAAACCGCAGGCATTGTGCCACGAGTGTTCAACTGATGCATTGTTTGTTACTTAGCTTGTAGCTTCGTGTATTTACACACATTTACACACAAGGCATTAATAAAGTTTTTAACAGAATACAGCTCTGCTCTCGCAAACTACTGGCATTGCGCTGCCACAAGAACAGAACAAGGAAGTAGCGAGACGACCAATCATAGTGCCTTTTTGTCTGCGTACTCTGCGTCCGTCCGACGGATAGTTAGAATTTTTTGGAGGCGCTCGACGACGGGCGCAGAGCCTCTGAGAGGGGGGCGTGGACTCGCATAGACAGAAAACGGACGGACGCAGATTCTATGCGTCCTAAGCATAAATCTAGCTTTACTGGTGGAGCTGGGAGAGATACCTTTAGGCTCACGCAGAGATCAGTTGGCTGGTTTACTGGGCTAATTCTTGTATATATGCACTTTCCATAGGTTATTATATTGTTTTTAAGTGCTTCAAATATTACACTGTTTCTATGTTCATTTTTATTTTTTGTTGTCTTTGTGTGTCTTAAGGGGTCCTCAAGTCCTTTTATCTGCCTGTCCAGCACTTTGGTCAGCTATCTTGTTGTATTTTAAAGTGCTCTAAATAAACTTTGACTTGACTTGCCACCAGGAAGGTCACTTAGGCCTACACTCACTGACTAACTGTCAAGAGAGGGGAAATGACAAAATCAGAAGTGGGTCATTGAAGAGAAGGCAAGAGAAATGGAGATCTACAACCTAGAAGTTTGTCCTACAGTACCATACCCAGTGGTATCTTTGTGGACCCTAGAACTGCCTTCAGTTGACCTTGGCATCCTGGAGGAGAGGGAAATAGACAAGGACTATGTTCAATGGTTTATACAGAGTTTCCATGGGGATAGGTCTGTTGTATTTACAGATGCATCCAAGAGGGATGATAAACGAGTGGGGGCTGCATACCAAATTAAAAGTGGCTGTTCTGAAAAGATTTGGCTGTGATGACTTGGATGTGTACACAGCAGAACTACTATTGGCTTTATCTTTGGTGGAAAGCAACATACTAAGGCCTGTGAATGTTGTTATTGCATCAGATTCATCGTCAGCACTGTGCAGTATCAAGAATGTGCAGTCTCGATATTGTAGCCTATATGATATAGTTCAACTGGCAAGCAGTCTGAGCAGCAGAGATCCGGCATCAGTGTAATGTTGTGGGTGCCAGCGCACATTTAGAGTTACAGGGAACGAGCTGGTAGACCCGCATGCCAAGAAAGTGTAACGGGCAGACCCGTCTGCTCGAAACGAGTTTTGTCCCTGACCAGCGCCCGTAGTGTCATTACGTCACGGACGCGGATAGCCGTGAGTGGCTAATCATTTAGTGGCGGATAGGAGTTTGTTTTTATAAAAATCAGTCAGCGTTGGGTGTGTGTGTGTGTGTGTGTGTGTGTGTGTGTGTGTGTGTGTGTGTGTGTGTGTGTGTGTGTGTGTGTGTGTGTGTGTGTGTGTGTGTGTGTGTGTGTGTGTGTGTGTGTGTGTGTGTGTGTGTGTGTGTGTGTGTGTGTGTGTGTGTGTGTGTGTGTGTGTGTGTGTGTGTGTGTGTGTGTGTGTGTGTGTGTGTGTGTGTGGTAAAGATTGTGTATCGATGTGCTTCATCCAAAGCACCTGGTATGATGTTTTGATTTGTTAATCGCCAGGTTAACCCGATCCCCTGGCGTCCTGAAGGTCTCTGTCTGTAAACTGTGCATCTGTCTGCCTGATATGTATGTACGGAGGTATGTAACGCCTCCGGTATGTCTCACTCTACTGTAAACGTTGGTGTATGTCCTGGACTATACTAATTATTTAATTGTGTGCCCAACTCCTCAGAGGTGTCATCGAGGGTTCTGGGCACTGTACAGTTGCACCGTGGGCCGATTGCCCATCGCTGTTTTGTCCTTAGTGAATTTAGTTTGCCTTTCTGTTTTGTTTTGTTTCATTGTGTTTTATTTCTGTTGGACCGACCACCAAATCCTAAATGTATCATTAGTGTGCATGGTGGGTCCAGTAGCTCGCAGGGCAGATCCCAGTAGACTTGCTTGACTTGAATTGTAGTGAATTGACTCACCTGTGTGTAGTGGGTAGCCATGATTGAATCACTTGCGTGGTATGCCTATGAGCGTGTGTGAGTGTGCGTGCTGTACCATAGGCCATTATTTCATAGCACGAGTAGTGAAACACACTTTTATTCTGAACTGTAACCTGCCCTGCTAGCCTGGGTCTAAGTGCTGTATTGTGTAGTTTTCTTTTCTTTTGGTGGTACGGCTATTTTAACCATTGCATCTCTGTATAAATAATGACTATTTTTTATTTGCCAACAAGTAATCCATGTCTCTGTGCCAGTCTGTCAGGACCTGTGTGCTTTTACTTGTGAAGTCAAGTTTTACTCTGGGTGGCGAAATTCCCCCAGTGGCGTAGTCGTGCAATTACACATCAAAGAGATGATTATTATTTTTAGGAAAACTAACATCTAAAAGGTCCACTCTGCTACAAAAGCAACTGATCAACCAAATGTAGAAATTAATATAGGCCTACAGTAAAACAGAATTTAGGAGTATAATCAAGAGCAAGATTACGCAAAAGAGGCAGGAATTATGGAACAAGGGTCTAACTTGTAGGCACCTTTACCGTATCCAGAAAACAGTGGGAGGGGGCACACAGAAGCACACAAAAGAAGCTGAGTTACACACAGAAGCACACAAGAAGAAGACATGGTTTCTAGAATGAGGGTAGGCCACACATGTTTAAACAGCACATTGTTTTTAGTGAAGAAGCATGCGGATGGAAAATGCAGTGACTGTAACACCCTGGAAACCTCTGAGAATATCATTGAGGAATGTAACTGTGTGATATACTGTATCATTTTGCGATACAGGAGCTGAGCAGCCTTGAGGGAGATATAGACCTACCTATAAAGCTGAAAGAAACTCTTCAAAGGCAGTTGTTAGTCACTTGTTTAACTTTTTAAGGGAAACTGGTTTCCCATGGAGATAGATATAGGCCTATAACTTTTTTCTTTCCTTTTTCTTTTTTCTTTCCTTTTCTTTTCTTTTTTCTTTCCTTTGATTAGAGTAGTTTAGTAGGGCCTAAACCAGAACCACACACCATTTCAGAAGGTGGTGGTAATGCACACCAAGAAGTTGCTTGCCAATCGGCAATCAACTAGCCAAGTAAACCAGCGCCAGCCGCTGGTCGCCGATTTTTTTTGGCTGTGAGTGGGTCTGGCCTCGCATTGTTGTAGTGCTCTGCCAGGCTTGCCAAGAATCTGGCAAACCAATCACAACGCAGAGATGTGTTTTGAATCAAAGCGGGCAGGGTTTTGGGGGAGTGACGACGAAGCTTGTGATGCTGGGGAAAGCACATCAACAAGAATGAGCAGCCTCTGCGCTCCTCCGCGCTGCTTCGATGGCGCCACTTAGTTAGTGGACAGTACCACCCGGAAAAAGTCGGGAGTTTTGTCTCTCGTAATACCCAGACCCTCTCTGGTGGTATTAAACACAGCGCATTTAAAGTCGGCCACAAAATGCACAAGACGATGACCTCGCACCGGTTTGATCTACCAACATTGTGGGGGGACAGGCGTAGAGGAGGAGCTGAAGTGGGCAGCAGTGCAAGCTTTAGTAGGGGTGTGAACTCATGTAGGGCCACGTGAGCGAGTTGTTGGCCAACCAGTTCATGGGCACGTGACCTCGGAGGCGGTATGTAAACCCTTGCAGACGAGCATCAGCGGATGATAAGCAACTGCAGGGGTTGCAAGGTCCGACTGCAGTCGCATTCATCCCGTGATAGTTTGACACCATGTGACATGTCACCTGGTCGGCGCAACATGACTGAAATTTGGACAGGAAATCTAACCATCATGCAGCATTTTCAGCCAGAATGCATTGCTGTCTATCTGCACATTTAATTGGTGCGGTATCTCGATTTAGCCTACTCCTGCTACATTCCAATATGCAACCTTGCGTCCTCCACTTATGCTTGTGGCCTTGCCCCGCTCCTTACCCCTCCTTTGTGGAGAACAATTAAGTTTCCCCGCTGTCAGTCAAGCCTCAACAAATTTTGGTGGACTATTCTTCATTCACCATCCAGTTTGCAAATGAGAAAATTACTTTACAATTGAGCGTTTGCGAGATATTTAAATATAATAGGCTACTGTTGTCAGTGATGTCATCATGACATATTACTTCCTGGTACGAGGTCACAAGCACAAGTGGAGGACGAAAGGTCGCATATTGGAACGTACCCTTCTCTGGTCTTGGGGTGGGCTCGACCATGTGCAGTGCATTGAGGGATTTGTTGTACTTCACTTGGTGTTTAAAATATTTCGGAACGCTCTTAAAACTACAAGACCCAGACTGCAACGTTTTGTCACTTCTCGGTGCCTTTTCTCAATTGGCCATCCGTTTAGAGAGCGGTTGTATTAATCTAACACGTCAGGGAATAGATGTCCAATTGGTATGGGTCCCAGTGTGACGGAGGTCATCTTGCACCTCTTCACCCCCCTCGGGGATCGAACGTGCGACCTCGTCAACTACAACGGTTCGGCAATGGGAGACACAGTACGATACCGCTGGGCCAAGAGACTAGTCTCTCGGCCCAACGGCACGAGACTGTATGAGGCTATCGGAGGGAGGTTTACCAACGTTCCACGCCAACTCTGTGCTAGTTAGCCTCCGTTACACTCTCCCCCTTAAACCTCACTCCCATCCCGGGTCATACGGCACCACTGTGACGGAGGTCATCTTACACCTGTTCACCCCCCTCGGGGATCGAACGTGCGACCTCGTCAACTACAACGGTTCGGCAATGGGAGACACAGTACGATACCGCTGGGCCAAGAGACTAGTCTCTCGGCCCAACGGCACGAGACTGTATGAGGCTATCGGAGGGAGGTTTACCAACGTTCCACGCCAACTCTGTGCTAGTTAGCCTCCGTTACACCAGCACACACAGGAGTGAGTGGTAACGAGGCAGTGGATGAACTAGCGAAGGAGGCCACAACTTTTGAAGAAATTCAGCTAGGTGTCCCCCTCAGCAGATCTGAGCTAAAGACCATTGTTAAAGACGGTGTTAATAAGCTCTGGCAAACCGAATGGGATAAGGAGGAGAGGGGTCGACATTTGTACAGAATACATAAGAAAGTATCTTTTCAAAAGGCGGGGTATACTTGCAGACAAATAGAAGTGTGGTTCACAAGACTGAGGATAGGCCACACAGGGCTTAACAATAGTCTGTTTGTCATCAATAAGCATCCTACTGGTCTGTGTGAACACTGCGGGTTGAAAGAAGATGTAGAACATGTTTTATTACACTGCATACATTACACTACACAAAGACAAAACCTGCAAAAAGCAGTCGAAACATCTAAACTGACTTTGACGTTATCATCCTTGCTGGGTGAACCCAGGTCGCGTCACATCACTGATGCAGTTATAGGCATGAACGGCCATCCGGGTACTTTGCTCGTAAATGTGCGTTACGCCCCTTTATGGGGGAAATCAAACCGAATGTCTCATCAACTTACATGCTACATCGGCTGACCTAAATGAACACAGTCCATGCTTCAGCCACGGCTGTTTGGCTATATTATGTTTGTATTTGAACAGCCAGCAACACAACACGTTTTCGGCATGTTGCGCAACGCTAGTACAGGTCTTTTTCTCTCGTTTATTAAACCCCAACAACACCAATTGACGTGCATTGGCTGTTTCCCCCCAAAAAAGGGCGTAACGCACATGGAAAACTTCACGCCGTTCATGAGTATAGCGTTCCTCAGAGACACTAACTTGGCTGGGCGCATTTAGGAATTTTGTTTTTTATTTATTTATTTATTTTTATTTTTTTATTTGATTTCTTTGTTTCTTTATTGCCAATCAGTTGCCCACGTTCATGTGTAATTTCTTTGGTTTATCAACTGGATAGGTATTCTCTTTTCCTTTTTGTTTTTGTTTTCTCTTTATTTCCTTCCCTCTTTCTTTCATTCTTTCCTTCTATCTTTCTACCTACGCTCAATAGATAGGCTGTGGAACTAAGTCCAAGTGATCACACCCCACTCCAGTAGATGGCGGCAATGCACTGCGTTTGTCAGCCGCCATAAAACCCGACTGAAGAAGAAGAAGAAGAAGAAGAAGAAGAGCGGTTGTAAACAAACCAGGAACAACAACATCGGAGGAAGACGAACGCAGGAGTTGATTAAGTCATTGCTGTGGAATTTCGTGGTGAGTTTGTGATATTTAGCCTACTATAAAAATGTGATATCGTGCAATCTATGGACTCGGGATGTGTTTCAGAAATTCTAATGGCCAGTTACAGACAAATCGGCATGTAGCCTAGCATAGCTGAGTTTGGTTTTAGGCTACACATGGCTACATCATTTTCATTCATCTACTCTTGTGGAGGTTTGAAGAAGTTGTTTTCATTGTTAGGAAGCTAACGTGTACAACGTATCCCACCACAGCTTGTGGAATATTTGTGCTGCCTGTTCATTTACGCTACTCGTTGTTATGTAGTTATGAGTATGAGTTATGAGTAGGCTATCTTATTCTTATTCTTGATGCATTCGAATTGAAATACTGTGCCCCAGTGTTCCTCTTTTCTTTGAAAGTGAAGTGGTGTTTGAATCTCAAAGTTGGGAATACATGTCATGCACTGCTGGGTCCTTTCTGCTGAGTTCTGTTCAGGTCCCTTATCGACTGTCGTCATCATGATTCAGTAGACTATGTTTTCTTAGAGAGGATTTTGTTTAGTTTATCCATTGACCTGTTAACCTAAGCTTACAATCGATCCAAAATAACACTGAATAGGCCTACACAACCAACACATGGTTGTTGTCAAAGTCGTTTTTGATAGGGCCTAATGAGCATCAGTCTGGTAGAGGTCCTTTCTGCTGAGTTCTGTTCAGCTCCTTTATCGGGATGTTTACTGTGTAGGCTAAGTCTTTATAAATAGACCACAAAGGCAACTATGAAACATTTCACACTGTTGCTAAGTCCACAGACCTGTAGTGCACTGCTGCCGTCGTGAATTGTGTATCCATTACATTACATTACATTGCATTTGGCAGACGCTTTATAACCAAAAGCGACTTTCAGAAGAGGAAAGGAAATCCTTATGATAATGCCATGATACTGCTCATTAGTAAAGACATGCTAAAATACTGCTGTAGTGATGTGTGTGTAACACGGTAATGAATGGCATACTGCTGTGGAGAGAGAGAGAGAGAGAGAGAGAGAGAGAGAGAGAGAGAGAGAGAGAGAGAGAGAGAGAGAGAGAGAGAGAGAGAGAGAGAGAGAGAGAGAGAGAGAGCTATCTGCTACTGTTTGTACTATCGCCTTGTACTTGTCTAATTTGTGTGTTCATACAGTAACTTGCATTGGTGTACACAGTGGCTGCATACATGTAGGCTGTGGAAATATGTCTTGGTTGTACTGGTTGTCCCCCTGTCAGTGAGGGAGTATTTATTGATGCTGTATGCTACATATGATCATATGATTGTTTAACAGTATCCCATGGAGTCTATTTCAATCTTTTGTCATAAGTTAACACACTGATTGTAAGTATGTGTGTGTGTGTGCGTGTGTGCGCGTCTTTGTGCGTGTGTTTATAACACGGTAATGACAGTGACATATTGCTGTTGTAGTGATGTGTGTGACATAACTGCTGTAGTAGTAGTAGTAGTGCGTGAGTGCGTGCGTGCGAGAGAGACAGAGACAGAGACAGAGACAGAGAGAGAGAGAGACAGAGAGACAGAGAGACAGAGAGAGAGAGAGAGAGGTACCATCATGTGTGCATTTTTACAATAGGTATGTGTAGAATTGAAACACTTGGCACTATAGCCAACTAGTAACTTAATGCCTTTGATGTGGTGGATTAACATTTTACCCTATTCACCAAGTGGGATGCACGATGTGAAAAATTTCGGCAGATACCAATATCCGATGTTAATATTGCGGTTTAGGCCGATAACCAATATTAACCGATACCAATGTTTTTTTTTTTTTCCAAAGAGATAACATTTAATACAGACTGACAATGATGCAAACACACTGAATTTTTGAATGTCCTCTTATTTCCAAAAACACTTTTTAACTCCCTGTGATAAAATTAATATTATAGAAACAAATAATGAAAGTCACCGTCAAGTCCTATCTTTTAGAACCGAAACATAAGCTTATTGAAAAAAAACTTTGGCGTTAACATCGGCCCAGTTTTATCCATCGGACCGATGTCCGATGTGTTGAGAAATGTCAAATAGATGTGTTGAGAAATGACCGATACCGATACATCTGGCCGATACATCGTGCATCCCTACCTCCTATATTGTCTCCCTATGGGAAAATGAATGGGAAATCTCCAACTTTGACCTTGAAAAAAAGTATTTTCCACTAAAATTTGTAGATTTTTAATATGTCATTTAGACATGCCAAGGGACTTGGAATGATTACTATTGCAATTTGTCCTGGGTCAAACGCTAGATTGACTGGCCTATTAAATCACCTATTGATACAATAGAGAATAGAGAAGTCAGTTAACTACTTAAGATAATACATAACCGAAGACCCTTATTTGTCCATGTGTAGAATGGGATTTGTGTAGAATTAAAACACTTGGTTCTATAGCTTAGTAGTAATGCCTTATATTGCTGTGGTGGTGATGTGTGTATGTTAACGTCATTATAACAGTTTGCTACTCTTGTTCCTGACCTTTTGAGATCATATTGTATTTTTTTTTTAATCTCTGAAATTCTTTTTATTTTGCAAGGCATGTCTATTTGTATGGTTATTAATCCGAAATGTGATGTATGTATTTGGAATTAGGACCCCAGGAAGACTAGCGAACTGCTATGGCATAAGCTAATGGGGATCCTTTAATAAGATAAAATAAAATAAAAATGCCATGACATGGTAATCACTCTACTGTGTTCTGTTACAGTTAAACAGCTAACCAGCTGATCATGGGTAAGTCTGGAGTGGTCTGATGGTTTTCAAATTACAGTGATTGCAATGAGCCATTTATGTAGCATGTTATATAGTCCTTCAGATTAGCTGGGTTTGTCAAATAGTCGAATACACCTAAATAGAGTCTTGCTTGCGGAGAACATACCGTAGTAGTGGTCATTTAGTGATGAGGATTTGGTGTATTTAGTCTGTTCTTAATTCTGTAAAGTGTAGTTATTATAAAACTATGTTGAATGACAACACTGCTTTCTCACTATATATGATGCTATGGCATTCTTTCTGTGTTAACTCACTTTGTCTTGATATTCGATCTGCAGAGTTGAATTGTGGCTTGAAGGAAGAAGAATTTGAAGAGGATATTTGTCCAAGACAGGAAATAAAAAGGGAAGAAGAGTCTCATGACATCAAACAGGAAGATTCTACAGGTACAAGACAACAGCACATTATTTTTTACATTTACAATTACACTTTAATTGGTAAGCTCTAAGAAGAGACTTGACTTCGTTGGATTTTTAGTAATAGACAGAAAGTTTAAAGGGACACTGAGATTTTTAGTTGTTTATTTCCAGAATTCATGCTGCCCATTCACTAATGTTACCTTTTTCATGAATACTTAACACCACCATCAAATTCTAAGTCTTCATTATGACTGGGGAAATTGCACTTTTCATACATGAAAAGGGGGATCTTCTCCATGGTCTGCCATTTTGAATTTCCAAAAATAGCCATTTTTAGCTGCAAAAATGACTGTACTTGGACCATAATAGAAAATATTTGTTTAATACTTAGTAATTCATGTTAAGATCGAATTTGGCAATAGGCAGCCCAGTTTCAATGAACTGCATAGTTGCAGTACCTTTTTTGACCATTTCCTGCACAGTGTCCCTTTTAAAATCCATATAAATTATGGTCACCCAACAACTTTCATTTTATTTTTTCCGGAAGCTAATGACAGGTTGACTTGTCTTTCTGTTTTGTTGTCATGTTGGGATGCCCAAACAGTGTCCCATGTGCACCGTCAGGTCTGATGAGTGTCAAATTTCCTCAAGTATTTTTCACAAATTAATACATTCATTGAGTATGGACCAAAAGTACAGTGCATCACCATGTCTCACAGACAGGATGGTGTAACTTTTATCATGGGCCATGTTCACTGTTCTCTAAATGTAGTGTTAAAGGATAACTTCAGTCGATTTCAACATGCAGTATTATAATGCTCACACTACCCTGCACTTGTCAGTACCGGAGGTTTTTCTTTTTCTTCTTCAGCCTTTTCCGAGATCCTGGTCATTGTAATGGGGGCAGCGCTTTGTTTAGTAGTGGCCATTTAGTGATGATGATTGATTTGCTGTATTTAGTCTATTCCTAATTCTGTTAAGTGTAGTTACAGTATTACAAAACCATTTTGACAAAACTATTTTGACAACACTGCTTTCTCACTA
This sequence comes from Engraulis encrasicolus, assembly GCF_034702125.1. NCBI lineage: Eukaryota > Metazoa > Chordata > Actinopteri > Clupeiformes > Engraulidae > Engraulis > Engraulis encrasicolus. Next base: position 55,663,592 of record NC_085857.1, read on the forward strand.
TATATGATGCTATGACATCCTTTCTGTGTTAACTCACTTTGTCTTGATATTCGGTTTTCAGATTTGAATTGTGGCTTGAGGGAAGAAGAGTTTGAAGAGGATATTTTCCCAAGACAGGAAATAAAAAGAGAAGAAGAGCCTCATGACATCACACAAGACACTTCTACAGGTACAAGACAACAGCAGATTATTTTTTGCATTTACAATTCCACATTTATTTGTTTTATATATATATATTTTTTAGCTTTTTTGCCTTTATTTGACAGGACAGTGAAGGTTATGACAGGAAGCGAGTGGGGAGAGAGAGGGGTGGGAGGGGGGGGGTCAAAGGACCCGGGCCAGGAATCGAACCCTGGTCGGCCACATAGCAAACGTGTGCCCTACCATTTGCACCACAACAGGGCTAATTCCGCATTAATTTGTAAGCCGTAAGAAGAGACTTGACTTCATTGGATTTTTGGGAGTAGACAGAAAGTTTGAAATCTATAAATTATAATATAGCTCACACAACTTTCATTTTATTTTTTTCCTGAAGCTAATGACAGGTTGACTTGGCTTTCTGCTTTGGATTATTGTCAGTTGGGATTCCCAAACAGTGTCCCATGTGCAGCTTCAAGGTTGATCAGTACCGAATTTCCTCCACTATTTTTCACAAATTAATGTATTCATTGTTCTATCAGTATGGACCAAAGTACAGTGCATTTGTAACTCGTATGTCCCCACAACATCAGTGGTCCATCACCATGTCTCACAGACAGGATGGTGTAACTTTCATCATGGGCCATTATAGCCCCTCTGCTCAGGCCCACTGAACAGTTTCTGTCCAAATAGGCTCAAGATTAAGTGTAAAATCAAAAATTAAGATCTGAGGTTTTGTATGTGTGTGTTCTTGTGGGGTAGTGCAGGTACAGTCCAATAGTGGAATACAAAAGTCAAACTGTGCCGTCCAACATGGTCCATTGTAGTCCAGTGGTCTAGCATTTAGCAGCATAGTTGGAGGTGCAAGTCTCATAGTGCAAGCAGTTCTTGGAAGTGGAGATCAGAGAGTGCAGGTAAGGTGCAGTCACGTGGAGCAGTTCCATAGTGTGTGTGTGTGTTTTGTGGGGTGTGTGTGTGTGTGAGGTGTCTGTGTGTGTGAGGTGTCTGTGTGTGTGAGGTGTCTGTGTGTGTGTGTGAGAGAGAGGTGTGTGTGTGTGTGTGTGAGAGAGAGAGAGAGAGAGAGAGAGAGAGAGAGAGAGAGAGAGAGAGAGAGAGAGAGAGAGAGAGAGAGAGAGAGAGAGAAGAGAGAGAGAGAGAGAGAGAGAGAGAGAGAGAGAGAGAGAGAGAGAGAGAGAGAGAGAGAGAGATTCATATTAATAAATTAATACTTAAATGCTGGCAGCCGAATGATAAGCGGAATAACGGCCTTCGAGGTGTCCCGATATCAAGGGAAAATGGACATGGTGAAGCGAACAGCCCTTCGGCTGCGCCGTCAGGCTGTTAGAAGAACGCCCCGCCTCGTCCATTATTTCCCTTGATATCGGGACACCTCGTCGGCCGTTATTCCTTACGTACAATATAAAGGGTGTTTGTTATCTTCTAAAATCATATCCATTTTACCCATTGAACGTTCTGTAAATCATCTCCAAGCTTTTAAGATTTGTGCCAATCAGCTTGCGTCATTAATTATTTTCCTTAACCTTCCTTTTTGTGCAACTGTTGCTTTTCCAAACCAACAAATGATGGAAGAACGCTTTCCACAAAAGCACATTCTGTTAATGCTGGGGTTTACACCAAATGACTTTTTGTAAGTGCAGCCTTTGCTGCCCCTTTTCTTGGATGGCTTCAGTGCTCCCACCTCAGCGTGTTGTCCAGGATTACCCCCAGCTATTTACATTCAGTGACAGACTGTATGGTATACCTCTTGATGTCAGTGGTGTTGTTTGGTTTGTCCCTTCTGAAGTCAATGGACATCTCTTTTTGTCTTAAGAGATGTTGAGCAGGAATAGTGTTAATAATAGCTGAAAAAGGCCATAATAATAATGGCTGAAAATGTGAGCATTAACGTACAGTATATCACGAAAGTGAAGACACCCCTCACAGTTTTTCAGATTTGTGAGTATATAAACACATTTTCTTTAGATGGTGTCAAGCATGTGTGGTGGTAAACAAGTGAGTTTTACAAAAAAAAAAGTTTATCATCTCACTGTTCAAGCACGGTAGTGGGACTGACACGGTTTGGGGATGCATGGATGCTGTCAACATTGGCAATCTGAATTACACCTACAGTAAAAGAAACATGCATGTCAACATGCACTGTGACTACTGAAGCAGATCATGATATTCTCCATAGGATTGCATTCAAATCTCACACCAATCTATTTAAGCTAGATGCAGACTCAAAATGTAAAAGTTCAATGCAAAGAAAGGTTGAAACGCACACTGATGACCTCCCTTTTCATCCCTTTTCATTTCGTTTCATTTCGAGACGATTCTAGCAAACACAGCCCCTTCTCTACCGGATTTTAATCTGGGGTGTACTCACTTTTGTGAGTACATGTTCAAACATTAATGGCTGTATTGTGTTTTTTTCTGAGTGAACAAGAAATTTAAGTGGCTAAATAAGTTGTTAAAAGGTCACTAATCATTGTGTCAAAGTGAAATTTCTGCAATGCTTTCCTATGAAAAGATATACTCTCAAATCTGCAAAAACTGTGAGGGGTGTACTCACTTTCGTGATATACTGTATGTGCTGCTATATGTACTGTCAAGTGTCATGTGGTTTTGTGTTTGAATTTTTGCTTATTATGTTTTAGTGGGGTAATTTAGCAAAGTACTTGGCCAATATAGCCGCTTTAACAGAAATCAGCGCAATTGGCTGACTTTGCGCAGCCCATATGAAAAATTCTCGCTGTTTTCCCTTTGGTCAACTTTAATTAGTCTGCATCAGATGTGACATGTTCATGAATTGCCCTTAGATTGTCCGTTACTATAGTTTAGATCGAAACATCATGCTGGCTGGTCCCCAGTGTATTTCTCGACCGTGATGTTGCTAACTAAATTAGCAACTTAGTTGGTTGCGATGTGATTTCCCATAGGCAACCTACTAAGTTGCTAACTGTTAGCAACAATGCTTCAGCAAATGACACAGCGAGATGCTCAAAAGTAAGGGTTGTTCAAATAACGTGGGACTTATGATGCGCCTTTTTCAGATTAATAGTGAACATCAGGTGAACTGTTTGGCTTTCAACTTGTTGTGTCTTGCACTTACCTTTATCTTACCTGCAGATGACGCCACGGCGCATCTATAACTGAAGGGTCTATTTGCAAAACGGTGTAAACGACAATTTTTGACTTTTGCATTTTATTATTGGAAACGACTGTTCAGACGTCATTTCATCTATGTGCAAATTATTGGCATTCAAATATTTTGAGAACATACTTTTTAAACCCATGTAAAATTACATTACTTGCAAAACGGTGTATCTTTCAGACCACTTTGTTTGCAAAACGGTGTATTCGCCATAACACTTTATTTGCAAAACGACGTTGCATTCTATTTGAATCTCGGATGACATGAGAAGCGTGGGGAAGCTGCGCTATACTGTCCTAACCTACCATCAGTCAGCTGACAGCAATAAACAAAGATGATCTGACCGGAAAAATAACTGAAATTGTGCTCACAACACACGACGACAAAGTATTCAAATTCAACGGCAAACTTCGTCTTTTATGAGCTCCATAAGCAAGCACCATTACGCACGAGGCAGCGGAGTTCAACAGCTGTAGACCTGCAAACGTGAGTACCAACATCGGAGGCTTTTGGGGTGGAGCCGCTGTGAAACCAGTGGCTGTTGTTAAACGGAGAGAGAGAGAGGGAGAGAGAGAGAGAGCACCACAGACTGTATTGAGAATAGCCTACCACGATTGGTCCAAGAGATGGGTTTAAACAGGCGAGAAACCCGTGAAAACGGCGAGTGCTGAAGTTGTGTCGTCGATTCCGATGATGGGTCTACTACCATGCCGAAATATCGGACTGACAGCTGGGGACACGCGGCCAAAACTGCCGTGGTGCGTCGCTTATATCGCTTTGCAAAGAAAATAAGTATGTTCGGTAATTGTGTACAAAACTACCTCATAATTTTACTATTTCATCTATCTGATTGATTATTGTTAATCAGGTATTGTACCTAGGATTCCACTCGTTCATGAAAAATTATTTTGCTAACTGGTTGAAGCTGTTTGGCAGGATGACGGCAGATATGCTGCATGTGGGTATCAGTTTCCACTCATTTTTACCACTTTTTTGACCCTAAGTTGATAATAATATATAATACATTTTCAAAACATGTGTGATTTATACCACACAACTTCAGACATGGGCTACAGGGTTGGATTCCAGTTCAAAAGCAACTGTGCTTGATGAAACGCTTCATGCTGCGCCAAGATTTCAGAACATTGACGGTCTAAAATTCTGTACTTCCACGCGTTTCTAACAGGGGATGTAGGGTACATGTACACAATGCTAAAAAGAATGGACATGGTCATTGGAAATGAACTCCACTACATACAGTGAAGCAAAATATTAACAATGTAAGTTATCCTAAATAGCATAATAGGGCCCCTTTAATGATTTCATATGATTGATTTGATAGCTGCACAAAATAAATACAATAAAAAATAATCACTTATTCCTTTTTATAATTATTATTTTAGACCGGATAAATTACAAATCACACAGAATTGTGGATGAAATGCTCCAAATACTGGCTGCAGTAGTGGAGGAGCCGGTTTTGGATGCCATTAGGACTTCAAATGCTATTGGCATCGAAATAGATGTATCCACAGATGTGTCTGTTCAGTAACAGCTGGACATTTACATCACATACGCAAGAACTTAAAAAGATTGTATTTGAGAGTCACTGTATGTGAAAACGTAGGTGCGCATAGGTGTGAAAACACATTCAAGATGGCTGAATTCAAGATGGCAGATTTTTTTTTGGCCCATAACTTCTAACTGGGTGGATGGATTTGCCCCAAATGTTTTAACTTTGTTTTCACAATAGTCGTTTGGTTTTAAACCTATTTCTTTCATATTTTGTATTTAATATATACGTTTATACAGTAAATAGGTGGACGTAAGTGGTAGGAATGATGGGGGACTGGAAACATCACTTTTCTGGGATAGACTGTATGCTTGATGTATGTGTGATGGAGGTGTTCCTGCACAGTTCATCCCCCTCGGGGCAGCAAACCTGCCACCTAGTCAAAGCATCGTGTTTGGCAATGAGAGGCACAAGGGCCGGTCCCAATACCCCAACGCTACCGCACTGTATTGAGGCTTCGGGAGGGAGGTTTACTAACGTTCCACGACACACTCTGCTAGTTGACCTCCGTTACATATATGCACCAGCTGAACAACTCCACTGTAGTATTCAGGTTATTCTAAGTTCTGCTTAAAGGGGCTCCAGGTAGGATTAAAAGTTGAATTAATCACGGTCACGAGTCATGCTTATGCGAGGCATTAGTGAATGACCACTTCCACAGTCCGCTGTCGGAATACCCCACATGCAACTTTTGACAGCGTCGGACCTAACGAGTGTTGTGAGAAACACTTTTCATTTGAAACATCGTTGTACACACCGTACTCAGATTTGTATCAACTGCTGGCATTCCGTGATGAAAAACAGTCTCACCGCGAGTTTATTTGAACAGCATTTTTTCATTATGGTGTAGATTTAGATTATGAGACAGGCATGCCTCAGGCACCGGTCAAATGACGTCATCCCACCTAGTGCCTCATAAGTCTGATTGGATCTGTTTTCTCCAGCAGCGGAGATCTCCATAACATTAGAAGAGGAGGAGGAGGGGGAGCAGGAGGATGACAGAGGAATGTGGACTTCAGAGGACGGTGAAGAGGAACCTCACCAAAATGTCTCTACTCATACAGGTACGGTCTAAAAGTTTTAAATCTTCAGAAATTGTTATATCATCCCCTCTACTCTCATGTAGACAGAATAAGACGGTAATTTGAGATAAATGAGAAACAAGCAGAGGTGGCAGATATAAAGGTAAAAAAAAGAAATAAAGTTTCCTCCCCACACAGGTAACTCATGTGAGTAACCTGTGCACTTCTCTTACGAGCAGTTGACCCTGCGCTGGTTGGATTTGTATTAGGTTCTACGGTCTACCCACCTCATTAGATACAATGGACTAAATGGTGTAACGGCTGTGTAATATCATGTGCTTACTGTATGTTGCACTTACACCATGCAGTTACTTTTACTTTTTATTTTAACACCTCTGGAGACAAGACATGAAGCATGCAGAATATGGCTGAAGGATGGGTACAGGGATCTACACTCAATTTGACTAAATATGTAGCCACTGCGTTTTACCTTTGTAGGACAGTATTGATGAGAGCAGTCTGTATGATGGGTGTTTGTGTACTTAACATCTGATGAAGTTAAAGCTGATGCCTGCTCCTCAGTCTGTCTTGGGAGAGTTTTCCTCGGTCTGTAGCGGCAAGAGTCAAATGAAAACTGAAAATAAAGTCTGCAACCTCAAGCTCCCCTTTCTCTTATTTGAATGTGACGTTTCGGGCAGCATGCCTTTTATCAGTCATGATGTTGTCTGATAAAGGGCATGCTGCCCGAAACATCAAATTCAAATAAGAGAAATGGGAGCTTGGTGTCACAGACTTTATTTTCAGTTTTCATTTGACTTTGCTAGTCCTGCACCCAATCTTTTTCAGACGGATGTGCCCATTTTTTCTTTGTTACACAAAACGACAAGAGTCATACACTAAGGAGGAAGGGAGTCCCACACAGGAGCTGAATGAAATAGGAGTCCCACACTGGAGCTGAAAGAAATTGGGGGCTCAAGCCTGTCATCATTTTTTTGGCCAAATTGGGATCACTGATGATGGTATAGATTCCTGAAATGGTTGTATCTTACCTTGTCTTTGGTTTTCATATTTTATTTTCAGCGATTTCAATACAATATTTCCATAACTGCATCTAGCTCCTCTGTGCGACTCCCGACTCCCTTTCTCCTGTACTAAGTATAGGCCCATTAGCATCAAGATCTTAAAATTTCTTTCACATGTAGGTCATTCAAGCTGATTCTAATTCTACTTTTTTTGGGGCCAAACAATTTCAGTCTTCAACTTGTGGACCCAAGCAGACCCTTTCGTTTCTTAAGCCAAATAATCATTAGAGGAATTTGATTTATCATTGGTTTTAGTAACTTGTAACTGTATAAATTGTCGTTACAGGTGGCCTACAGAGGATGCCATCAAAGAAAACGAGCAAAATGTTAAAGAAAAGAAGAGGACAACTGTCTTGTGATTATTCTGAGTATATAAGGACTTTTAATGAAATGCAACCTATCAAAGCACACCAGAGAACAGTCAAACCTTTCAAGTGCATGAAATGTTGGACACCGTTTAAATATAAATGTAATTTATTGGTACACCAAAAAACTCACATTTTGAAGAAGCCTTTAAAGTCTATGACCAGTAGAAAGGCCATTGGAGCACATGGTTTCAAGCCATGTCAGTGTACTACATGTGGAAAGTCATTTGCATGCAGATGGACCCTCAAAATTCACCAGAGAATTCATACTGCAGAAAAGCCTTATCAGTGTAGCATTTGTGGAAAAGCCTTTGCAGCCATACTTGGTCTCCAAAAGCATCTTAGAACCCATACTGGAGAAAGGTCTTACCAGTGCACCACATTTGGAAAAGGCTTTTCACAGTCAGGAAACGTAAAGGCTCATCAGAGAACCCATACTGGAGAAAAACCTTACCAGTGTAGCACATGTGGAAAGGGATTTGCACGTAAAGGACATTTGTACAGGCACCAGAGAACCCATAGTAGACAGAAGCCATATCAGTGTAGCCCTTGTGGAAAGAGATTTACACACAAAGGCAGTCTCAATCGCCATCAGATAATCCATAATATAAAACCTTATCAGTGTAGCACTTGTAGAAGGAGATTTACACATCAAGCCAGTCTCATTTGCCATCAGATAATCCATACTGGGGAAAAACCTTACCAGTGTAGCATATGTGGAAAGTCTTTCAAAACTAACTGGCATCTAAGAGATCACCAGAAAACCCATACTGGAGAAAGGCCTTACCAGTGTAGCACATGTGGAAAGGCCTATGCAGACAGAATTTCTTTCAAAAGTCACCAGAGATCCCATACTGGAGAAAAGCCTTACCAGTGTATCTTATGTGGAAAGACGTTTGCCAAGTCAATATATCTCAAAAAGCATCAGAGAACTCACACTGGTGAAAAACCTTGTCAGTGCACCATATGTGGACAGAGATTTGTAGAAAAAAGTACACTAAATCGCCACCAGAGAATCCATACTGGGGAAAAGCCTTACAAATGTACCACATGTGAAAGGGCCTTTACACGCATATCAGGTCTCAAAGCCCACCAGAGAAGTCATACTAGAGAAGAGCGATTTATTTGTCCATTATGTGGACAGGCCTGTTTATCTGCAGGGCATCTCAAAATGCATCTGAGTACTCATCCTGGGGAAACGGTATACCTGTGCAGCATATGTGGAAAGGGTTATGCATTCAAAAGCGTACTAGCTCGCCATCAGATGACCCATACTGGAGAAAGACCATACCAGTGCACCACATGTGGAAAGGCCTTTGCACTGAAAGATCGTCTCAAAAGTCACCAGAGAATCCACACTGGAGAAAAGCCATTCCATTGTACTACGTGTGGAAAGGCCTTTGGACGAAGCAGTGATCGCAATCTCCACCAGAAAATTCATACTAGAGAAAGGCCTTAACAAGAGATTAAGACAAGTATCCCCATCATAGCACCCATACAGGTGAAAAACCTTAAGTTGTACCACATATGGAGAGGCCTTTGCAAACAAAAGTAATCTCAGACAGCATCGGGGAAGACGGCAAGTCCTTTTGCAGCTCAATGTTACATTAGGACACTCTGGCTCTACCGTGGTGTTAATGGCAGGGCGCTCGTCTGCTACTGGGTTCGATTCCGGTCCAGGTCCTTTTTGTCGACCGTACCCCGCGTCTCACTCCCAACCCTCTTCCTGTCACTATTTTCACTGTCCTATCTCATAAAAACTAATAAAGACTTGAAATGCCTTACTACATTACTATTTACAGTACATACCTGTGCACATCAGCTATGTCAATGTTTGAGTTGAAATGTGCTGCATGATTGAAATGATTACAGTTTTAGCAATATATTACTTTGAAAATATAATGTGTATTATCTGAATGTAAATTCAAAATATTAACATTTTCAAGGGGTATGAGTGTCATAGTCGTCCCGATGAAGCACTAAAATATGGTCCATTACCTTGAGAAGACAGTGGTAAGTGCCATAGGGGCAACTGATAGTCATAACCTTGAAGAGCAAGCGGGATTGGGGAATTGGGCGACCAGTCCACTGGTGTTCCTCCTCCTTCCTTCCATCCATCCGGGTGACTCAAGAGTGCACTTTGGGGAGAGGTCAGTGGCCATCAAGTCCTGCTCTGGCCTCGCAGGCCAGCTCTCTGCAATAGTTCCATTTCTTGTGGAACCAGGGCTCTTTTTGACAGTTCGGTCTTCAGCTCGTGCCATCGCTTGTCCTTCCATTCATGCAGCACTCTCCAGGACACAACCAGTCATGTCTTGCCACTCGCCACCACTCCCCATTGAATTTCAAAGTCATGGAACACTAAAACCAAGGCATACAACAGAACACAGGTGATGCTAGGACATTCAATTAATCTACCAATCTCAATCTAAAACCGTTTTCTGTGTCACTGGGCACTCTGCCACACTACGCCATAAATATGTCGGCCATATGTCGGCTCTTGTTAAAAACCATTAAAAGATTTGAAATGCCCAGTTTCACAGAAGACAGACAAGGACTAAATATATATACTTTTTATTTACCATGAAGTTAAAACTAAATTGTCCTTGAAAGTCTCTTTGGAGTCCTTTGCCCATTAGCCATTGGTCACAGGAATCAGTCAGTGAGCAAGCCACAATCGTGTTGGGGGAATCTCCGTGTAGTCACAGTTCTAGTGGCCGAGGGGAGTCCCTGGTGACGTCCGTGGCTCAATCCAGGTCCAGCACACCTCGGCAGCAAAGAACAAGTGTCCTCTGAATGGAAATCAGTTCAGCACAAATAGAATGACAAGCTGCAGGTAGGCTTCTTACGTTTTGCGTTCGTAGTTGGTTCGAACCAGCTGGTCTGGTTCGGCTCCTACACAACTTTTAAGTCCTCCTGGTCCGGTCACCATTTCCAGGCGGCGCACAGGCATGGTGAGAATGAGGAGTATACACAAAGGGTGTATCACGTTCCTTTGAGAACAAATTTTCTTTAGACGGCGTCAAGGGTGTGTGGTGGTAAACAAGTGAGTTTTACAAAAAAAAAGTGCATCATCTGGCTAGTCAACCATGGTTGTGGGACTGACATCGTTTGGGGATGTATGAATGCCGTCAACATTGGAAATCTGAATTACACCTAAAGAAGCATGCATGTCAACATGCACTGTGACTACAGAAGAAGATCATGATACTCCATAGGATTTAATTCAAAACTCACACCCATCTATTTTAGCCAGGTGCAGACTCAAAATGTAAAATTTCAATGCAAAGAAAGGTTGAAACACACACACCGATGACCTCCCTCTTGATCCCTTTTTTTTTCAAAATGAAAGAATGAATGTAGTTGCTGCCAAAGGTGGTTCTACAAAGTATTAAGCAAAGGCTGTGAATACTTATGTAAATATGATTTCTTTGTTTTTTAATTTTAATAAATTTTCAAAAACTCTCAAGAACTCTCTTTTTCACATGTTCATAATCGGGTAGGCTATTTATGTTACATTTTGAGGACAGAGATGAATTGAATACAATTTGGAATAAGGCTGTAACGTAATGAAATGCAGAAAAAGTGAAGCGCTGTGAATAGGCCTACATTTCTGGATTGACTGTATGCTCTGACATGTAGGCCTACCTTTTTACGTTTAGCTGTAATGAGCTTCAGTAAATATGTTTGTGTCTTAAAAAATCAGATAGGACAAGATGCAATAGGTTGATGGTGATTTGTATGTCAGGGACCAGTCCAGGAAGTTTGATAGCCTACATGCACATATGTGGATACGTTGCAATAACAAGCATTAACAATAACTTAAGTTCACAGATATGAACACATGTTCTGGGGCCACAGGTAATGTGGAATTGTGCAGAGTAGAAATAGGACTACTGAGAACTGAATTTCGATTTGGACTCACGCTGATGGTACTAACGGAACATCAACAAATATACTGTGTAAAATGTTCAAAATGCAAGCTAAGTCAGCATCAAATGCAATATTACATTTTGCCTCATAGTGGCGCTTCACGTTACTACAGCCCTTTGATGCGCATAAAGGCAAACGTGCGAAGTGGACGGGAGAATGCACTTAGAATTGATTTACATGGTAAATTCCCTGATTTTCGCTGGTGAAATCCTGTGTAACCCCCGCTTAGTCAAAGGCTATGTCTCAAATGGCGCACTTTTGTCAGTGCACTGACAGTCAGTGCATAGTGCACACAGTGCACTGAGGTCTTTAGTGCATAGTGTCAAGGGGAAATGTGAGCAATATGCACTGTGCCCTCGCTGGAAGTGGCGGCTGAGCATGCCATTACCATAGAGAGGAACCATAGAGAGCGTCGTGTCCAGCTGCATCACAGTGTGGGGAGGAAGCTGCACGGAGAAAAACAGGAAGACACTCCAGCGTGTTGTGAACACAGCGAAGAAGATCATTGGAGTACCACTCCCCTCCCTGCAGGACATTTACACCGCACGCCTCACCCGGAAAGCACTGATGATCATCAAAGACACAAGCCACCCTGCACACAAACTGTTCAGCCTCCTGCCCTCTGGAAAGAGGTACAGGCGCCTCCGTTCCCGTACCACCAGGCTTGCAAGCAGCACGATGCATCAAGCAATCAAGATACTGAACACTCAACCCACTCTCCCTTCACTGTCAGCCTCTAGCCAGCCAGGCCACTGACAACGCTCCCCCCCCCTCATCCCCCACCACCATATCTGCGACTGAACATTCCACCTGCACTACTACATCTGTGACTGAACTTTCAACCTGCACTCAAAACATACACATGCACACATACATACACACACACACACACACACACACACACACACACACACACACACACATACTGCATCTGCACTAAACCCAAACATACACACACTGACATACAACTCATACTCACACACATACACACACACACACACACACAGGTACACAGACACACACACAGACGCACACCACACTTTCTACATGCACTAAAACAAAACACACACACATACACACACACGCACACACGCACACAAAACACATACAAACACACACACACACACACACATACTGCTGCTGGTGTATTTAATAAACCTTTTTAATTATTGTTTTCTTCAAATGCTACTATTACTATGTCAGAACTCTATAAAGGACTTTTAGAAAAAGCACAACAAAATACCTCCTCTTAATGTATGTTCTCTACAAGTCTTCTGTTGTCCAGTCTTGCACTTTAAATGTCTGTATGAGCAATGTCTACGTCCATACTGTCTATGTCCATGTATGAGTACTGTCTATGTCTATACTGTCTATGTCCTTACCTAGATTAGTCTATGTCTGAATGGGAGAGCAAGAAACGCAATTTCAAATTCTTTGTATGACCAGTGCATGTAAAGAAATTGACAATAAACTTGACTTGACTTGACTTGACTTGACTTGACATTAGGGTGCCAAAATATGAGTTGGCTATTGTTTACAATGCACAGCGTCTGGTGCTTGTATTTTCATGTCCCTCACCCCAAAGGACAACAATCACACATGCAATACTTTGGTTGGCATGTAAAGGTTGGTGTCCCATCAATATTACTTACAGAATTAGGAGACTGTTGACCAAACTCTTCTACTGAACTGGATGCCATATTTCTTCCCTGTCATGGTCAACATGGCCGCCGTTTAGTGCGTGCAGTGTCCATCATTCAAGCACTGCATTTTTCCACCATTGTTAGGGGATCATCCTGGCACTTTGAGTGCACTGGCTCAATTGAAAATTTCAGCGTGAGCACCCTAAGCACTGAAAAACAGTGCCCGAAGTGCACAAGTGCGTTATTTGAGACACAGCCATAGACTTGGGCAAGCACGGAGGCGCTGTTGCACGTTTTTTTTTTAAACTTTCACTGGTGGTTGAATACAGCCCTATGTCACCACAAGCTCTTTTTTAAAAGACGTGTGCAGGGCTTTATCCAACAGCTCTCAGTCACTGTTTGTGCTCTGATTAATGCACGGATTCATTGTAATTCAAAGGCGGTGTTAAATAAGATTCACGTTGAGCTTCACATGCACGATGGAAAAGAAAGCCGTGTCTTGCAGCAAAACTTTGTTGAAAAATGGCAGCGATAGTAAATGGAGCCTCTTTACGTAGCCCCATTGGCCTATATGTTGGCTCTGGGAGCGTGGTAAAGCTATCTGAAATAAAAAAATATATATAATGGGTGGCTATCGAAATGAGGGAAGGTTAGCTGTTTCTAATGTTTGTCAAGTTGTAAGTTGCCTGATAATATTTGGCTCTTGAATATCCGTTGTTTTTATGATTTAATTAGGCCTAATGTCCAGAAGCTGTTTTAGACTAGCATTGCCTTTGAGTGAAGGTTCTGGCTAGCAAACATGCTATTCGTTTTTTATTTAGTTTTTTTTTACAAATGTATGTTTCAAGCGACGAGTTAAGTGAAGTCTGAGGCTATAGCGATATGAAATGCTTTTATGAAGGGCGATAGAGGGAGAACTTCAGATAGTCTGTAAATTTAGTAGTATTAGGCCTAGGTCTACAAATAGTTCTGAATCTTAAATGAGTCAAAGTCACACATGTGTATGGTGGCAACATCTTCGTTATTTTAATTCATTATTTGGGGCAAGTGCGGTGCAGGCGCGCGCTCTGCTTCAGCCAGCCGCACAGCCCAGCTGCGGCGCATAGCATGACGAGCAGGGAGAGAGAGAGAAGGGCAAACGATAGTAGCCTAATTGAAATGCATATTTGCTCTACTCGATAGTGATGGAGGCTACTTAAACTTGTGATTTATTTATTATCACCCTCAATATAATCTCTCAAAATGACGGACAGGCTTCAGAATTTTCCGTCATTTCTCAAAAAAAATCTGTCAATGACGGACATTTGTCAGTTAACGCGACCTATGGCACCAGACAACCCATAAAGGAGAAAGGCCTTACCAGTGTAGCACGTGTGGAAAGGGCTTTGCTATCAATCGTGACCTAAAGAGGCATCAAAGAACCCAAACTAGAGAAAAGCCTTACCAGTGCACCACATGTGGAAAGGACTTTACACAGTCAAGACACTTACAAGTTCATCAGAGAATCCATAATGGAGAAAAACCTCACCAGTATAGTACATGTGGAATGTGGTTTACCGAAGTTCGAAATTCACTGGACATAGTCCAAGATATTGTGGCGTTTGTATCTGGCTCCCCCAAACGTTTGGCAATATGTATAGGATATGACAGCAGCAAAAAACGTCTGCAGAAATTGTCAGACAACTCGATGGTCCCAACATGACGCCTGCATATCCACAGTAATCGAATGCTATGACCGTATAGTTGAGACCCTGGGGATGCTCCAGGTAGAGGGAGACACAAAAAGCGGTGCCACGGCCACCGCCCTGTCGAGATCTTCCTTTGACTTCATCATCTCAACCACAATTATCCAGGGCTGACTGCCATCTACCAACAGGGGCAGCTAATGCAACAGCCCTGGTAACGCTGTGGAAGCACAAGCGAGACACAGCCTTTCCAGTGCTGTGGGAGAAGGGTTGCGCTTTGGCAGATACTCTTGACGTACGTCCCCCGATCCCCCGAATTGCTGCCATTCAGATGAAGCGTTTGAACGCAACGGCAGATGAATACTGGCGTCTAAATTTATTCAGCCCTTTTATTGACCACATCTTAACAGAGATCTGCCAGAGGTCTGCCTTTCGCCTCTGCGCCTAAAGGCACAATACCTGCTGCCAGACAAACTCTCTGGCCTATCTGATGCAATATGGCAGGACATTAAGGAGGAATCAAAAATACTGAATCAAACCAAGATATCTCAAAACACGCCCACTCAATGCAAAAGCGTGTGCTCAAGTTGGGTCTCCTAAGGGGCCGTTGTCCCCTACTTCTGCGCTACCGCCATCTACATAAGGGGACTTCATTGATTCTCAACCTCAGGACTCCGAAGGTCTCCTAACCGAAGGTCTCCTAAAGGGGCGTTCACCCGACATAAAGTGGATACCGGAAAAGAAACAAAATGACGCTTCTTGTTAGGTCCACCTTCTTTGGAGGAATACAGCGACTTAATGCCTGACGTGGGTGTTGGGGGGGTGGTGACCGCGATTTCCTCGGGTTACTGTTGTTCCTGGATCAACATCTAGTTTGTTAGCCTATTCTAGGTCTGATTCCAAAAATTAACGGGCATGCCAAGTGCCGTCACGGTGGTATAGGCTACGGCTCTGGTTATGGTATTACAGTGGCTACTACGATGTGAAACTGTGCCTAATTGTGCACCAACCTAACAACATGCCAAATTTTGCCTTATCCAAAACATATTCCTAACCTTAACCTGTCAGTGAATAATTGTATTTTGCAGCATGGCACTTCTGCATAACTAATATTAATCCATAGGCTACAGAAGACGTTACTGGCACGAAATCTGACATAGATGAGGGGGGGGGGGGGTCCTGCAGGCGTCCCTGCACATCACATCCTCTGTGAAGATCATGATGTTGGACTGCCAAACTGACTAACCAAGCACTAGGACAAGAAAGATTTCATTAGCCTAGGGGACAACATGCATTAAGTAGGCTAGTTGTATGTTCATCATGAACACATCACCATAAAAAGTTGAAAGCAACAGCAGCACCAATATTATTCCAGCTATTAAAAAGAACATGGGTGCATAAGCATTAGCCTGACTTTACAAAAAAAAATATTACACAGTAGGCTACACCATTAACTTGCTTTATATGCCATAAAAATGGGCAGTATCTGATACATACGCTTGTATACTCATAGAGTGCGTCTTAATATGCGACCTTGCCTCCTCCACTTGCGCTTGTCTCCTCGTCCCGCCTCCTGGCCCCTCCTCCGTGGAGAAAACGATAAAGTTTCCCAGCTGTTAGCCCAGCCACAACAACTTTTGAGGGACTGTTTTTCATTCACCATCCCAATTTGCAAGATATTGAAATATAATGCTGTTGTCAGTGATGTCATCATGACGAGAAGCAAGTGGAGGAGGCAAGGTCGCATATTAAGATGCACTCATACATACACTTACTATGATGAAATGCAATTCGTCATGGGCATTTATGTGTTAGGCTAGGCTAAAACTGACTCTCAAGTGGAATCTCAGACGACAGTTATCTCTTTTTAGCCTGATTATCATCGATTTTCAAATCTCTTCGAGACTTATTGGTCTGACCAAGAGCATAACAATTATCATTTCCCAAACGGCATATCCCAATTGGCCTCCCTTGGTTTGCTATTGATGGTTTGCTTGCTAACAAAGTGGGAGGAGTTCCCGTATTTGCGGGAACTCAGAAAGTTTTGGCAATGACTCTTGACCTGACTGTAATGATAAAAAATAAACTTTCATATGTTTTAGATTTTTTGCACACCAACTGAAATATTTCAGGTCTTGTATTGTTTTAATATTGATGACTTTGGCATACAGCTCATGAAAACCCAAAATACCTAGCTCAAAAAATGTGCATACCATGAAAAGGTTGTCTAAACAAGCTATTAACCTAATCATCTGAATCAACAAATTAACTCTAAACACTGGTAAAAGTTTACTGAGGCTTATAAAATCCCAGCCTGGTTCATTACTCAAAACCGCAGTCATGAGTTAGCCTGCCGACCTGACTACGTTTAACATTGAAGTCCATGGCAGTGGCATTGCATGAGAGTTATGGAAGCCCAGATATCCTTGATGCTTAGATGTCAACTGTTTCTTTGTGTGTGATCTGGTAACCCACACTTCCCTCTTCAAAAATGATCTTAACACAATATGTTAATTATTTGAGAAGGACTTACAGTAGGCTAAAATTTAAACCACGTTGGTGCAACCCACCCTAAGTTTTGCAGCTAAATTGTATATTTCTGGGAATTCAAAATGAAGAAGATCCCCTTTTCCTGTATGAAAAGTGCATGAATACTTAGAATTTGATGGTATTTGGTAGGCCCAGAGGTAACATTTGTGAATGGGAAGCATGATTACTGGTAACATATATATATATATATATATATATATATATATATATATATATATATATATATATATAGATATGGAGTGGAACGGCTCGACCATGTGCAATGCATTTATGGGATTTGTAGTATTTTGCGTGGTACTCAAATGATACCGGAATCCTCTGTATACTACAAGACCCAGACGGCAACGTTTCGTCACACTCCTACATCCGTGCAGAGGGCGGCTGTAAACAAACCAGCCACGGCTTGACGGGTCGAGTTCCAAGCGAGAGGCGAAGTGGCGTGTTGGCATAAACCGATTTGTGACTGAGTCTGGGCTAGGTTAGCGACAGGGCATGAATGAGGAGGATGATATGGAAGAGGACTTTTTGTCCTCTGAAGTACATAGGATTAGGGAGGACCTACGAGGTGGAGGAGCAGGTAGTGCAGGTAGGGGTATAGGTAGACCTAGCACTCAGTGGGGTGGTGTGGCTGGAAGTAGGGATGATAAGAGGAAAGAACGTGAAGATGACGGTGGAGATAGTAGGGACGTTAGAAGGAGAATCGTGCAGGATCCTGCAGCTGACTTGAAGTTGATTGTGAAGTTTAAGCAAGGACATGACATTAGGGAGGTTGGCTTGGTTCGCTTGACCGCGGGTTTGAAGAAGGCTTGGGGAGAAATTGTGCAGGCAAGTGTGAGGTTTGACGGGTCCCTGCTGGTTACATGTAAAGATGCAGCGCAGAGGGATAAAGTTATGAAGGCTCAAGTTGTGTGTCAAAAGGAAATAGCAGAGATAAGGAAGTTTGGAGAGCGTGGAGCCAGAGGAGTGATTACAGGAGTGGCGCTTGGTGAAAACTTGGAGGAAATCAAAAAGAGCATTAAAGGAGGAACAGTGTTGACTATTAAAAGACTGCTGGCTAAGCGAAATGGAGAAAAGGTTGAGAGCACTTCCCTGTTGCTTGGGTTTAAAGAGTTACGCATCCCGGAGAAAGTGATGATTGGTTACATGAGTTTCAGAGTGCGTGAGTTCATTCCTCCTCCGATGAGGTGTTTCAAGTGTCAACGTTATGGCCATGTTGCTGCTAACTGTAACGGGAAAGAGAGATGTGGAAAGTGTGGGGGTAATCACCAGTATGGTCAGTGTGAGGAGGGGGCAGTGAGGAAGTGCTGTAACTGTGGGGGGGACCACTCAGCCGCTTATGGTGGCTGTCCTGTGAGGAAAAGGGCTGCGAGTGTGCAACAGGTCAGAGCAACAAAAAACCTGTCTTACGCCGATGCTGTGAAGGAGGTAGACAGAGAAAAGGGACAGCGCGAAAAGCTTGAAGCGGTGCGAAAGCAGGGTGATGTGAACCTTAGTTCTGAGCGACTTGTGCTTTTCATATCGTACGTGATCAATTGTACTGAGGGGCTAAAATCTAAAACTGAGAAAATAAGGGTAATAGTCAAAGCGGCAGGGAAGTTCCTGAACCTTGACGTGACCCAGGATAAGATAAGCCACGCCCTGTATCTGAGCGAATCCCCAGAGATATCTTCTTCTCCGCCGGGATTAATAAAGCGGACTTAGTAGTTCTGCAATGGAACGCCAGAAGCCTTATTGCCAATGGGCAAGAGTTTAAAGGCTTCATCCAAGAGCTAAGCGAGGTACCTGATGTTATTTGCGTCCAGGAGTCCTGGCTAAAGAGTCATTTAGATTTTGTAATTAAAGGGTTCTCAAGCATTAGGAGGGACAGGGTGGGGAGTAGTAGTAGTAGTGGTGGTGGTGGGTGTGTCACTTTTGTTAAAAATGGACTGCAGTTCAGGGAGCTGAAGAAGAGCGTGGATTTGGAGGTTTTATGTATTGAAGTATGGACTAAAGAGGGCAGTGTGAGTATAGTAAACTACTACAACCCATGTAAACAAATTCAGCTGGAGCACCTGGAGGCGATCTGGGAGGGGTTGGGTGACAAGGTAATATGGTGTGGGGATTTCAATGCCCACAGCACGCTGTGGGGGGATAAAAATGATGCAAATGGTGGCATTGTGGAAGAGTTCCTGGACGAGGTGGGGCTTGTATGCTTAAATGATGGCACACATACACGAATAGACGTAGCAAATGGTACTGGCTCTGCTATTGACCTTACAATAGTCTCCCAAGCTTTAGCGGCCAGATGCAACTGGGAGGTACTGGGCAGCACGGTGGGTAGTGATCACTTTCCAGTTGTAGTAGTGCTGGAGGTAGAGGCAATACGAGAGCAGGTGGTGAGGAAAGGGAAATGGGATTTAAATAAAGCAGACTGGGAATCCTTCTCAGAGTCTAGTGAGCTCAACTTGATGAATATTGCAGCCGATGGCTGTGTTGAGACCATGTGTTGGGCAGTCACCAATGGTGTAATCAGAGCAGCTGAGAATGCTATCCCTAAAAGTGGGCCGGGAAGGGCAAGAAAGATAGTGCCGTGGTGGTCCAAAGAATGCAGGAAAGCTATCAAGGAGCGCAACAAAGCATTTAGAATTTTAAAGAAAACATTGAACTTTGAGACATTGATACAGTACAAGAAGTGTCAAGCTGTAGTGAGGTGTACAGTTAAAAAAGCCAAGAGAGAGTATTGGAAAGCATTCTGCGAAACTTTAGACAGAACTACCCCAATAGGAAATGTATGGGGAATGGTTAAAAGAATGAGAGGCATTAGGAGAGAGCTGGAATACCCCATAATGATGGCAGATGACAGAGTTATCATAAGCAGCAAGGATAAGGCTGAGGCTATTGCTAAAAATCTTGTAAAGGTCCACAGTTCAGGAAATCTTACTCCTATAGAGGCAAGAGGAAGAGAAATTACAATAGATCGCTATAGGCATGTGTTGGAGGAGGAGATGGGGAATGAGGATGCTCTAAATACTCCATTTGACTTGGGTGAATTGAATAGGGCATTAAAGAAAGTGGGTAGGTCGACCCCAGGAAGGGATGGGGTTTACTATATTATGTTGGAAAAGTTAACTGACAAGGGGAAGGATGTAGTTTTGGCTTTAATCAATAAGGTGTGGGTGGAGGGAGCTATTCCAGCCGAATGGAAACTGTCTGTAATAATCCCTATTAGAAAGCCTGGGAAAGATGCAACGATGCCATCAAACTATAGACCCATAGCACTGACCTCGCAGTTGGGTAAAGTAATGGAAAGAATGGTGAACGATAGGTTGGTCTACTGGTTAGAAACTAGAAATATTTTGCACAGCTACCAGAGCGGATTTAGGCAGAGAAGGAGCACCATGGACCCAGTAGTGGCCTTAGAAGACTCAATAAGGAAAGCTCAAGTTAATAAGGAGACATTACTGGCCGTCTTCTTTGATATAGAGAAGGCTTATGATATGGTCTGGAGAGAGGGACTCCTAATTAAACTCAGACAGATGGGTATCAAGGGTAGAATGTTCCAGTGGGTCAAGGATTTCCTATCAGGTAGGAGAATCATGGTTAAAATTAATGAAGAGTTCAGTAGTGAATATATAGTGGAAAACGGCACACCGCAAGGAAGCATTATCAGCCCGATATTGTTCCTGATCATGATTAATGATGTCTTCAAGGAGGTGCAGGAGTCTGTCCATGTTGCGTTGTTTGCAGATGATGGTGCAATGTGGAAGGGGGGGAGAAATGTCAACTTCATTGTGAATAAAATGCAACAGGCAGTAGACCATGTTCAAACATGGGCCCTTGAGTGGGGATTTAGAATATCTATAGATAAAACTAAAACCTTGTTTTTTACTAGAAGGAGCATTCCTGTGAGTTTGAAGCTGAAGTTATCAGGCGCTGAGCTAGAGAGAGTTGACTGTTTTAAATATTTAGGCCTGTGGTTTGATAAGAGGCTAACCTGGTCTGTTCACATACAGAAAATGATTGAGAAATGTAATAAGGTCCTAAATGTCATGCGCTGTTTGAGAGGGGTGGACTGGGGAGCCAACAGGTCAGCCTTGAAAACGATATACATTAGCCTTATCAGGTCTGTATTTGACTATGGTTGTGTGGCCTACAGATCTGCATCTAAGACGCTTCTGACAAAACTGGATGTAATTCAGCATAAAGCATTAAGACTGTGTTGTGGAGCAATGAAGTCTACTCCTGTAAACGCTATACAGGTAGAAATGGGGGAAATGCCATTGTATATA
This sequence comes from Engraulis encrasicolus, assembly GCF_034702125.1. Classification (NCBI taxonomy): domain Eukaryota; kingdom Metazoa; phylum Chordata; class Actinopteri; order Clupeiformes; family Engraulidae; genus Engraulis; species Engraulis encrasicolus. Next base: position 55,685,002 of record NC_085857.1, read on the forward strand.
AGGAGAGATCAACTGGCTTTAGTCTATTGGGCTAACCTCAGAGGGCAAGGGGAAGGCCACATCAGTCAATCTGTGCTAATTCATTGTCAGGAGAAAGATAAGCCTGGTAGAAGCTTTGGGTGGGTGATTCCTCAAAAGGTAGAGGCACTGGGCCTACAGGCACTTACTCTGTGCCCAGCTCTTACATTCCCAGTTATTTCACCATGGTTGTTAAAGAAACCTGTAATAGATTTAACACTTTTAGAGCTGAAGAATCAGGAGGAGTTCAGCAAAGTTACAGTTGAGTATCATATCAGAGCACAGTATGAAGATAAACTTGTGTTTTTTACTGATGCCTCAAAGGCACTAGATGGCAAAGTGGGTGTGGCATTTGTAGTACCAGAGCTTAAGGTGTGTAAAAAAGAAAGGATAAGCAATGACCTTGCAGTGTATACGGCAGAACTAGTAGCCATCCTCACTGCTCTGACTTGGATAGAGGGGAATAGACCAAGGGGTGGAGTGTTAATTGCCTCAGATTCTGCTTCTGCATTGATGAGTATCCAGAGTACCATGTCGGAGTCCAGACAGGATATTGTTTTTGAAATTGCACAGATGGTCAATGGAATCATAACATCAGGCATTGATATAAGCTTCTTATGGGTACCAGCTCACTTTGGGATACGAGGGAACGAGTTGGCGGACAAATATGCAAAACAAGCATGTGTGATCCCTGAGGTCACCTTAGAAGTAGCCCATAGTAAATCAGAGGTAAAGTCAATTGTTAAGATAAAGTCCAAGGAGATTTGGCAGAGTCAGTGGAGTGGAGCAGCTACTGGGAGAAAGTACTTTGCGATCCAAGGGATGGTTGGTCATGCTAGACCAACAGCAAGAACCACTAAAGAGGAGGACATCATATCTAGGATGAGGTTTGGGCATACTGGTCTGAACAGTACGCTATTTGTGTTTAAAAAGCATGCTGATGGAAAGTGTAGTGTATGTGGTGCTACTGAGACCATAGAGCATGCAGTAGAACGTTGTAGCAGGTTTGACCAGGAGAGGCAGCACCTCATCCTAGGACTGGAGTCAGAAAGTGTGCAGTTAGATGTGAAAACAATACTGCAGAAAAACTCAAATGAGAAATGCTTTAAGTACCTCTTTTCCTATCTAGAAGCCACAGGACTGATTAGAAGGATATAATCTCTTCTTTCTTTCTGTCTTTCTCTCTCTCTCTCTCTCCCTTTTTTTTTTTTTTTTTTTCCTTTTCTCCTCTAGATGAGTTTAGCTTTCGTCCAGACTCACACTCCATTTCGGTAGGTGGCGGTAATGCTTCCAAAACGTTGTTTGCCAACCGCCAACAAAACTAAGAAGAAGAAGAAGAAGAAGTAAACCAGCCACATCGAAAGACGAACGCAGGAGCTGATAAAATTATCACTGTGGACTTTCGCGGTGAGCAAGTTTGATATTTACAGTGAAAATGTGATGTGTCATGCCATTTATGGACTCGGTGTGTCTTTGGGAAATTCTAATGACCAGTAGTAGACAACTATTACATGTAGCTGAGTTTGTTTTACGCATGTGGCTAATTAAGTGGTTTTCCATTCATCCAGTGTTGGGAAGGTAACTTGTAAAACGCATCCCACAATTCACAAGTCTGAGTAGCTTATTCTGAATACTTGATGTATGTAATGCGATGGCTGTGCTTTAGGCTAACGGATGTTGCCCCTGTGCCCTTGTCTTTGCATGTGAAGTGAAGGTGTTTTAATCTCCAAGTTGGGAATATCTGCTGTCTTCTGTTGGTCCGTTATGCATGAATACACGAACTGACGGTGTTGTAGGCCTAGGCCTATAGCCGTTGTAACATGAACTCCGTTGTGTATCAAAAACATTTCAATCACCTAGTATAATGAACATCATTCTGATGGATGATCATCTTAAAAGAAAAAGTATGCACAGACAGACTCAAGAGACTGTTAGTAATGACATGCTTACAGTAGCAGCCTACTGCGATGAGGTGTGTAACATGGTTGACATACTGCTGTGTGTGTGTGTGTGTGTGTGTGTGTGTGTGTGTGTGTGTGTGTGTGTGTGTGTGTGTGTGTGTGTTTGTTTATAACAGGGGACAGTGACATATTGCTGTAGTAGTGATGTGTGTAACAGGATGACTGCTATTGAGGTGTGTGAAAGACCATCATGTGTGCATGTGTAGGGTGGGTATGTAGAATTGAAACACTTGGCACTCTAACCTACTAGTAATGCCTTATGTTGCTGTGGTGGTGATGTGTGAACAACACTCTACTGTGTTCTATTGCAGCCACACCCCATTGGAACCCATCTGATCATGGGTAAGTCTGGAGTGGTGTGATGGTTTTCAAATGTATGGCACTACTACTGCTACTAATACTGCTACTACTGATACTGATGCAACTCCTACTGACACTACTGCTACTGCTACTACTTCTTTAAAAACTATGTTGAAACAATAGCCTGGTTTTCACCAGACGGAGTGTGTGTAGCTTCGGTGCCCCCTGGAGGAGCAGAGCTACACATACTACCGTCTGGTACACAGCCATGGAGCACGCCATGGTATCAGCCATGAATGCTCCGTCTATTTTCTGGCTGAAACGATGGCGTGCTCTATGGCTGTGTACCAGACAGTAGTGTGTGTAACTCTGCTCCACCAGGGGGTGCCGAAGCTACACACACACTGTCTGGTGTGAACCAGGCTAGAATTACAACACTGCTTTCTCACTAAATATGGTGCAAAGACGTTCTCTCTGTGTTCACTCACATTGTATTGGCATTTTATTTATAGATTTGAATTGTGGCTTGAAGGAAGAAGAATTTGAAGAGGATATTTGTCCAAGACAGGAAATAAAAAGGGAAGAAGAGCCTCATGACATCAAACAGGAAGACTCTACAGGTACAAGACGCATATGGAGCAGCAGATGGGAAACAGGGCGACCATGAATATGCAACAGAATATGCAGACAAGGACTTTCATTAGATTTCATAGCACGTTAGAAGTGTGCACGCTGTGAAATTATGGTAAACTCACCGAAAGTAGTTTTGGACAACGGGATGTCTGGCTATCCATTTATTTTCTTCCTGGTTTGTGAATGCACTTGGCTATACAGAGGGAATTGGCTACAGTTACCACAGCTAAAATCTACAGTCCAACCTCAATATTCAATTGCCTATAATTCACAAGACTAGTGAGTAATGAGTAACTGGTATCGTTTTGACGAGGACTCCTTTGCTTGTGTTATTAACCATGGTGTGAAAGCCTGGCCATTTTGGTCACGTGGCCACTCAGGGCGACTGCGACTGTCCACCTACTGTACCAACGGTACAGAACTCTGCTAGATGTATACGCGCACCAAACCAGTACCTTCACCCCCGCCAACTTTCACTATGAAGCCAGAACAGTCTGTAGTGTAAAGACAGCTAATGAGTAACCCTGGGCACTGTGCCGCTGGCCCTTGTACATGTAGATAGTCCGGCCCTGAGCCTAAGAACATGTTTGTGTGTCAATTTGCTCATTCTTTTGCACTCTTTACAACACTGTTTGTATTTTTGGTTTGTACTAGACTTGAATCAGAACATAAAAGAGGAAGGAGTGCCTAGTGTTCTGGAACATGGAGGAGCGTCTAGTGTTCTAGAACATGTAGGAGGAGCCTCACCTGTGAAGGAGGTCAAACTAGAGGACACCACTAATCTACACGACGATTCCACAGGTACGTTTAATTACAGACCAATCACAAGTAGAGTAAGCCCACGATTTTCACCATAGTTCACCCGGGTCTGGGCCAGATCAACCCCGGGTCTGGGCCAGCTCAGTCACAAACTTACTGCACTGCCTCTTGAAGGTTACAATTGAAAGAAATTACCCTTTTTAAGTACCACTAGTTAGCTGCCAGCAAAGCTCAAACAATTTGCCTTCATTTGTGTGTAGACTAGCTACAGCTACTGCTAAACCAATTTGAAGTCGCTACACATTGTTTGCAATCAAATGTGGGCCATTACTTTCAAAAACAAGGCAGAGAACTTTGTAAATATTTTATTTACCGGCTCTGATACCGTCCTTCCCTTGTAGTCTACCTAACAATCTCTGATGCCACCCTCGTAGTGTCTGGAGCCCGGAGAATCAGACTGAGGGGGTGGGGCATGGCACGCTTCTTCCTAGCGCCTGGGGTACGATGTCAAAATAAGAGTGCACAGCGCGATCGGACAAAAAAAACAAGTTTTTTTGAATGCGCATCGAACGTCTAATTTATAATCGTAGGAAATGTTGACATCGCGATTAAAATTGAAATCGAAAAATCGTCCAGTCCTAGGGGGAATGAAGTTGCAGAGGACATTAAGTTCAGAGCCTATGTTGTCCCATCATGCACTGCACTTTTTGAAGCAAATTTTCTCCAACACAAGACACAAACAGCAATCACTCCTTGTAACATGTTACATTTTAATCATATTCTGCTTTTGCTATAGGGATTTTACTATGAAAAGTGGTACATGAAAAAAGCCATCTCCAAAGTAAAAAGCAAAGTAAATTTCGCAATTATCTCGTGAAGTCGCTGCGATACGACTACCAGAGGGGCCCCATTTCTCCCGCTCTAGGGCCCAGATAAAGGGTTAATTGCCCCGCCCGCCCTGAGAGACTCGGCTATTGGGCCCGGGGCGGCAGCCCTTTCAGGCCCTGCGCTCACTCCGCTACTGCTGAAGACATCTCGATTTCAGTTCCAATTTTAGAAAAAAGTTGACAGGGTTGTGACATAAACAACTAAACAGTTGCATAATATGAATAATTATTCAAACAAAACTGTTTTGGTAATTGTTTTGTTTTGTCGTTGCAGGGGATCCACAAAGGAAGCAATTAAGGACAATGTGCAAAACTTGTGGGAAGACCTTTACTGAAAGGCAACATATCAAATTACACCAGACAACTGACAGACCTTTTAGCTGTACAAAATGTGGGATGCCATTTAAAGACATAAATGATTTAAGAATGCACCAGAAAACTCACATTGTGAAGAAGCCTTTTGAGTCTATGACAAGTGTAGAGGTCATTGGAACAGATGGTTTCACGTCATATCAGTGTACTACATGTGGAGAGGTCTTTTCATCCAGATGCAATCTCCAAATTCACCAGACAAGTCAGTGTACTACATGTGGAGAATCCTTTTCATGCAGCTGGAAACTCAAAATGCACCAGAGAACCCATCCTTTCCAGTGTAGCACATGCGGAAAGGGATTTAAAGACAAAAGCAATTTAAACATACATCTGAGATACCATACAGGGGAAAGGCCTTACCAGTGCAACACATGTGGAAAGACCTTTGGAAAACGTTCTGTTCTCAATCGCCATAAGAAAATCCATACGGGAGAAAAACCATACCAATGCACTACATGTGGAAAGAGGTTTGGCCGGCGTAGTCATCTCAATCGCCATCAGAGAAACCATACTAGATAAAAGCCTTAGCATTGTAGCACATGTGGAAATTCCTTTGTACACAAAACCCATCTTGTCCGCCATCAGAGAACACATACAGAAAAAAGCCGTTCCAGTGTAATGGAGAAAAACCTTACCAATGCGTACCACCTGTGAAAATGGCTGGAGAAGATCCCAGTGTAGCACATGTGGAAATGCCTTTCCAGTTTAAAATGATCTGAAACGGCATCAGGATGGAAAGAGAAGAGAAGGGCTACCGGGCCGCCAGCTGTTTTATGATGTCACATCATGACGCTCTGGAATTCAATGCTTCTCTCTGATTGGCTGCTAGAAGTGAATAAAACAAGTTGATCATGAACTGTTTGAAAGTAGTTCTGTCACAAAAAAACTAAGCACCATTCCATATCAATACCTCACAGAGTGAATGTATAGCAACTATGTATGATTGAGAGCTGGGCTTGTGGCTATGGCAAGCCATTTTAGCATTTAATAGCCAGGCTGGCTATGTGTTGCAGATATCTGTAATGTGTTTTTTCAAAATAAGCATTTCAGATATCCGCAACTACATCCCTCCTATCCATAATTGTCATTGATGATGTCACTTTTAGCATTCATTTCAATGGGTGATGTAATTTTGCACATCTGCAATTCTTTTTCGGATATCCACAGCATAGATTGCAGATATCTGCAACTGAACTGTGAAATTAAATAGCAGATATCTGTAACTGGAATTATGACTAGTAAAAATGACGTTTTAGATATCTCATACTGGAGTTATGGATAGTCGAAATGTAATTGTAGATAACCATTATTAAGTTATTACATTTCTATTCAAAAATCATTTCCAAATATCTATAACAGATATCCTGAATTAGAGTTTTGACTAGGTGAAATGACGCTACAGATATCTTTGGCCTATGCAAATTAGGTCTGGGCTGGCTGCTAAGATGCTCGAGCTCCGTTAGCTTAGCACCCCGACTAGCTTAAAACATTGAGTGATCAGATGGTATGGAGTAACCTACTCTTTAATAAGTTAGTGGTGCATTTCTACATCAATCCATGTGACGGAGCGCAACGCGTCACTTTAACAGCGGTACAAACGCAATTGCAAAGGACATTAAAAATACATGTTGGGTTGTATGCATTTGTGCAGTCATGGGCAGTCATGGGTGAGCGGTTAGGGCGTCAGACTTGCTTCCCAGAGGTTGCCGGTTCGACTCCCGACCCGCCAGGTACTCTGAGCATGGTACCGTCCCACCGCACTGCTCCCCATGGGGCGCCACTGAGGGCTGCCCCCTTGCACGGGTGAGGCATAAATGCAATTTCGTTGTGTGCAGTGTGCAGTGTTCACTTGTGTGCTCTGGAGTGCTGTGTCACAATGACAATGGGAGTTGGAGTTTCCCAATGGGCTTTCACTTTTTCACTTTCATTTGCTGTGGGTTTACTGTGAGCAGTTAGCCATGTGGGGGTTCGGGTATGTTTGTACACCGTCTCAGTTTAAAATCAGATATATTTGTTTGAACACGGGTTAACAAGAGAACAAAAGCTGCAACACCGGTGAAATCGCTATGGCAATATTATAACTTTAATGGTAAACAACAGTAATGTAAAGGTTCTTCTTAGTGCGCACAAGTTTAACATCAGAGTCCTCTTGCTGAAGTTAAGTATCATTCAAATCAACAATCAAAGCAGATCTACCCAACATCCAGGATCTCTACAATCAGCGGTGTCTGAGGAGGGCCAAACGAATTATAGCTGATCCGCACCACCCCAGCTACACACACTTCACCCTTCTACCATCTGCCCGGAGATACAGGTGCTTACGTGCTCACACCAGCCGACTCAGGGACAGCTTCTTCCCTCAGTGTATCAGACTGTTGAATTCCAAAACACAGACATAGGAAGGAACTCGTCACATCTCCCCTTTCTCCAACCTGCCAATTTTTTATTTATTTTTTGCAGCTTTCAACTTTTATATTTTTTTTTCCTTCTTTTTTTTTTTTTTTTTTGCCTTTTTAACATTTTTTTTTTTACCTTTTTTGGGACTACCAGAGCAGGGAAGCTTTTCATTGTATATATATGTTTCATATATATACACATGACAATAAAATATCTTGTATCTTGTATCTTGTATCATTATTGTAAGAAGAAATATTTGTAGCCATGTTACCTGTTGCAGTCTTCCGGATGCGTGTGATCAAACAGAGCGCAGGTCAGCCGAGTCTTTTGAAGGCTCCGCCCGTGGTGCGTGGGAATTATTAACTAGTGCAGGAGTAATTTAATTTTAATACCTGTTCTAAGTGGTTTGTGCAATATAACTACTCGATGTTTCTGGTATTAAGTAATGCATGCAGGGAAAATGTGTAAAACTGTTTAGTCATGTCTAGTTCAGTTGATTTGTTGATTGTAATCAGCAGCATGATGGTGACGTTAGTCTTTTAAAGTGATACTGTCCCATTTTTGGAAATAAGCTCATATTACACCTCCCATTTTACCTCCAAGATAGCAGTTCACATTGAGTCCTATGAGACCAGTCAGCCGCCAGCTGGTCTCATAGGACTCAATGTGAACTGCTAGCATGAGGCTAAAATTTACACTGCCATCCTCAAAGAACGATTGAAAGTACAGGAGAATGGTAAAACCCTATTATTTAACTCAAGGGGACGTGTAAAATAAGCTTAATTCTAAAAATGGGACAGTAGGCTATCACTTTAAATATTTACTGCCAGAGTCAGTAGGGAGATCGCCTCTGTAGCAAGAGGACACACTGACGTAAGCTCTGCCAATTCAGGTCTGTGATTGAGACTTTTGAAGCCTAGTTTTGTGGGCCTTGTCCCTGTCTTTTTGTTTTGTTCGTTTTTGCTTCACTGTTTTGTTTTGTCATCTTCTTGAAATTAAATGAAAAATAAAAAGAAGAATATTTTTGCACAAGAATTCTCCTTGTCTTAACTCATCATTTTGACTGACTACCCCAACTGCTCGGCACACTTAATTACTATCCACAAAGCAAAAACTTTCATGCTGGAAGCCGCTTGGCCGTCGTGTTTTTCAGAAACTGTAATTCGTCTGGTCCACTAAGCAAATTACTTGCATATATACAGAGGACATTACACTGCTGAGTTACCCTACACTATTACAAATGGTGTGTCTTCTGGGCTATAAGCAGCCTTTATTCTTATGATTTAAAGCCTGTATCTTATAACATGATGCATTTGATGCTTGTTTGTGTTTTATTTGTAATCCGGTTTAGAAGATACAATGCTAGTCAGCTTAAATAGCCAGGAATGCTATTCAGGCCAATCGTCATGACGAATATTTTGCACTACTTGCAATGATGTTTGTGATATATTTAACTTTCATTCTGCCTAGTTAAAATTCAATTACAGATATTCATAATTGTCATATCAGACATGTGATGAGCTGAATGTCGTTTTCAATTACATCATTGTAGATATCTGTAATTCCATTTCGCCTGGTCAAAAAAGAATTGTAGATATCTATAGCCTATCATTTTCACTAGTCGAAATGACATTTCAGAAATCTCCAAGGACCATCACGACCATCCAAAATGCGATGCAGAATGACATTGTTGATATCTACAAGGGCAATTTCTGATATTTAAGCACAGCCTTTCTTGCCATGTGGCTGTGTAGTGCTCTACACTCTAAAAAGAGCTGGGTTATTACTTTGACTAAACCCCTGGGTCAATTGCTTTTCTATGAAAAATGGGTTAAATATAACCCATATTGGGTCATTTTCCGTACCCATTACCTGGGTTATTGGCCAAACCCACATCAGCACCCAGGCCCTGGGATATTTCAACCCTGTAATCTAAGTTATCTTGTCAACGATTTTTAATTTTACCGGTCACCATTGCCAAAACGGCTACCAGTAGGCTACCAATGTCCAAAAGAAAGGACACTGGATGGCATGTGAAAGCATTGTTTCGGTAAGTGTGCGCCTTTTATTACATATAAACTTGCCATATTGCTTTTCGCGGTGTAAATATGCGTCAGCCGTGAGTTCCTGTTTGTGGCGAGTATATTAAGGCACATTTCATAGAAAGCTATAAAGTAAGGTCGCCATATTCCGCCCACTTCACTGATCACTTCATTGAAAACGTGATAATATCACTATTTCAAATACTATTTAATTATGCTATCGTATATTTTTGGATAGCGGCAACTGTGTAGATGAGGTAATGAGCAATATTAGCTAACATTGGTAGCCCTTTCTATCGTAATTTGGCGACAACGTCCAGCATGTCCACAATCTAGTTTCAGCACAATTCACCGGCGAAAGGCTCCCAATTCCGCCCGTTTGATTTCAGGCCACGTCGGTATTTCCGTTACTGTTTATTATTCCTTCATGGCATTTTGCTGATTTCGTTCACACTTGTAGTCCTGGCTTTACCGATGCAGGAACTGTGATTAGTTTGGTCGTTACTGTGGAAACGGTTGAATAATTTTGGTCCTAAAGCGAAACAGGGAAGCGGCCAGGGCGAGTTTTTAGCCAGAATGTCGTCGTGAGTTAAAGTTCCATGCTGCCGTTACGACACCATTCATTACAATGCTGTTTATGGCCGTTTGACTCGGTTTTAAATATCATCACCGTTTCAAATTGTAAGCATACAAACTCCGTATCATGTCGATATCCATTCCTGACTTAAATAGTGGATACATAAGTAACTATCATCACTTATAAGTAGGCGGGCGGAATTAGGCGACTTTACTATATACCCATTTCGAATAGGAGGAAACGGTAACTACTCTTTTAAGGGCAAGGAGCAAATGAATAAGCACTTTGTCATAACTGCAGCGGTTTGCTATCCTGTGGTGGATTTGGGAATATATTTGCTACATTTCATTGGAAAGTAGTATGTTCGTCCAGCCTTCGTCCAGGTTCTGTCAGTTAGCTAATAACCAAGACACTACGGTAAGTCATAATGTTAGCCCCTCTGGGATTCATTTGGTTGCTATTTCGCATAGCTTATAACGGCTGGTTGGCTGTCAGTGGTTGGGCAGATTCTTTTAGGTAGAGGGCTAAGTGTGTCTACTCAACGATAAATTGAGGTTCAGTACACAGTGAGGCGATATACTTTCTATACGGGCTGTGATACTACTAGCCTAATGCAGGACGCAACTGACACAAATCTGAGAAATTAGCTAACTATATCTAGCCGCTACCTGGCTCCACTCGACCTAGAATTCAGTTCATAACGACAGCATTTTCGTTTGGGGTCCGCAAGCTGGCATCTGGAGACTGTCTTCGGTTTCCACAAGTGTCATGTTAGTTCTACATACTGTAGGGGAGTCGACGGGCTTTCTTCTTTTTCTGTGTCAACTAGAACTAGTTTTATGAGAGCAAGTGCTTGTGTTGTGTGACTTCTCCTGACTCCTGCGATGTTCTTCCGAGCTCAGCTCACTGCGACTTGCACCTTTCACAAGTCCGAACTCTGATAAAGGCAGAGGGAGGGATAGCTCGCGCATGAAATATTACCGGTATGTTAGGTGTGGTAAGTCGCATCGTGTGTTCGGGCAGCTTGCCTGTGCAAGAAAATGTTGTCGCGACAATTGTTTATTGTTTGTGTGTCAACTGGCGTTTCTTATCTCGTATGTGCTTTGCTTGCTTGGTTAGAGTCGTAGCTCTACCACAGATTCTGTAAGAGACTTATAAGGGCTGTGGCTCTACTACGTAGCTGTTTGATAAATGCGGATGAAGGCTACGCGTGGAAAACGTGTTTACATTCACCAGTCGTTGTGTTCCAAAATTACGGAGGGAATAGTTATCCAATTTCTTTCATTCACGAGCAGGGATGTGTTGCTTTGTTGACGCTACAGGGAAGTTTCCTGGTTTAAAGAAAGTTGTGGCTATAGGCAACAGCTACTTCAACAAGCTTTGCATGAAATCGTGCGTGTGTAACTTAGTTCTAGTGTGAGTGTGTGATATTGTACTCTGCAGTATTTACGAAGAGACTGGTTGGTTTATAGTTTTGTTTATGTAAATGAAAAATGTAAAGTTGTGTGTAGTAGTGAGACAAAAGCCTTTCATACATTTATTTAAGGTTGTCTGTTGTCTGTTTGAAGGTGTGTCTGCAAAGCTCTGAAACGTTTTGTCATTTTTGTCTCTTCTGCTCTGGATAAGGTGGACTTCTCTCCTCTGACCTGTTACCAAGACAGCTGGGTGTGTAGGAAACTGGAACTAAGTCACTGAAGAAGTAAACCGATGAAAACCGATTTGGATTGTCTGAGAGATGTAAGTCAGTGAGTTCAGGATAAATGTGTATCAACTGTATTGTAGGCTTATTACTTGAACAATAAAATCACAACAACTGCTTATTTTTCAGCTGTAGGACACAAGTAAGAGGAGAAGAATGCTGCTCAGCTGGGTCGGCGTCGGCCACACTACTTATTCAAGAAGCCCTTGGATATCATCGGCATGTATGAAGTAAGTTTTTAATGTCATGCACAACAGCAGGCGTGAATGCGCTCGCACACGCGTGCGCACACACACACACACACACACACACACACACACAAACAATGAGAGCTGGCCTGATATTGTTCTTTGATGCTGTTAATGTGTATGGAATGACTACTGTCTAGTGTCACTTCAGACAATTTTGCTACGGTTTACTGTATGTTCTGTCTATCTGTCTGCCAAACTCTCAAACTTGTTGTCTGTCTTTTTGTCTTCCTCTTTGGGCACCGGCAGGCACAGTCATTCCGGTAGTCCGTTCCTCGATGGAAGTGATGACCTGGCACCAAAACCGCTTAAAGTGTATGGAGCTGTGTCTGCATCGAGGAAAGAACGCGGCACTGAAATGTGAGTGTATGATCCAAGAATTGTAAACATGTGTACCAGTTGTACTATATATTTCAAAGTAAAATCCCAATTACTCATAGTTCTTTTTCTGCTGTAGGACAAGAGGACTACTGCTCTACTGGGTCTGTGACACTACTTATCCGAGGAGTCCTCAAACATCAGGATGTAGGAAGTAAGATCTTTTTATGTCATGCATAACAGCCCATGCGTGCACACACACACACACACACACACACACACCACACATATGCTCATACACACATGCGGACACATGCGCATGCACAGCCCCACTCTACACCACACACAGATAAACACACACAACCTTAAAGGGACACTGTGTGAGATTTTTAGTTGTTTATTTCCAGAACGCATGCTGCCCATTCACTTATGTTACCTTTTTCATTAATGCTTACCACCACCATCAAATTCTAAGCATTCATTATGACTTGAAAAATTGCACTTTTCATACATGAAAAGGGGGATCTTCTCCATGGTCCACCATTTTGAATTTCCAAAAATAGCCATTTTTAGCTGCAAAAATGACTACTTGGACCATGCTAGAAAATATTTGTTTATTACTTAGTAAACTTTCATGCAAAGATCAAATTTGGCAATAGGCAGCCCAGTTTCAACGAGCAGCATAGTTGCAGTACCTTTTTTGACCATTTCCTGCACAGTGTCCCTTTAAAGGAAAATCCCTACTAGTTTCAACATCCAATTACATTGTTCTCACTACCACTGGCTTGTCAGGACCCAACAACGCAGTTCAGGATAAATGTGTATGTCAGCTGTATTGTAGGCCTATTACTTTAACAATAAAATCACAATAACTGCTTATTTTTTGGCTGTAGGACACAAGTAAAAGGAGAAGAATGCTGTTCAGCTGGGTCGGCGGCCACACTACTTATTCAAGAAGCTCTTGGATATCATCGGCATGTATGAAGTAAGTTTTTTTATATCAATGCACAACAGCAGGCGTTAATGCACACACACACTCACACACACACACACAATGAGGCCTGATATTGTTCTTTGGTTCTGTGAATGTGTATGGAATGCCTACTGTGTGGTGTCACTTAAGACAATTTTGCTACGGTTTACTGTATGTTCTGTCTATTTGTTTGCCAAACTCTCAAACTTGTTGTCTTTTTTTTTGTCTTCCTCTTTGGGCACCGGTAGGCACAGTCATTCCGGTGCAGTCAAGTCAGAAATAACATTTTATATACCAGTGTGTGTGTGTGTGTGTGTATATATATATATATATATATATATATATATATATATATATATACACACACACTACAGCACTAACCAAAATAATAAGTGATCTTAGGCTCAGCACTGCCGCAAACAAAGTTTCAGCACTTATCCTCCTCGACCTCAGGGCCGCCTTTGACACGATAGACCACAACATACTAATTGACCGCCTTGAATCTTGGGTAGGCTTGTCCGGTCACGTCTTAGAGTGGTTCAAAACATATATTACAGGAAGGCAGTTTTTTGTCACCATCGGAGAATACGTCTTAAACAAGTATGATGTGCCTTTTGGAGTTGCTCAGGGTAGTTGCTTGGGCCCTCTCCTCTTCTCTCTATATATGTTGCCCCTGGGCTCCATCATCAGAGAGCACAATGTTGATTTTCATAGCTATGCCGATGACACTCAACTATATATCTCTGTCGAGCCTAGCCAAACCACTGGCATTCATGCCTTGACTAAATGCATGTCTGCCATCACAGATTGGATGAACAGTAACTTCCTAAAATTAAATGAGGATAAAACCGAAGTGTTGCTCATTGGGCCTAAGAAAAAAACGTGCAAAACTCCACTCAAGCCTAGGTGACCTAAGCATACACATTAAAGATAAGGTTACTAGCCTAGGTGTGGTCATAGACTCGGATTTGAGCTTTGAGCCTCACATCAACAAGATAACAAAATCTGCTTTTTTCCATCTTAGAAATGTCAACAAAGTGCGCGGCTTGGCCCCCCGACAAGACGCTGAGAAACTTATTCATGCCTTTTTCACCAGTAGGATAGACTACTGCAATGCTCTCTTCTCTGGTCTCCCAAAAAAATTAATTGACAAATTGCAACTCATTCAAAATTCTGCGGCAAGAATCCTAACAAGAACCAGAATAAGAGAGCACATCTCTCCTGTCTTGGCAGACCTGCACTGGTTACCTGTCTCATACAGAATCGACTTTAAGATTCTGCTCACAGTATTTAAAGCATTAAATGGACTTGCCCCTAGTTATATCTCAGACATGCTCTCTTTTTATGCCCCTGCTCACGCTCTCAGGTCCACTGATGCCAAGCTGCTAAGGACCCCCACCCCCCGCAGAAGAAGATCGGCGACGCCGCGTTTGCCTGCTATGCGCCCAAGAGATGGAACGCCCTCCCCATCGAGATCGGATCAGCCACCTCCGTCGACTCCTTCAAGAAGCAGCTGAAGACCCACCTCTTCATCCTTGCCAACTCCTAGCTGCCAAGGCGTCATAGTGTCCCAGCTGCCGCAGCGCCCTTACTACTCGCAACCAGCCCTGGCAGGGGGCTCCCCTAGGTGGCCGCTGGTCTCTGCCTGAGGTTTCTTCCTGACTATAGGGGGTCTTTTTTCTCAGACCTCACTCAGCTTTTTTTTCCCCCTTACAAACTATGAATCAAGCGAAAGGGAGTTTTTCCTCACCCCTGATGCCACCAGGGGCCGCACCTGAGCGCCCAATCTCTGTGTGACTATCTATGACTTATGATAGGCCCAGCCACTATGGACCTTACACATCTAAGAATCCTGGTCCTAACCTACGTTGACCTTATGACTCTACATTCTCTGTCTATCTCTTCTTCCTCTGCCTTCCTGCTATATATATATATATATATATATATATATATATATAGTATATCACGAAAGTGAATACACCCCTCACCGTTTTGCAGATTTTTGAGTATATCTTTTCATAGGAAAGCATTACAGAAATTTAACTTTGACACAATGATTAGTGACCTTTTAACAACATATTTAACCGCTTAAATTTCTTGTTCACAACAAAAGTGAGTACACCCCAGATTAAAATCCGGTAGAGAAGGGGCTATGTTGGCTCGAATCGTCTCGAAATGAAAAGGGATGACAAGGGAGGTCATCAGTGTGCGTTTCAACCTTTCTTTGCATTGAACTTTTAAATTTTGAGTCTGCATCTGGCTTAAATAGATTGGTGTGAGATTTGAATGCAATCCTATGGAGAATATCATGATCTGCTTCAGTAGTCCTTTTAACCCCTTTTAGCAGAGCCTATGTTTTAACTTTACTGTCACCAATATTGTAGTGACTGAGTTTTAACCTGTTACTTAAGGCTCTTGGTAATGTCGTAGCAATGTTGCTGTGATGTAGTTGAGTCTTTTCGGTCATGAGTGATCAGTCTTGCTGATAACCCATCTTTGCAAAGAGGCTACAAAGATGAAGGTTTTATTGCTTCAATGCTATGATGTGTTAATGCTACACTGCTGTGATTTGCATCTTTATAGTATACTTTTATGAAATGTATTGTTAATTATCTACATTGTTCAGCAATAAAAAAAGAGATCTGAAATATTATGCATTCTTGTATTTTGTTTTTTAAATTGATCTCAATTGTATTGGTAAACAATTCTGGTATATTTCACCTTAATGTACTAATGTAAAGTCATAATTGTTTTTTGTAAATCTCCTTGCAATTTAAATACCCAATATTGGGTTAAAGTATGAACCCAACAAAGAAGTCAATATGACCCAATAATGTGGTAGTAGGTCTGACCCATGTAATGGGTTCTTTTAACACAGCAATTTGGTCAGAATGACCCATTTAGTTGGTTTAGAGGAATGACCCAATCTGAGGGTTAAAATATTTTAACCCAGGCAAAGGGTAGGCCCAATACTGAACCAGGGCCTGGGTCAGAAAATAACCCAATTTGGGTTGTTTTTGACCCAGCCTTTTTAAGAGTGTATGCAACATTACAAACATTATATTATGGCGAATTTGGCCTGGGAAAAAAACCCCACAACTAACCCTTCTTTGCATTTGCACTTGTTCTGTATATCTCCTGTGCACTTTGTATCTGCTGGTGATGCTATGATTATTTCCTCGTTTGAAAGTCGCTTTGGTTATAAAGCGTCAGCAAAATGCAATGTAATGTAATGGAACATCCCATTTCAACCCTTAGCACCTACGCCTTTCTCCTTCCCCTCCATTTTGCACGTTCACGTGTAGGGGTAGTGGCATCCCAATTCACGTCAAGAGAGAGGGGTAAGGGGAAGGGCTTTCTAACCCTCCAAACGGAGCTTTTCTGACACCACACTCAAAACCCTTCCGGGCGGCTAATGGAGCTGTGAAAGCCAAAACTTTTGACTGGGCTGTAATGGGCTGATCAAAGCTATTTTCCAATCCACCTTGCATTCCCCCTCGATCACACATGCTGTAACCAATGGTGCACTTTTCAACTTCACTTGGCAGGTAATTTTTGAGTTGTGTGCGTGCAAAAAATATGTAATTATTTGGACTACACAACAGAAGTCACATATCTGACGTACACTTGGCTGTACACCTTCAGCCTCGGTTAACGTCAAATATGTGAGCCGCACATTGTAGTCTCTAACACCGTTTTGCACTGTTTTATTTAATAACCTTTCGTGCATGCCGGAAATGGGCACATGCCACACGGGATGAGGATTTAGCTTTCAAAATTTGGAGAGCTATAGCCCCATAGATTGGAAGTAGAAGGGCGTGACTTAGGTGCCCCATGACAACGGTGTTCTGGCGTGCTTGGGGAATATGTAGGCTACAGGGCGGTGCGCGGGGGGTGGGGGGTGGGGGGGGGGGGGGGGGGGCAGGGTGGTGGGGGATTGGGAACCACTGCCCTACACAGTTGTTTCAGTACGTTGTCATCAGATGGCATGAAACAGCAGTGCAAGTAACGAAGGCAGAGACATAACATTATTATCACCATTTTCAACTTAAACATGAATATGCACAAACACACTCCAAAAAGACGAGCAAGTACAGAGAAGAATATGGATTTACTAGCCTGGTGAACCAGCGCCACCCGCTGGACGGCAAAATGTTTTGTCTACGGGTGGGTCTGGCCTCGCATAATGATTCAATGAAGCCAGAATGCCATGAATCTGGCAAGCCAATTACAACGCAAAGATGTGTTTTGAATCAAAGCGGGCAGGGTTTTGAGGGAAGAACAATCTTCGGATGTATTATGCATCGAGGCCAGACTAAATTAGACATCCACATTTAGTCTGGTTTACCAGGCTATGGATTTACCATAATGTTGATGAATCTGATGTGTGTGTATTGTTCAAGTATAGGGCCTAATTGTACAAGATTCTTGATATATCTAAATTGAACTAAAATCTTTTCGTTGGATGAGAAAAGGCAGAAGAACCATGTTTCTCATTCAAAAGTAGGCCTATTCTATTATTATGGTTTACAAATGACTGAACTGTCTGTCATGAATGTGTCATTTCGAAAAATTGACACCAGGAATATATTAATTTATAAATTTGCAAAGTGATTATTTTAGGCCATCATTCTATGCCATGCAGGCGGGCTGCATTTAGCATTTGGGCTCCCTTTTGCATTCCATACATTTTCCTACATGAAAGACTTACCGGCGCTCGCGGACTAGTGGACACTCCATAGGAACTGCAGTATGCATGCAAAGCTAACTGGCTACAATGGGAACCATTCAGTGTGAACATTCTCCCTGTATTCTAATTTCTCTGGTCTCGGAGAGGGCTCGATAATGTGCAGTGCATTGTGGGACTTGTAGTATTTGGCTTGGTATTCAAATAATATCGGAACACTCTGTAAACTACAAGGAAAGAATATGGCAACGTTTCGTCACTTCCCTTCATTAGGACCGTGCAAAGGGCGGCTGTAAACAAATCCAGCAACAACATCGGGGACGAACGCATCATTAAATCCTCACTGTGGACTTTCGTGGTGAGCAAGTCTGATATGTACAGTGAAGATTTGATGTGTCATACGATGTGGACTTTGGGAAATTCTAATAGCCAATAGTAGCAGACAAAATGCTACTTTGGGCATGGTCGTATAGTTTGGTTCTATTTTTTTTGTTTTCCCATTGGTACTGAGACGGGCAGAGGGGACAGAGAGGAGACTAGAGGAAGAGGAACGGAGGGGCACGTTTGTGGGTAGCCTTTAAGGTGTGGAGAAGTAGGCTATTTTAATTTGATAGGGAGAAAGTGGAGATGTTGCAGTGCATGGGGTAATAATAGATGATAGGAAGGGGTTTTGGTGCGAGCAGTTGAGTTCTGAACCAGTTGTGCTTGAGGAGAGATTTTTGAGGGAGACCAAAGAGGAGAGAATTAGGCCTACAGTCATCAGTGCGGTAGGTGACAAGGCAGTGTACAAGGTGAGAGAGAGAGAGAGAGAGAGAGAGAGAGAGAGAGAGAGAGAGAGAGAGAGAGAATCATGTGTAGGATGGGTACCGGTGTCTAGAATGAAAACACTTGGCTACCAGTAATGCCTTATATTGTTTTGGTGGTGTGTGTGTGTGAGAAAGACCATCTTGTGTAGGATGGGTATGTGTAGAATTAAAAAACACTTTGCTCTAAAGCCTACTATTAAGCCTTGCTGTGGTGGTGGTGTGTGTATGTTAACTTCATGCCATGACATGGCAATCACTTTACTGTGTTCTGTTGCAGCTAAACAGCTAATCAGCTGATCATGGGTAAGTCTGGAGTGATCTGATGGTTTTCAAAGTACAGTGATTGCAATGAGCCATTTATGTCTATGTAGTCCTTCAGATTAGCTGGGCTTGTCAAATAGGCCGAATACACCTAAATAGAGTCTTGCTTGCGGAGAACGTAGTAGCCTAGTAGTCATTGATGATGATTTGGTGTATTTAGTCGATTCTTAGTTCTGTAAAGTGTAGTTATTTAAAAACTAATGTTTAACGACAACACTGTTTTCTCACTGTATATGCTATGACATTCTTTCTGTGTTAACTCACTTTGTCTTGATATTTGATCTGCAGATTTGAATTGGGGCTTGAAGGAAGAAGACTTTGAAGAGGATATTCATCCAAGACAGGAAATAAAAAGGGAAGAAGACCATCATGACATCAAACAGGAAGACTCTACAGGTACATTTTTTTGCATGTACAATTCCACATTAATTGGTAAGCCGTAAGAAGAGACTTGACTTCATTGAATGTTTATGAATAGAGAGTTTAAAATCCATATGTTCACTCAACAAATTTCATTTTATATGTCCATGAAGCTAATGACAGGTTGACTTGTCTTTCTGTTTTGGACTATTGTCATGTTGGGATGCCCAAACAGTGTCCCATGTGTGTGACGGAGGTCATCTTGCACCTGTTCACCCCCCTCGGGGATCGAACGTGCGACCTCGTCAACTACAAAGATTCGGCAATGGGAGACACAGTACGATACCGCTGGGCCAAGAGACTAGTCTCTCGGCCCAACGGCACGAGACTGTATGAGGCTATCGGAGGGAGGTTTACCAACGTTCCACGCCAACTCTGTGCTAGTTAGCCTCCGTTACACTCTCCCCCTTAAACCTCACTCCCATCCCGGGTCAGCGGCACCACTGTGACGGAGGTCATCTTGCACCTGTTCACCCCCCTCGGGGATCGAACGTGCGACCTCGTCAACTACAACGATTCGGCAATGGGAGACACAGTACGATACCGCTGGGCCAAGAGACTAGTCTCTCGGCCCAACGGCACGAGACTGTATGAGGCTATCGGAGGGAGGTTTACCAACGTTCCACGCCAACTCTGTGCTAGTTAGCCTCCATTACATGTGCAGCTTCAAGTCTGATGAGTTTCAAATTTCCTCCAGTATTTTTCACAAGTTAATGTATTCATTGTTCTATGAGAATGGACCAAAAGTACAGTGCATTTGTAACTCATGTGTCCCCAAAACTTCAGTGGTCCATCACCATGTCTCACAGACAAGATGGTGTGACTTTCACCATAGGCCATGTTGACTGTTCTCCAAATGAAGTGTTAATAATGGCTGAAAAGGCCCTGCCATGACGGTAGGGCTCTGAGTTACTACGCCCTGGTTCAATTCCGGCCCTCTCCATCTCTCCATCTCTACTCGTTTCCTGTCTCTCCTCCACTATCCTGTGGCAAAGGGAAAAAGCCCTATACAGTGGCGCTCATATGTTTACATACCCCAGCAGAATAGACGCTTTCTCTGCGATATCTCACGAAATATGACGGATTACACAAAACCTTTTTTTTCACTCATTGCTAGTGACTGGCTTAAGATATTTATTAGCATTATTCTGTGTTTACTCTTTCAAAAGCATGATCACAACCCAAACTACCCGAATGACCCTGTTCAAAAGTTTACGTACCCTAGTTTCTGATGCTGAATATGACCCTGCTTAACATCAAGGACCGCTCTAAATTGTTTGTGGTAGTTGTGGATAAGGCTCTTAATGTTCTCAGATGACAAAACAGCACATTCTTCCTGGCAGAATGGTTGTTTCCTATAACATCTTTGGGTGTCTTGCTGGAACCTCACATTTGAGGTTTCCCCTGAGTGGCTCAATGATGTTGAGATCAGGAGAGTGAGATGGTCGCTCAAAAACCTTCATTTTATTCTTTCTGAAGCTAATGATGGGTTGATTTGGCTTTCTGTGTCGAAATATTGCCATGTTGGCACTGTTGGAATTTCAATTCAGAAATGCAATATGAGGGGTTTGGTTGGAATCAAGCCATTGGGCAAGGGAATCATTGCATTGCAATGATCATTGCAAGGGAAGTTGTTCAGGAGGCATAGGACAACCAAAAAATAACTTCAGGTGAAATGTAGGACAACATGAAAAAATGTTTTAAACTGTACAGGAAAGAGGCACTTGAGGAAAGATGGGCTGTTGGGGGTTGCCAGGAGAAAGCCATTACTACAAAAATGCAAACATGTTATTTTGCATATGATACACCAAATAGCATAGTGAGAAGCATCAGAATGCATCTGGCAAAGTCATTTGGAAAAATTAGATCAATATGGAACTTTTTTCAGCCACTATTAACAGTACCATTTGGAGAACAGTCAACGGAGCCTATGATGAAAGTTACACCATCCCTTCTGTGAAACATGGTTATGGACCACTGATGTCATGATGTCACATTTGAGTTACAAATGCACTACACTTTTGGTCCATACTCACAGAATGATGAATACATTGCCCCGTGAAAAATACTGGAGGAAACTTGACACTCATCAGCCTTGAATCTGCACATGGTTCATTGTTGGACATGCCAACATGACAATATTTCAGCACAAAAGCCAAATCAACCCGTCATTAGCTTCAGAAAGAATAAAATGAAGTTTTTGTGCGACCGTCTCACTCTTCTGATCTCAACATCATTGAGCCACTCAGGGGAAACCTCAAATGTGAGGTTCCAGCAAGACACCCAAAGGTATTATAGGAAACAACCATTCTGCCAGGAAGAATGTGCTGTTTTGTCATCAGAGAACATTAAGAGCCTTATCCACAACTACCACAAACAATTTAGAGCGGCCCCTGATGTTAAACAGGGCCATATTCAGCATCAGAAACTAGGGTATATAAACTTTTGAACAGGGTCATTTGGGTAGTTTGGGTTGTGATCATGCTTTTGAAAGAGTAAACACAGAATACTGCTAATAAATATCTTAAGCCAGTCACTAGCAATGAGTGAAAAAAAAGGTTTTGTGTAATCCTTCATATTTTGAGAGAAATCGACAAGAAAGCGTATATTCTGCTGGGGTATGTAAACATATGATCACCATATAGTATAACTGTATATGCATATATATAAAAATAAATAATAATGGCTGAAAAAATGGCGGCCTTCATGGCCGTGAACCTGCCACCTTGTCAACACATCGGGTTTGACATTGGGAGGCACAGTAATAGACCACAGAGCAAAAGGGCCGGTCCGATAGCCCTACGCTACCGCACTGTATGGAGGCTTCGGGAGGGAGGTTTTACTAACATTCCACGCCACACTTTGCTAGTTGTCCACCGTTACATATTTGCACCAGCTTAACAACTCTACTGTAGTCTTCAGGCTAGTCTGAGCTCTGCTTAAATTTTCTACAGCAGCAGAGATCTCCATAACATTAGAAGAGGAGGAGGAGATGAAGTGGGAGGATGAGGAGGAGGATGAGGGGGATGGAGGAATGTGGACTTCTAGGGACAGCGCAGAGGAACCTCACCAACATGTCTCTACTCGTACAAGTACGTCTTAAACGTTTTCTTTTCTTCAGAAATGATTAAATCATCACGTCTTCTCTCATGTAGACGGAATAAGCAGGTAATTAGATAAATTAGAAACAAGCAGAGGTGGCAAAAGTGAAAGTAAAAAAATAAATACAGTTTCAACACGAGTAACTTATGTGAGTCTTACGACCAGTTGACTCTGCGCTGTTTGGATATGTGTTGGGTTCGGCAAGAGTCAAATGAAAACTGAAATTAAAGTCTGCGACCTAAAGCTCCCGTTTCTCTTATTTGAATGTGACGTTTCGGGCAGCATGCCTTTCATCAGTCATGATGTTGTCTGATAAAGGGCATGCTGCCCGAAACATCAAATTCAAATAAGAGAAATGGGAGCTTGGTGTCACAGACTTTATTTTCAGTTTTCATTTGACCTTGCTAGTCCTGCACCCAATCTTTTTCAGACAGAAGTGCACATTTTTTCTTTGTTACACAAAACGACAAGAGTCATACACTAAGGAGGAAGGGAGTCCCACACAGGATCTGATTGCAATTGGGGGTCCAAGCCCAACATGTTTTTTTTTCAAATTGGGAACACTGATGATGAGATAGATTCCTGAAATAGTTGTCCTACTTTGTCTTTGGCTTTCATATTTTTATTTTCAGCATGTTCAGTACAATATTTCCTGAACTGCATCCAGCTCCTGCTCTGTGCGACTCCCTTTCTCCTCAGTGTGGGCCATTGTCCTTTCTCCTCTGTGTATAAAGTATAGGCCCATAGTCCTTTCTCCTCAGTGTACCCTTTGAGGAGTAAGGACTTTTCCCAGTTCTTTTAGAATTTCACTTGAACACTCTACAGCTCCCATAGAACTCTGCTTAAAAATGCTGCAAAGTCCTTGTGACATCATATTAACTATATTTTTTTTAACTTTTTTTTTTTTTTTTTTTTTTACAAAATTCCAATCACATATTTGTAATGTTACTCCTCAAAGGGTTAAGTATAGGACCATTGTCCTTTCATCTCAGTGTATTAATTATACAGCAGGCCTCTTGTCCTTTCTCCTCAGTGTATTAAGTACAGGTCCATTGTCCTGTACTAAGCATCAGATGTTCTACCCTTTCATGTGTAGGTCTTTCAAGCTGATTCTAATTCTACTTTTCGTGTGATCAAACAATTTCAGTCTTTGATTTGTGTACCCAAGCAGACCCTTTCATTACTTAAGCCAAATAATCAGCAGAGGAATTTGATTTATCAATGGTTTTAGTAACTAGTAACTGTATAACTTGTCGTTACAGGGGGTCTACAAAGGATACCGTCAAACAAAATGCGCAAAACTTTAGAGAAAAGAAGAGGACAACTGTCTTATGATTATTCTGAGTATGGAAGGATTTTTATTGAAATGCAACCTATCAAAGCACACCAGAGAACGGTCAAACCTTTCAAGTGCATGAAGTGTTGGACACCGTTTAAATATAAATGTAATTTATTGGTACATCAAAAAACTCACATTTTGAAGAAGCCTTTTAAGTCTATAACAAGTAGAAAGGCCATTGGAGCACATAGTTTCAAGCCATGTCAGTGCACTACATGTGAAAAGTCATTCGCATGCAGATGGACCCACAAAATTCACCAGAGAATTCATACTGTAGAAAAACCTTATCAGTGTAGCATTTGTGGAAAAGCCTTTGTAGCCAAACTTGATCTCCAAAAGCATCAGCGAACCCATACTAGAGAAAGGTCTTACCAGTGTAGCTGTGAGAAGGACTTTGCAGACCGGTCTAATTTTAGAAGGCATCAGAGAACCCATACTGGAGAGAAGTCTTACCAGTGTAGCATATGTGAGAAGGACTTTGCAGACCCGTCTAATTTTAGAAGACATCAGAAAACTCATACTGGAATAAAACCTCACCAGTGTAGTACATGCGGAAAGAACTTTGCCTTCATATCGTATCTCAAAATTCACCAGAGATTTCACTCTGGAGAAAAGCCTTACCAGTGTAGCATATGTGGAAAAGCCTTTGCAACCATACTTGGTCTCCAAAAGCATCAACGAACCCATACTGGAGAGAGGCCTTACCAGTGTAGCATATGTGAGAAGGACTTTGCAGACCTGTCTCATTTTAGAAGGCATCAGAGAATTCATACTGGATTAAAACCTCACCAGTGTAGTACATGCGGAAAGAACTTCGCACTCATATCGTATCTCAAAATTCATCAGAGAACTCATACTAGAGAAAAGCGATATCCTTGTACTTACCAGTGCAGGACATGTGAAAACTCCTTTTTACACAAAAGCCAGCTAGACTGCCATCAGAGAACCCATCCAGGGGAAAAACCATACCAGTGTAGCATATGCGAAAAAGGCTTTACACAGTCAAGATACGTAAAGGATCATATGATAACTCATTCTGGAGAAAAGCCTTACCAGTGTAGCACATGTGGAAAGAGCTTTGCACGTAAATGTTCTCTCACAATTCACCAGACAACTCATACTAGAGAAAATCAGTGCAGCATATGTGGAAAGGCCTTTGGCCGAATGGTTGACCTCAGTCGCCATAAGATAGTCAATTCTGGGGAAAAACCATATCCGTGTAATACATGTGGAAAGAGCTATAGCCAAAAAACTCATCTCAAAGTTCACCAGAGAACTCATACTGGAGAAAAGCCTTACCAGTGCACCACATGTGGAGAGGGCTTTGCATTCAGGCATGCTTTAAATCTTCACCAGAGAACCCATCTGGAAGCCCATGCAAAGGAAATGTCCTATCATACTGGAGGAAAACCTTTCCAATGTACTACATGTGGAAATGCCTTTGTTAACAAAAGTCAGCTCAACATTCACCAGAGAACCCATACTGGAGAAAAGCCTTACCAATGTAGCATATGTGGAAAGGCCTTTGTTACCAAAGCTCATCTCAAAATTCACCAGAGAACTCATACTGGAGAAAAACGTTACCTTTGCACCACATGTGGAAAGGCCTTTGCACAGTTGGGTCACTTCAAAGATCACCAGATTCTCCATACTGGGCAAAAACCTTACCAGTGTACCACATGTGGATTGGCCTTTGCAGTCAAAAGTTATCTGAAACGGCATCAGAAAAGCAGGCATGTGCAGAGAAGAGATGCTACGGTGACTGCAGCTGTTTGATGTTGTTACCTCACGATACTATAGAACAGTGTTGGGTAAGTTACTTTTTAAAAGTAGTTAGTTACTTTACTTAAGTTACTGCGTTCAATTGTAACTGAATTACTTTACTTATTACTAATAACTTGTTACTTATTACTTTACTTTACTTTTCGCGGGAAAAGGGATTTTAACCAGTGGCACACCTATAATACACCTGCTTCCCAAGGTTGTAGGCCGGCTGTGTAAATGGCCTAATATTTTAATCTGTGCAAACTGTAGGCCTACCTCTATGGAATCCCTCATATAGGCCTATTGTCATTCTCACATCTAAAATGCATTTCATGATTGCCCTGTAGGCCTGTTTATAACAGTGTCAATACATTTGAATCTAGTCTAACATTACGCCATAGAATAATATTGTCTTTTATTGTCATGTCAGCATTAAAATTACTTTTGGTCTCACAGAATAAAAACAAAATGAGTAAGGTGAGGTGGCCATACCAAACAGAAATGTTGTAGGTTGGACACTCTGCTTACATCCTCTCCTAGATGTTGCAGCTTAGGCTACTCCAAAGCCTTTCAGTTCCCTGCGCATTGCATATGCATCAACATTATTATTAAAGATTCTGCCGAATGCAGAATCCGTTCGTGCTGGAAGACGGTTTGATCAGGCACATTTGAACAGCCCGAAGAACGTGGCGGCCTCAACGCCATGGTGTTGCTTGCGCTGTTGTTCTCATGTTATTATTCCCAATTACTTGACTCGCGCTGGCTGCTGCTGCTGACGGAGCTACCCAAATTGTTTTTTTTGCCGTGTAGCCTATTTAACTGTCATCAGTGAGCACAAAAGAGGCTATGGCATTTGCGATATGGGGTACAGCTGTTTTAGAATGCATTTGCGTAACGATGAACTCGGAATGACTGTAGATTTAACTGCGCAGCGAATCACTTTCACTTTCCCTCCATGGCATAAATTAAAAGGTTAGTATTGTAGTATAGGTTAACCACATCACAGTGCAATGGGCTCATGAAAGTCCCACTGAAAGACCTTGCATGCACGAGGAAGGAACAGCAGTCTGCGTGCGGGCGCTCTCACACACGTGCACACACCCAATTCCGAGAGCTCGAGAAGGGCTGGGGAAAACAGCCCAGACAGAGCTCTTCGCGCATCTAGAACTACTAATAACAGCAGACCTTAAGATGATTTCAAGGCTGAAATGTATAACGAGTAACGACCGTTACGGCAGCGCAGTAACTGTAATTAAATTACTGAAATTTGAAGAGTAATGCGTTACGTTCCTACGTTAGTGCCAAAAGTAATTAAATTACGTAACGACGTTACTTAGTAACGCGTTACCCCCAACACTGACTATAGAACAGTGGTTTTCAACCTTTTTCGAACAAACACCCCATTGACCTCATCATAATCCTGCCCCCCTTAGTATTATATATAAAAGTAACTATAATAAAATTGACTAATGCAACCCAATGGTAATTAAGCCCCACCAGCTGTCAGCTGTATCCTTCTCAACACACCCCTAGGACTCCCCAACACTCGTTGGGGGGGCTGTACCACCCCCATTGAGAAACGCTACTCTAGAATTAAATGCTGCTCTCTGAATCCAGCTCCATTGCAAATCGCCTTGCTCTGTCTTTGCAGTATAGACAGGTGATTTCACTATCAGATCTCTTGAGACGCCAATCCAAGGTTCCAAGAGAGAAATTCTTTGCACAAATTTGACCAACCAGCTGTGAATTGGCTTATCATAATGAGGGCTTAAGACATTCTGTGCATTCTGAGGCTTAAGTTATTCTGTGCACATCAAATATATCAAAGTGTGAATTGGAGTGTACTGCACGGTCAAAACATTCTTAGTACTCCAAAAGTCCAAACTGGAGAAATGTGGCAGATGTGACATGCGATTGTGGAATGATGATGACATGTTATTTGCTTATACTTTTTAATATGCTGTATATATAGTTTTGTTGTATATGCTGTATATATATATTTGTTGATATCCCTGTGAAGTGTAAGTGCACTTACACAGAGGTATGAATGCTCATGTGTCCAATAGGGCTGGATATCTTACCAACAGCTCTGATGATGTCAATACATGTTGTATTGTTCAAATAAACCCTTTTTCATGGAGGGATAAAATAATCTATGACTCCTTTAGTTATTTACTTACCATATGTTTATCTGCTTCTGTCTTGAAAACTGTCCCTGTCTGCTGCCTTGCTGTAAGGTCATTTTAAAAGAAGTGGTTTTCATACAAGAAAAGTTTTATCTGAACATTATTATAGTTGTTGCCATGGCTACTTTAACATAAATTGGTTAACATTATAGTGTAGCTTTGGTAACAGTATTCACATGTATTGTTGGTCTGTGTAGGCCTAGGCTGTTGTCCTTTCTTGTGAAATTCAAATTAAAATTTAGCAATATTAAGAAAAAAGCTACAAAGACAAAAAAGGTCCAAAAGGGAGTCCAGCAGAAAAGGGTTATAATGGTCAGCGAATTTATAATGGTCAGTAGCAGACAAATGAACATGCCGCCTACGGATGTAGCACAGTAGCTGAGTTTGTTTTACGCATGGCTAATAAACAAGTTTTCCATAGTTGGGAAGGATACTGGTGAAATGCATCCCATCACATGTGGAATATCTGTTCCATGTCTGTTTATTTACTCATTTGAGTATCTTATTCTGAATACTTGATGGACTGAATTGAACAAGGGTCCGTTTCTCGATTCTTGTCGTTGCTAACCGTCTTAAGACCGTCTTAAGATAGTCTTGCCGTTCCCTTGGATTTAGTGGTGAGCGTCGCTGTCGAGAGAGAGAGTTGAGTCGCTCTTACGAAGGACGTTGCTACCGTCGTTAGCAAAGACGCTTTCGAGATACGGACCCCTGCTTTGCTGTCTTGTATAACTATTTTCATTCTTGTAAATGGCGGAGAGAAGACCATCATGTCTGCATGTGTAGGAAGACAAATTCCTGTGCAAACAGACAATAATGTTTATCTTACCATTTCTTAACTCAGCTGATCCTGGCTGAGTCTGGAGTGCAGGGCTTGACATTCACTGGCCACAGTGGCTAGTGGTTTTCACAAGTCACTAGCCACTCAGGCTTTCTACTAGACACAGATTTACTCACAGTTGTTTTCCTGCTAAACAAAGAGGATTAGTGATATGAACACATCATGCCTGCATGTAAAATTGACACCACTATACTGCCCTACAAAGGCAAAGTGCAGTAACTACATAGTTAGTCAAACTTGTTTTTAGACTGACAATGGTCTTAATTATTGATCTTATGTCAAAGTCTTAACATCCAAATGTGAAATGTGACCTTTGGTTTTTGTAGATATATTGCTGTCATAACTGCCGTAACTACAATATTCAACCTAATATCGAGGCTTTGGAGGAAGTTTTCTCAGTTTCAATGTTGCCATAGTTACTGCACTTTGCCTTTGCTTGGCAGTATAGCGTTCACCTGTTTTATAACTTTATAACGGCCATCTATTTATTTGCTGCTCTGCACATCCGCCCATGCTATGGGGTAAATTGGGACTGTCCACTGTTGATGGATGACTTTTGTCCATATCCAATGTCTTTTTATGTAATGGGAGAATCTGTTCGGGGTAAATGTGCTTTGGGAATCTGTCTGTATTGTGTTTGTTTTCATCTCTTACGCTCCATTTACTCAGATACTTCCTCCACAGGGAGCAATAAAGCTACTACTACTACTATTACTACTACTTCTACAGCTCATTTCAAAACTAAGTTGAATGACAACACTGCTTTCTGACTAAATCTGATGCAAAGACGTTCTCTCTGTGTTCACTCACATTTTAGATTTGAATTGTGGCTTGAAAGAAGAAAAATTTGAAGAAGATATTTGTCCAAGACGGGAAATAAAAAGGGAAGAAGAGACTCATGACATCAAACAGGAAGATTCTACAGGTACAAGACATTAGCAGATGAACTTTTACATGACAAACAATGTTTACAACAATGAACTAGACATAGTTCTCTTTTGCGAGATTGCGAGCTTTATTGTTCAATATCATTGACAAAGCCAAAACCACAGACAGGCATTCATTTTATATAAAAACAGTGAAAACATATGGGTTAGATGTCATTTTATATTATTCATTTGAAATGTATTTGGCTGTGGTTTCACCTGAACACTAAGGAAATGTGGCACCGTATTAAACACATGCAGTTCGTTCACAGGCACCAGATTGAACTAGTTCATTGTTCGTTCATCATGCAGTACACATAGAGCGTTCAGTATTCGCCCAAATTATGAACTAGTTCATGAACTATAGTTCATTGAACTAGTTCAGGTATAACACTGGACATAACCCTTGTCTTGTTGTCGTACTGTGCTGCTTCTTGAAGGTTGAGAGACATGTCTTGTTGTCTCTGGAAGTTCACATAAAACACAGTATCAGCGAAGAATTTTGTTGAATAACTCTGAAAGCGACAACATTCCTCAGTGTATATTCAATTTGAAAATCTCAGATGTATTCTTGCAACTCATTTCAGATATGTGTATATTGTTAGTAGTTTATTTCCAAAATGAATGCTGCCTTTTCACAATTATGCCATTTTGAATTTCCAGAAATAGACGCTTATAGCCTAGTAAACCAGCGCCATCCGCTGGACAACTTTTTTTTTGCCTGCGAGTGGTCTAGCCTTGGACGGTTGAACATTTTGAACATGTTGCACTGAATCTGGCAAACCAATCATAACAGAGATTTGTTTAAAATCAAAGCGGGCAGGGTTTTGAGGGAGTGATGACGAAGCAACGCTGGGAAAGCACATCAATGAGAAATATGGTGCTGATTGGTCAGAGCGTTGGCCTATAAGCACAGGTATGGTTTGGAAGACAGCGGGTTGTTCTCATCCTCAATCTTCTAATGTACTATTCATTGGGGCCAGATTAAATTACACATCCAATCTCACATTTAGGATGGTTTATCAGGCTATCTTTCTACCCTTTTAATTGAGTTGAGAGGAAGCACAGTACATTTCGGGAGCATCTCCTGAAGTCGCTGCGATACGACTACCAGAGGGGCCAATTTCTCCCGCTCTAGGGCCCAGATGAAGGGGTAATTGCTCCGTCGGCTCCGAGGGACTGGTCCAGTGGGCCCGGGGCGGCAGCCCTTTCCACCCCTGCGCTCACTCCGCTACTGCTGAGGATACTTCGATTTCAGTCCCAATTTTAGCCAAGTTGACACGTTTGTGACATAAACAACTAAACAGTTGCATAATATGATTAGTTATTCAAACAAAACCGTTTTGGTAATTGTTTTGTTTTGTTGTTGCAGGGGATCCACAAAGGAAGCAATTAAGGACAATGTGCAAAACTTTGGAGAAAAGAAGAGGAAAACCATCCTATGGTTATTCTGAGCGTAGAAAGACCTTTACTGAAAGGCAACATATCAAATTACACCATACAACTAACAGACCTTTTAGCTGTACAAAATGTGGGATGCCATTCAAAGACATAAATGATTTAAGAATGCACCAGAAAACTCACATTGTGAAGAAGCCTTTTGAGTCTATGACAAGTGTAGAGGTCATCGGAACAGATGGTTTCACGTCATATCAGTGTACTACATGCGGAGAAGTCTTTTCATCCAGATGCAATCTCCAAATTCACCAGAGAGGTCAGTGTATTACATGTGGAGAATCCTTTTCATGCAGCTGGAAACTCAAAATGCACCAGAGAACCCATAGTTTCCAGTGTAACACATGCGGAAAGGGATTTAAAGACAAAAGCAATCTAGACCAACATCAGAGATACCATACAGGGGAAAGGCCTTACCAGTGTGGCGTATGTGGAAAGAGCTTCAGAAAACCTGGTATTCTCAATCGCCATCAGAAAATCCACACTGAGAGAAATCTATACACATGTAAAACGTCTGGAAAGGTTTTTGCAGAGAAAGTGAATCTTCAAAGTCATCAGATAATCCATAGTGGAGGAATGCCATATCAATGTGCTAAATGTGGAAGAGGTTTTGCACATGAAAGTAGATTAAAACTTCACCTATTAATCCATACTGGAGAAAAACCATACCAGTGCACTACATGTGGAAAGAGGTTTGGCTGGCGTAGTCATCTCAATCGCCATCAGAGAATCCATACTGGAGAAAGGCCTTTCCAGTGTAGCACATGTGGAAATTCCTTTGTACACAAAACCTGTCTTAACCGCCATCAGAGAACCCACACAGAAAAAGCTCTTACCAGTGTAATGGAGGAAAACCTGACCAGTGCACCACCTGTGGAAATGGCTTTACAAAGTCAACTCAACTCAAAGATCACCAGATAATCCGCACTGGAGAAAAGCCCAGTGTAGCACATGTGGAAAGGCCTTTCCAGTCAAAAATGATCTGAAACAGCATCAGGATAGAAAGAGAAGAGGCTGTAACAGGATTCCATTTCTCCGGTCAAAAAATAAGTGGTGCATGTATTGCTTCAATATCAACAAATTCCTTCATAAACAGTTTCTGTTGGTCTCTAAAGCAGTGAAAGATTGCAGGGAAACAAATCTTGTCACAGCAATTTGAATTTTGAATTTAACGGTCGACAAAATGGCTGCCAACACTTCCAGTCAGCAACTCCATTTCAGGAGAGAGGAGTCGGGTGACAGCATTATTTCGGTAAGTGTAGGCCTTTTATAAGATATTAACGTGCCTTACCTTGCTCTTCGCTGTGTAAATGTACATCAGCCGATGAAGCAAGCCATTAAAGGATTTATCCGGAGTTGGAGCAAGTTTGCCTCATTTTTGCATGTTTGGGATGAAATACAGTCACTCTAGAGCAAAATCAAGGCAAAAGGATGCGTTTCGAGAAAGTTTGATAATATCACGTTAGCCTCGTTAGTCATATCAGCTATGCAATATGATAGATTGGGGGCATCATATCCCGGCGGTTACACACATTTCAAAAACACAACATTCTAAAGTCACAGCTCAAAACGACGTCACCCTTAGTATATAATATGTTGAGGGTATCCACACACAAACCGAAGTGTCCCAAGCCCTTCATGTATTCTTGAAAGGTCTGCAGAATATGTTTTGTGTGTTTTGCTGTCATTATGTCTGTGATGTATTTGGGAACATACAGGCTTTTATTAAGTTTAGGCTACATTTCATTGGAAATAGTATGGCCCTTGGAGCAATTTGAAGTGGCCCTTCGAATGAAAAAGGTTCCCCACCCTTGACTTAAAGGCGGATTCATAGTTAACGTAACTGGCGCTAACCTCATTCATACCTCCCTCGCGACGATGGTGTGCACTCAAAATGACGTCACACGCCCCTCTGCAAGCTGCCGCGGCGTGAGGTTGTGCACCCCATATTTTTTCTAACTTGGCGTGCGCCACCACTGACCATGCAGGTAGGCAGACAAAGCAGGAGTTGCGAAGAGACAGGCTACAGCTAAGGCTACTACAGAATGCATCCTGCATCATTTTGAGGATAATAAAATGTCTTAGAGAGTTATTTTATATTCTCCCTTAAATGTTGTTCAGTGAAACTATTGTTTACTTTGTTCAGTAGGCTACAAGCACATTGTGTTTGGCGATCTATTTATAAATTCTGCAGCTAGAACAATGCTCTCACATGGTCTTGGAATGATCTGGCAATGTAGGCTACAACAAAAATATATGTTTTATTGTGATAAGTCACAAGTCAGACGTTCAGTAGCCCTACAGCAGCCGTGTTTGGCTTTCTATTTTAGATCTCTACAACCGCTGCATCTGATTCTGCCGCCGATTTCTACAGTTTCTCTCATGAACAGCAGAGGGCACACTTCCGAAAATGCAAGCAAAAGCCTGTAAATGGCGCTTTTGACTATGAATGGTCTGCCACATTTTAATGGTTCTTACGCCAAATGCGCCAAATTACGCACATTAAGAATGCGCAGCCCTCAAGGCGGATTCATAGTTAACGTAACTGGCGCTAACCTCATTCATACCTCCCTGGCGATGATAGCGTGCACACAAAATGACGTCACACACCCCTCCGCAAGCTGCCGCGGCGCGAGGTCGTGCACCCCACATCTTTTGTATCTTGGCGTGCGCTACCAGCGACCATGCATGTAGGCAGACAAAGCAGGAGTTGCAAAGAGATATGGCTACAGCTACTGTACTACAGAATGGACCCTGCATAATTTTGAGGATAATAAAATGTAGATTGTCAGTTTGTACCTCAGAACCTTGTCTCGCACACAGTGGACTGCGGCAAAGGTGTGATCTGGTTTGATTGACATCACTTCCCTTTCAAGGACCTAAAGGAGTACATCTTGGCTTGTGAATGCTCAAGGTTTACGCAGTATATGGTTTTAGGCTCACAAATGTGTGAGTTGAAATGTGCTGCATGATTGAACGTTTTGGCAGTTTAGTTAGTTGTTGATGGAAATCTACACTGTAGAAATGTTGGTGATGTGAAATGGACGCTAAGGAACACGATTTTGCAATAATGAAACATTTTTTAAAATATATATATATTGTTTTGATAATATCCCTGTAAACTAAGTGTAATGCCTCAATGTGAGTTCAACATATTATTTTTTTCTAATGCAAGTCATTCACTGTTTGTATATGTCCAAACGTGCTGGATGATCTTGCTGATGTCTTATTGATGTCAATACATCTTATTTGTACCTTGTTCTTGTTCTTATATCTTGTTATAATGTTCAAATAAACTGTTTTGGCTTCTGTAATCTACACGTATGTGTTGATAAGTTATTTAGTTAGGCTACTGTATGTGTTTCTGCTTCTGTCTTGAAAACTGCATCTCTGCCTGTTGCCTTGCTCTGATTGCTGGGGAAAGGAGTTTTTTTTAAGTAAATGGTTCTCATACAAGAACATCAGCAAAACTAATTGAATAATTCAATAAAACAAACCAAAGAAAACCATCAATATGTAAGAATTACATCTCTGAATGTTATTATCATCGTTGTTGCCATGGTAAAGGTTGAAGACCTTTTCCATAGGCTACAGTTAACATTACAGTATTACTAACCTTTGCTACTTTCCCACTGGCTACATTGGTTAATTACACTATTATTAACAAGGCTAAGTCCCTTCCCATAAGTCATTTCACAATGTGGCCATACGCCTCAGGGTTACAATGTCAGATTAGTAAGACCATGGGCATCTAAAAAGGAATGAGTAAACAGAAATGGGACAACTGAGCGATGCACAACACATATGGTTGCAATCGCAATGAAAACCAGATTACAATGGCTATCTAGGATTGGCCATATATGGAGACAATGCTGCAAATCATCCTTTGCCTTGATGTGTTGAACTGCACGTACACAGAATTTCATGATAACATGTTCTGCTTCGCGATCTGTGGGATGAAGTGGGCGCGGACTCTTGTGTTTGAGCAGTCATAAAAGCTTACGCATCGAGGCGCGAGATGATTGGATAAATGACATGCGCAGCTCGGCAAGCAATTGGCTCTTGTTGCCGGACAGGTGGGATATGTGCAAGCAACCATATTGGTTTAATGAATTGCCCCCGTTCTTTCCTATGGACGCTTCCTGAAGTTTTCCGTCTCCTCTTATATTGACAGTCTCTGATGTAGGTCTATTAACTTATCTTGTGAAATTTAAATTGCAAAAAAGAAGGATGAATAGAATAGAATATAATTCTAGCCTGTATACACATACATTACACACATGCAATCGGTTTTAAGGCCTTTTATGTGTAGATGCACTGTGTAGGATTGTGGCCAGATGTATTTCAACTAAACTGCAAGTTGAAACTCTGCTGCCTACTGCCGAATTTGATCTTTTCATGAATATTTACGAAATGATAAACTAATATTTACTATATGACCAAAGTACAGTAACTTTTGCAGCTAAAAAAAATCTATTTTCTGGAAACTCGAAATGGCAAATGTGGATGCATGAAAAAAGAAAATGTAGCCTATACTTTTACACTTAGAATTTGATGGTGATGGTAGGCCTCCGTATTCATGTAAAAAAAGGCAGTGGTTAAATTCGCTTTTGTGAAATGGGGCTTCACTCGCTGTCAATATAATATATTTTTTAACATCACCACTTAATCAGATTAATGATGTATTTTTTCATCAAATTATGCCTAATTGAAATCTCAGATCAATTATTTAGGCCCTACTTTTCTCAAACAGCAAGGTACCCTACCCTCGTCACCCTTTAATCACTTTAGCTAGGTTGCAAATAAATAGGTAGGCCTAAATACTAAATCTCTCTGCACTGGGAACACATTCAACACAAAGGTTAAAGGTGCACTGTGTTAAAGGGGTTAAAGGTGCACTTTCTGCTGCCAGATTTGATCTTTTCATGAATATATACTGAATAAAAAATTACTATAGTATAACCAGAATTATAGTGTGTTAAAGCTGAAATGGCTACTTTTGGAAATTCAAAATCCCCTTTTCATGTATAAGAGTGGATGAATAGCCTACTTTTGATGGTGGTGGTATACTTATAAGTAGCCTGACCTGTTTTTTTTTTTTTAATGGCCAACATTAAATGAATAGCCTACTGGAAACAGAACACTATACACACACACACACACACACACACACACACACACACACACACACACACACACACACACACACACACACACACACACACACACACACACACACACACAATTCACAGTGTAGATTTGAGTATCCTCTATGAGAGTAGGTCTGAGCTCCACAATGTGCAGGGCGTGGGATTGATTTGTTGTAGGCCTACTTCGCTAGGTATTAAAATAATACCGGAATAGGCCTACTCTCGTGCTCAAATCTCTATGATGATGCTCTGTGTAAACCACAAGACCCAGACTGCAATTCGTCACTTCCCTTCACCCGTGGAGAGGGCAGCTGTAAACAAACCAGCCACATCGGACGACCAAGCTGTAATCACTGTGGACTTTCGTGGTGAGAAATGTTGATATTTACAGTGAAGAGGTGACGTGTCATACGATTTATCAACTCGATATATCTTAGGGAAATTCCTATGACCAGTTACGTAGCAGACAAATGGACACGATTGTGTAGCATAGCAGCAGAGACTCGTGTCTTTTCAGCCATTGATGTGCGCAGCTATTCTGGACTTTACGGTCCCATTCACTTCAATTCATTTTTTTGGCGTTTTACATATTTCGGACCGTGCGGACGCCGCTGTACTCGTGCGAGGAAAACAACAATTGTCTCGGGTGCTAAACATGGTCA
Organism: Engraulis encrasicolus; assembly: GCF_034702125.1. Taxonomy (NCBI): domain Eukaryota; kingdom Metazoa; phylum Chordata; class Actinopteri; order Clupeiformes; family Engraulidae; genus Engraulis; species Engraulis encrasicolus. The sequence continues at coordinate 55,721,842 of NC_085857.1, forward strand.
TGGAACGGCTTCCTTAACCAGAATGGTGTGTGTTGTGTTATTTCGAAGATAATTAAAGAAAATCTTATTACAATGGGATTTCTCATAGGCATGGTTTTGCATGTCTCTTATCTCTTTTCATGTTGACTGAGCGATCACCGTTACAAGTTTACAAGGTGCCCAGCGCACATATGTATGCATACAAAAAGGAAGAATACATTTCACAGTGTAATTCTGCAAATAATTCACTTCAAAGTTAAGTGTTATTACATAGGCACCATGGTCATCAATATGTGTGTAAGAACAAGTGAAAAAACAAATCGGTCAGTTTGTCAAAGAGGAGACGGTAGATATGCACCATAATACACAGTATTCATCGAAATATGCTCATGAGTTGTATGCTGAAGAAATACTGTACGCACAAATATCTATTTACTGAATTAGACTAATCATGGCCTATCAGAAGTGAGGTAACATACACGAGTGTAAAAATTGTCCTTTGATGGGCCTTGAACCCACAACCTGTGGAATGATAGGCATGACTCCATCCACTAAGCTACCACAGTTTCAGTAGAATTTGTTTGACCAGAAAACTTCTTGTTGTGCACATTATCACAGCACTAAAAAATCATATAGGCCTACAATCATTTCTTCATCATACTTCAGACAATGAGGTAATGGTGCAGGGAAAATATATTTTATATGATTTATTGTGTTAAAATGCACAACGACGACATATCTTTCTGGTCTTAACATTTCTTATGAAACTGTGGTAGCTTAGTGGATGAAGTCATGCTGTCCATACCATAAGTTGTGGGTTCAAGGCCACTCAGCATTCAACTTTTACTCACGTGTATGTAACCTCACTCCTGATATAGGCCTACATTATAAGGCTTATTGGGAAAATAAATATTTGTGCCTTCAGTATGTCTTCAGCATATCTTTCAGGAGCACATAGCGACACATACTGTGTATTATGCTACATATCATCCACAGTGTCTGCTTTGAGAAATTAATCATTCTCAATTTGCACTACTTATTACATATGTGGTATGATCTGTTAACTTCAGAGTTACTTATTTTCAGAATTACAGAAAGTTCTGATCATTCTGCACATTGTAAGATGAAATGGTGATGACGCAGTGAACATGCTAAGAGATATGAAACCTGTCCAATCATGCAAATGACATCCCACTATAATAAGATTTTATTCAATTTTCTTCAAAACAACACAACACATTGCAGAAATTCTTGTAGCCATCATATGTAGGCCTATAGGATGTAATGGAAGCATTTACACATTGTCAGCAGCGCAAGCACCCTTTTCTCACAGACCCTTGATGTGCCCTACAGACAGACTTGAAGTACTTTGTACATGGGCCCATCTAAAACATGCAGTACAATGTTAAAGGGACAGTTTGGTCAATTTCAACATGCAGTTGTAATGCTCACACTACCCTGGACTTGTCAGTGCCAGTGGCAGCTCTTTGTTTACATTTCAAAAAAACATTTTTATTTATTCCCAAAAACATCCAAAAGGTTATAAAACATCAGCAGACAACTAGCAAGCAGCAGTACCTTTTGGGAAAATATTTGGAGTTGGCCTATGTTTTATTTTTTTAAAATGTAAACAAACGCTGCCCCCATTAGAATTGCTCATATCTCGGAAAGGGCTGAGCCGAAAAATGTGGCATCACCAGGTACTGACAAGTCAAGGGTAGCGTGAGCAATACAACTGCATGTTGAAATTGACCAAACTGTCCCTTTAAGATTTTGTTTGTTAATTCTTAACCTACAAACATGGAAAAGACAGAGGAGATGAAAGACATTGGAAACTTCTTGAATGTAGCAATCCCATTACAATAGAAACAACATGAATTGTTTGCCAATTAATGACTATATGTAGTAGCCTAGCCCAGTGGTTCCCAACCTTTTTCTTCAGGGACCCATGTTTTTACTATTGTAAGGTTTGGTGACCCAGCGCCCGCATGAGAGGAAGTCACTCGATACGCTCTGTCTCCTACGAAAACTCATTTTAGTCATCATTTTATTCCTCAATTCGTCTTTGTTCAAAAACAGAATAAATGTTTAATGTAGCACTTAAATTTTGTTGCTTCTATGCATTTGTCATTTATTCAACATGGGCTACATATGGTATTAAAATGAAACCCCTTAAACTCAAGAGGGCTTCGCGACCCCCTGTGGATCTTTGGCGACCCATAGGTTGGGAATCACTGGCCTAGCCTATAATGCAACCTTTGTTATATAGCCTAATAGTGAGTTAAATTGAATCCGAATGTCTCAGCGTGCCCTACAATATCGCCCCCCTGTGGCCACATTAGCTAATGAAGATAATGTTGCTTGAGTGATATGTGGCATGTGCATTATTGAGGAAAGAGACGTAGGCTATGTGCCGTCAGTATTTTTCCTTCATATCATTCAGAAGCATGGTGTGATGCATACTTTGTACTATGTTGCGCATATCTACCATCTCCTCTTTGACAAACTGACCGATTTGTTTTTTCACTTGTTCTTACACACATATTGATGACCATGGTGCCTATGTAATAACACTTAACTTTGAAGTGAATTATTTGCAGAATTACACTGTGAAATGTATTCTTCCTTTTTGTATGCATACATATGTGCGCTGTGCACCTTGTAAACTTGTAACGGTGATAGCTCAGTCAACATGAAAAGAGATAAGAGACATGCAAAACCATGCCTATGAGAAATCCCATTGTAATAAGATTTTCTTTAATTATCTTCGAAATGACACAACACACACCATTCTGGTTAAGCAAGCCGTTCCATGACCATGTTTAGCACCCGAGACAATTGTTGTTTTCCTCGCACGAGTACAGCGGCGTCCGCACGGTCCGAAATATGTAAAACGCCAAAAAAATGAATTGAAGTGAATGGGACCGTAAAGTCCAGAATAGCTGCGCACATCAATGGCTGAAAAGACACGAGTGCAGCAGAGTTGGTTTACGCATGCAACTAGACAAGTTTCCCCCCCCATTTATCAGTGTTAGGAAGGTTAGGCTACTTGTTAAATGCCCGCGGTTTACACGTGTGAGTTGCGTATTCAGAATTCTTGATGCATTTTAATGCGATAGCTAGCCTACCGTGATGATAGGCGGATTTTGCCCCCGTGTCCCTCTTTGAATGTGATCGAATCTCCAATTTGGGAATGCATATCTCACACTGCTGGGTCCTTTCTGCTGATATCTGTGTCCATATCGGACTGTCGCCATCATCGGGAGGGATGTTTACAGAATATAGCCTAATAATTTAGTTCATTTAGTTACGGTAATTTAGTGTCTATCCTTACACACTGAATATTACTGTCCGTGTTGTGCGTTGTGTCAAAAGAGTAAGATTCACTTAAGTTTGATGCCATTACAATTATCATTCTGATGTGTAATTCGGGAAACAAGTAGGCTCCTATTGATGCAAATATAACCTATACTGTATGTCAGTCAATAGAATCAAGCGACTATGTAGACAACTAGAATGAAACATTTCACACCAGCTAAGCCCATAGGCTAGTAGTAGGCCTACACTGCTGTGGTCGTGAATAGTGTATCTGTAGGCTACTTCATAACATGATGATGTCAGATGCCGCCCGTTATGGCATGCTTACAATACTGCTGTAGTGATGTGTGTAACATGGTAATGACATAATCCTACTGCTGTAGAAGTGGCGTGTGTGTGTGTGTGTGTGTGTGTGTGTGTGTGTGTGTGTGTGTGTGTGTGTGTGTGTGTGTGTGTGTGTGTGTGTGTGTGAAAAAAGACCATCATGTGTGCATGTGTAGGATGGGTAGGTGTATATGTAAAACATTTCGCTCTATGGCCTACTAGTATTTTTACTTAATGCCATAGCATGGTAACTAACCACTCTACTGTGTTCTGTTGCAGTTAAACACATTTGGAACCCATCCGATCATGGGTAAGTCTGGAGTGGTGTGATGGTTTTCAAAATACAGCAATTGCAATGAGCCCTTAATGTAGCATGTTATGTTGTCCTTCAGGTAAGCTGGGCCTGACAAATAGGCCGAATACACCTAAATAGAGTCTTGCTTGCGGGTCATTCCATGTCAATTCACATGATTCCCTAGAATCTCCCCAGGTGACCCTCTCCGATTTACCCGATATCTCACATACAGGTACCTTTTGATGTCAATTGAAAGAATACCAAGTATTAGCACCCTACGTCTAACGGTTGCGTAGATGAAGCCCTCCAAAGTTGGGGTGCCATGCCCACTTTTCAAGCCTGTGAATTGCATACAAAATTTACAAGCAGATTTTGACACCTCTGGTTTTAGTTTGAAGGAAGATACAGGCCTAAAAATCACCACGGCCCCTCAATATGACCCTGTCTACCAGATGATGTGCTTACAAATAGCATGCCTTGATTATTTTTGGCTATATTAAGCCTTAAAAACTGAGTTTGTGGAAAGCGTGATGAAGAGTCTTGCCATTTTGGGGTTCCAGATCTTGGAAACTATGTATGCTTTGGGAGTTATAATTGATTTTCCATCATATTTGGGAACTGTGCAGTGTATTCCAAAAACATTAGGGCGCTCAGACTTTAAATGATAGAATCGGAGGGACTCAAAAACAGCTTTTGGACAAAATGACCTTACAGTACCCTCTACTTCAGGCCTCAAATTAACCATGTGGGCACTTGATGACAGGAACCCCCTTTTAACCCCATGTACAGTAGCACTGTATCATACATTCAAGCTTGGAAAAACTTCGTTTTTCAAAGTTTTTTGTATTAATCTTGGCCTTCAAAGTACATGTTTTTCTCTATATCTTATCAGTGTCTGTTTTGTCTGCTGCCATCTGCTGGTCTAAAAAAGCAACAACAGCGTAATGTAAGAAAACAAAAGGGGCTGGAAAATCTTGCCCATAATATACCAAAAAAGCACTGTAATTATACAGTATATTGCTATATACTAATTATGATGCTATATACTAAGCATGATGAATATTTCTAGTTTAAATAATTTCTTAAGTGTGACTGCTTAATGCTCAATCATGATGCCAATCCCAAGATGGCCTCGACCCTGCACTACATTTCTACCATGGGGGTGGGGGTGTCCTGGTAGAAATGTAATCATGATTGAGCATTCTGCATAATGCTTGTTAAAATCATAATTAATATATAGCAATATACTGTAGAATTGAAGTCCTTTATTGGTAAGCTAGCGAGCTTAACCCCTAGGGGGGTCTAGATTTCTAGGCTACTTTATTGGTAAATTATGGGCAAGATTTTCCAGCCCTTTTGCTTTCTTACATTATGCTGTTGTTACGTTTTTTGACCAGCAGATGGCAGCAGACAAAACAGACACTGTGATAAGACATAGACAAAAACATAAACTTTGAAGGCCAAGATTAATATGAAGAACTTTGAAAAACAAAGTTTTTCCAAGCTTGAATGTTTGATACAGTGCTACTGTACATAGGATTAAAATGGCGTTCCAGTTATCAAGTGCCCACATGGTTAATTTGAGACCTGAAGTAGAGGGTACCATGAGGTCATTTTGTCTAAAGGCTGTTTTTGAGTCCCTCCAATTCCATCATTAAAAGTCTGAGTGACCTAATTTTTTTTGGAATACACTGTACAGTTCCCAAATATGATGGAAAATCAATTATAACTCCCAAAGCATACATAGTTTCCAAGATCTGGAACCCCAAAATGGCAAGACTTTTCAACACACATTTCACAAAGTCAGTTTTTAAGGCTTAATATAGCCAAACATAATCAAGGCATGCTATTTGTAAGTACATCATCTGGTAGACAGGATCATATTGAGGGGCCGTGGTGATTTTTAGGCCTGTATCTTCCTTGAAACTAAAACTAGCGGTCTCCAAATCTGCTTGTAAATTTGGTGTGCAATTCCTGGGCTGGAAAAGTGGGCATGGCACCCCAACTTTGGAGGGCTTCATCTCCGCAACCGTTAGACGTAGGGTGCTAATACTTGGTATTCTTTCAATTGACATCAAAAGGTACCTGTATGTGAGATATCGGGTAAATCGGAGAGGGTCATGTGGGGAAGGCGTGTGAATTGACATGGAATGACCCTTGCATAGAACGTAGTAGTGGTCATTTAGTGATGATGATGATTTGGTTTATTTAGTGTATTCTGAATTCTGTAAAGTGTAAAGTGTAGTTATTTTAAAACTATATTGAGTGACAACACAGCTTTCTCGCTATAGGCTATATGATGCAAAGACGTTCTTTCTGTTTTAACTCGCATTGTATTGATTTTTGGCTTGTAGATTTGAATTGTGGCTTGAAGGAAGAAGAATTTGAAGAGAATATTTTCCTGAGACAGGAAATAAAAAGGGAAACAGATCGTCATGACATCAAACAGGAAGACTCTACAGGTACAAAACAACAACAACACATAATTTGTTTGCATTTAGAGTTCCACATTAATTGCTAAGTCGTAAGAAGAAGCCTTCTTGAGAAGGGTCCAGCTGCAGTAAAACAGTCCCACCCTTAATGCAAGCACGCCCATGGGCGTTCCCGGCATTTGCCGTATTGGCCAATCGTGAAGGGATACTGCATGATGTCATTTTCAAGGCCATTTCCGGATGAAGGCTCCATGTTTTCAAAGATATCCCGTGCAAATTGTTATCTTCCAGAGAAACGTTTCACTGAACATTCCACTGACATAATATTCTCAACAATTTATGTAAGAAAGTGAGATAAATCACACGTTTTCTAATCCCAATATGTATTTTGCTTTGTCTTCCCGTACCTCGGGCATTGTAGCCTTCTGTTTAGAACTCGTGTCGCTATGCACAGATTTGTCATAACGTATCAGGTCGCCAAAATGCTTTGATTTCAACACAACGTTGACACATTGACAGTATATATTGCCTAAATATATACTGTCAATGCGTTGGCATTACCTCACCTCGCTGTGTGTATCGAGGTCACTGTTAACACTGGGTAGGCTATATGATTAAACCACAGATTTATCCTTTCCAGGATATTAACACACCCCGACAAATAATAATTAAAAAACCCTTTTAGGCGAGGTTGTTCACTTGGTAAGACATTATATAGGCTACTTAGAAAAGTTGTACGATGTACATCAGCAACACATTCCCGACTTTTTGAAGTAATGAGTGTCACCTCACCACAGTTATGTGGCCAGCTTGAAAAGAGCAGATATTAATGAAAAAATATGAAATAGTATTTGAAATAGCAATAGGCTATTTGTTTGTTTTATTGGAGAAAACGATTTCTTCATTACCATTGGCCTACCATACTCCATGTCTGTCTATGATTTAGGAGTGACCACACCATTGAAGCTTACCTCTTTATCCAGGAGAGGTTCCAGATTGGCCTGTCTTAATTCAAAGGCCATCAGAAAACAGAGAAAAATTTTCCTACCATCATAACCAGTGTTTGTGCATACATAATCAGGGCCGCTGACAGCTTTGGCTTTGCCCAGGACAAAGTCATCTGAAAGGGCCCCCCACTCAATACATAGACTACATACAATGTAATGAGGACCCATTCCTGGACCCCTCGTCTCACTGGGCCCAGGTCAACGGACCCCTTTGTCTCCCCTGCATGTAGGGCACATACATTGCTGAAAGAAGTGAACGAGACAGGAATGAAATGTGAATTTATTTCTGTTTACTTTTACACTATGAAGTGTGAACGGTCAACAAGAGGGTTAACACAAAGTTTGAAATTGTGTTTGACCAGTCTCAAATGTGCATTTAACTAATAACTAAAAATAAGGCATTGGCATTAAATACAGACTGATACATACTATAAATACAGACACCCAAACAGTGTGCAATAATAAGATTAACATACTGATGGACAATAAATACACAAACACAGTGGACACACACACACGGCAGGAGGAGTTCATACAGGTGGTGTGAAGAGGCTGTATACAAGGTGCAAAGTGTAAAGTGTAAGTGGCATGGTGAAAGAAGTGTTCATGGAATATTCTCCCGTGTCCTTGGTTATTCATGTGGTTTTCTTCAGTGCGTTGAGGAGTCTGATGGCTTGTGGAAAGAAGTCGTTTCCCAGTGTGCTTTTGCAGCACCGCATGCTGGGCTAGCGCTTCCCTGATGGTAGTAGGGAGAACAGGTAGGGGTGATCTTATGAGCTTTTCTGCTGTCCTCACCACTCTCTGTACTGCCTTCTAGTCTTCAGCTTGACGGCTGCCATGCCAGACAGAGAGGCTGCTGGTCAGGATGCTCTCAATGACACCCCTGTAGAAGGTGGTGAGTGCCGTTGTGGGGAGGTCGGCTCTTCTCTCATCCTTCGCAGGAAGTGGAGTAGTGTCTGTGCCTTTTTGAGATGGTGGAGCCATGTGGTGCAGTTGGCAGAGGAGGAGCGGCACAGTGGTTGGTGCTGGGTTGATCAGGTTCAGATCCGAAGTTGCTGGTGTCATCAGCCCTCCCTCTGAAAACTGGCTCTGTGCCTGTCAAAAAAAGGCATGTTAATGTTATGAATGACAATTAAGACAAAAACAACCACCCCCTATCTACCTACAGAAGGACATGACATGAGCACGTGCATATGCTTGTGCACATGCCCCCCCACACACTGCTACTGTCTTAAAGTTTGGTGCACGTGCATGCATGCACGCCTATTCTCCCCCCTTTGCCTCAAGTCAAGTGTGCATTTTAGAGGTTGTCCTCACCTGCACATGTGTGAAGAGCAGGAAGATTGGAGGTTGAGGATGAAGAGGCAGGGCAGGAGGTTCTCCTTGTGAGCGGCCCTGGTCCTGATGCTGATTGCCCATCACCATGCTGTGGCTCATCAAACCCATTACCGGCATATCAATGCTGAACAGGAACGACTGCTTCCATCTGCACGCATGCACACAGACATACACACACACACACACGAGAGGGATACATAGAATACACTACATAAAAATCACACCCATCATTTTAATGCAGAACACCAGGCTGAAGAGATACACAGCTTCTGGCCTGTGCAGGGATCACTACAGTGCCAGTGTTTTGTATTATCCTCTATCCACATTTTTTTTCAATAAATAAACACAGCACAGAAAGGAATTACTGTATGAAATACTTATTGGTCTAGTGCAGAACAAAACAGATTCAGTGTTTTACTCACCACTGTGTGCAAGTTTCTGTGTTCAGCTCAGGTGGAAGCCTCCATCACAACATGTTGGTACTGACATTAACCATCCTTCAGAAAACTGCCTCTGCCTGTCAGAAATAGCAAAATAATGTTAACACAACAAGGTAGTATCTTAAAAATATCCTTAACCAAAGACAGACAGACACACACTGCCACTGTCTTGGTTCTAGGACACACACACGCCCTTTAAGGGTCACATCACATGTAATGGCCGGGTTCTCACTCACTCACTCACTCCTTTTCTCCTACTTTTGCCTCAGACAATGCAGTGAGTTTTTAAAAATTGGCCTTACCTGCTCCTGTGTGAAGGACAGGAAGGGAGGTTGAGGATGGAGCTGCCAGTCAGGAGGTCCAGAGCTGTCCTGGTCCATCACCATCATGTGGATCATCAACCCCAACCCCAACTTCTTATATCTGCGTGAACACATTCACGAACACTCACACACACACACACACACACACACACACACACACACACACACACACACACACACACACACACACACACACACACACACACACACAATAGGCGAGATACAGGTTATATGGCACATTAGGAGGCATGGGTATTGTTGCACTCTAGATGTTTAGAAATAAGTAGGTGCGTGGACCCAAAAAGTAGAGTTCAATGTGGGAGTACACTAAATAAGACACTGAGGTCAAGTCACTGCTCTCTGATGGCAGCAACCTGAAACATCTGCTCTACTCTGCTCTGAGAAAAATAAAACAAAAAATCTGCTTGTGCTTGACCTTAGTGTCTTATTTAGTGTGTGAACCTGCTCCCACATTGAACTATATGGCACATTTAAAATCAGACCTAGGGTAGGGTGGGGTAAATGATTTGTTAGCGATTTCTCGTACAATATGAATAATTACACAAAACCTGTTTTTCATTCTTTGCTTGTGACTGGCTGAAGACATTTATTAGAAATAGCCTGTGTTTACTCTTTCAAATCATAATCACTACTACACAAATGACCCAAATCAAAAGTTTATGCACCCTTATTTCTGACGCTGTAGGCCTATGTTGTCTCCTTTAGCATCAATGACCTCTTGAAATCGTTTGTGGTTGTCTTAATCTTCTCAGATGGCAAAACAGCCCATTCTTCCTGGCAAAAACCTTACGTTTGAGGTTTCCACTGTGGTACTCAGTGATGTTGAGATCCGGAGAGTGAGGTGGTCACTCAACAACCTACATTTTATTTATTCCTGAAGCTTATGACAGGTTGACCTGGCTTTCTGTTTTGGATTATTGTCATGTTGGGATGCCCAAACAATATCCCATGTGCAGCTTCAAGGCTGATGAGTGTCAAATTTCCTCCGGTATTTTTCACATGTTAATATATTCATTGTTTTATGAGTATGGACCAAAGTACAGTGCCTTTGTAACTCGTATGTCCCCAAACCATCAGTGGTCCATCACCATGTCTCACACACAGGATGGTGTAACTTTCATCATGGGCCATGTTGACTGTTCTCCAAATGTAAATGTGGCTTAAAAAAGTTGATCTAATTTTAGGATAAGCGACACAACGTCTGGGAAGGACTGTATAATTGATGTATGCACCAGCTTAACAACTCAACTGTAGTCGTCTGACTGGATCTATTTTTCTACAGCAGCGGAGATCTCCACGTCATTAGAAGAAGAGGAGGAGCAGGAGCAGCAGCAGGAGCAGGAGGATCACCGAGAAATATGGATTTCAGAGGACAGTGAAGAGGAATCTCACCGACATATCCCAACTCGTACAAGTACGTTTTGAAAGTTTTATATCTTCAGAAACTGTTAAATCACCTCCTCTACTTTCATGTAGACAGAATAAGCAGTTCATTTGAGTTAAATTGGAAACAAGCAGAGGTGGCAAAAGTTAAAAAAAAAAAAATGCAGTTTTCTTCCAATTAGGGGAGGGCGATATGGCAAAAATGTCATATCACGTTTTGTTAACAAAATCTCCATTTTGATTTTTAAAAAATTGAACAAAAACAACCGTCATATACTTGCAATTTGCAATTTGCAGTTAGTAAAATGTTAACACACTGATGACACTCATAAAGTGCACAATTGGAATACAATACTAAGTAAACATCACTCTGATACTGATACTGACATCCTCACTGCAAGACGATCGATACGATTTCTCCACTTTGGCAGATTCAAGACGATCTTGTATCGATATCACGATTCACGATTTAATATCGCCATATCGCCCACCCCTACTTCCAATACAGGTAACTTATGTGAGTAACCTGCGCACTTGTCTTACATGCAGTTGACTCTGCACTGGTTCGATTTGGGTTGGGTTGGGTTCAAAATAGTCTTTACAAAATATTAATACACCCTTTCACTGCAACACATTTTTTAAAAATTGCTGTAAGGAACAGTACTGCAAGGGAAGGACAGAACTATTTCCAAACTCGAGCATTTCATGCTCTCCTTTAGAGAGGGAGCTTTGCCAAACATCTTGTAAGATAAAGCAAGCCCGCACTTTTCTGGTATCCACGTGACGTCAAGTGAATGTAGATTTAGGAGACCCTCGGTTAAGAAACCTTTAGTAGACTTATGACTTGAGTTGAGAATAATTGAAGTTCTTGTTTAGATAGCCTTTAGTAGTCCAAACGCCGGAAGGAAGGAAGACCATTTTCAGTCCATGCTCAATTTGGAAAAGTATGTAGTTACTGCATTTTGCCTTTGTAGGACATAATTGATGAGAGCAGTCTGTATGATGGGTGTTTGTGTACTTAACATCCGATGAAGTTAAAGCTGATGCCTGCTCCTCAGTCTGTCTTGGGAGAGTTTTGCTTGGTCTGTAATGGTAAGAGTCGCATGAAAACTGAAAATAAAGTCTGCGACACCAAGCTCCTGTTTCTCTCGTTTTAATGTGACGTTTCGGGCAGCATGCCCTTCATCAGACATCATGAAAGGTGCTTGGTGTTTTTTTCGGAGCTCAGAAACGATATTTTTATTGCTCCTGGCCTGACTCCCACCACATTTTGAG
>NC_085857.1:56089076-56091576 GCF_034702125.1 Engraulis encrasicolus
ACACAGGCACGCCCGCTAGGTTACCTGTGTATGAGGTGTGCTTGATATTCGTCTGCCTTGTCCAGTAGGTATTCTAGTTGGGACTGGATGGGTCTGAGCCTCTCCTCCATAGCCTGTATCTCCTGGGCGTCTGGCTGCCAGTCTGAGGGGTCTGCGGCGTAATACTGGTGCTCATCCACAGGGGGAGCCTCTGAGTCATGCTCTGCCATAGAGACGCACAAGTGCTTTACCAAAAGCTTATGGTTTAACCCGTTAAAAACACAGCATTATAAATGTGTTGTTACCAGAATGGCAATGACCGAGTCGTAGTTGAAGTCGTGTCATAGTATTGTAGTACTATGGTAGTTAACCTTTCAATGACTACTACAGTGTGCCACTGGTGGTGTGGCGTGCATTATGGGGCTAAGACGCGAGTTTGATAAAGTAGAAGTAGTGCTCTACTTTACTGATGTAATTACAACATTGATATTACTAAGTTGAAACCTTGCTATATCATACCACTGGCGTTGTGAATACTTTTACTTTTACCCCTTTTTGAACCTAAACATATTTTCATGAACTCCTTCTAAACAGCATATTTTCTTGTCTCTTAATATTGATGAATTTTAAATTTCAAAAGTCAATACATGAATTAACCATACAACATAGTAAATATTGTTATTATTAACCCATTCATGAAATGCTTCATAATATTTCGTAAAAGTATATGTTTTACGCAAACACTCCCTTCTCCGTGACATCAAAGCAGCAACTCCATGACCCCCTTCCCACCAAGGATGCAGAACTGCACCAGCCTACTGGGCCCAGGCCAGGGGCCCAAGAGTCACGGGGGCCTGAAGCCCAAGCCTCTAGAATTCCTTTTTCATATTGCTTTTAAGTCCTGTAGGGATCCACCGATACCACTTTTTTGAAAACCGATACAAGTACGAGTACATTAATGTGTGTACTTGCCGATACCGAGTACTGATACAGATACCTTTTACCAGCAAAATACAATGAAAATAAATGCATGGCTTTGTTTTTTTCCACCTGTGATATTTTTATTGTCCAATTCCATGTAGATTTAAATGTTAGTAAATGTATATGAGGTGGCACTTTTTTTCCATGCTGCTTTCAAGTCCACAGAACGTGACAAGATTTTGCATGGTTTTGTGTAATAGCAGTATCGTTCCTGGTATCGGCAAGTGCTTGACGAGTACCTGTTCCTGTAGTCGGGTCATAATGTGAGGTTCCGTGACCATCCTCTGGCAAGGATGTTTTGATGATTCATTTGACCTCTATGGACCCTTTAGAAAAGATTTAGCCCCCATGTCCCTCCCAGAAATCCCAGCATGTTTTGCTAGAGAGGCAAATTCAGCTGCTGAAATGGACAGAAGTGCTCTCAAAATCAGGGCATTATGTGCAGGCTGTAGGCCTAATTCTGATTTTTATTGGGCCTAAAATGCCTTTTATATTATGATCAGGACATGGGCGAAAAATAGCTCAACGCTCGTCCAGGTTCCCCTGAGATAAACAAAATGGATGAATATTAAATGTTTTGCTAATTATTCTATTTACCAGTGTATTGCTCTTCCAGATATCCACCCTCCTCTCCATCGTCCATGGTGACTTGTCCATCTGATGGCTGGTAGCACTGCTCCTCCCCTAGTTGTGGTTCGCTCTCACCTTCCATAACTGAGTATTTGGGAAAATATCGGAAATCATTCTCAATGCAAGTCCTTTTGGACCCTTTTGCCTTGTCTTTTGGTAAATGAACAGATTCGTCTGTTCTGGGTTCTGACATGTAAAGTTATAATAGATCACATAATTTCTAGCATTTCAAATGAAACGGCTAACCACTTATAACAAGGTGTAGGCCTATCATAATTTCTCGACATCTACATTTAACAGTCAGAAGAAACCGGGGTGATATACCTGTTACCTGTTGATTAAGTCTTCTCCGGAATCCACCACTCTAATTTCTACGTTTGTGGAATTTGGATTAATTAATTAACTAACACCTAGTCATGACAACGCCGTTTACTGGCTCTAAATGCTAGTTTTGCCACCAAAGTGCATGGACATGTTGCCGGAAGTTGAATTTTTTTTTTTTTTAATCTCGCGAACGTTCTGTAGTTCTGCCATCTGCGTTATCCAGCTCAACCATTGAGAGTAAAGTTATAGTAGAATTTAACAGAGCTCAACAGAGACTTTTGTTTTGTTGAAAATTCACTCGGACAGTTGAGAATTGAGCTTGTATTCTTCCATTTTCAATTGAGCACAGACACACTAGCCTAAGTGGCATGAAATATGGAATAGCCTATTGCCCTTGCCCAAGCTCGGGGAAATGCAAATAAAGTTGTAGCCTAATACTTATCAACGTGATTACTCAGTTGCCTGTATTATTGTGTTAAGTGACAGGTTGATTGTGTCATATTGACTGTGTCTACATGCTGTGTGTAGAATTCTTCCTTTGACAGTTCCAGCACCACAACACTTTTGGGATTCATTCACTCATTCA
>NC_085857.1:56106576-56124076 GCF_034702125.1 Engraulis encrasicolus
CTGTGCCGTCTGCGAGATGTGTGGCATCACTGGTGTCTGGGAGCAGACTGCTGGTGTGTGCGAGTCGTTGATTCACATCGCTAGTGTGTGTGAAATGTTGTACATCATCGCCAGGGTGTGTGAGCAGATCGCTAGTGTGTGTGTGGTGTCGGTTCGCATTTGTAGGGTGTGTTTGCTGCTGTGCGACATCGTCGGCATGTGCAAGTTGCTGTGTGTCAGCTCTAGTGGGTGTGTTCACGTCAGTAGTATTGTGTGTGAGATAGTGCGTGTCGTCTCCAGTAGTGTGAGTGAGGTAGTTCACGTCTGTAATGTGTGAAACCTGCTGTACGTCATCTCCAGTGTGTGTGTTCACGTCTGCAGACCGTGTGAGGTAGTTTACAACATCTGTACTGTTGTCGTGTGTGAGATGCAGTTCCACGTCTCCAGTCTCTGTGACCTGCTGACACAGCAAATCTATGGCGTGTGCGAGTTGTTGGTTCACGTCTGCGTGTGTGGTGTGTGTGACCGGCTGCAAGTCTTCTCCAGTGTGTGTGTTCACACCTGCGGTGTGTGGAAGTTGCTCTACATCAGCCCCAGTGAGAGTATTCATATTGGTGTGTGTGAGGTAGTTCACAACGTCGTCTGCACCGTCGTGTGTGAGGCGCAGTTCCACGTCTCCAGCATCTGTGACCTGCTGTAGGAAATCTCCAGTGTGATCTGTGAGCATGTCCGTGATGTCGCCCACGTGGGCAAGTAACTCCATGACGTTTCCGGTGAGTGTGAGTATCTGTCCGTCCTCTCCAATGACAGTGAGCTGCTGTTCACTCTCTGCAGTGTGTGCGAATTGCTGTCCACTCTCTGCAGTGTGTGTGAGTGTCTGTGTGACATCCTCAGTGTGTACGACTCCAGTGTGTGTGAAAGCCTCTGCCACCTTCCGAGTGGGTGTGTGTGTTCGCCGCCGCTGCCGATGCCCACGGAGGCGTCTCACGTCTGCACCGCGTGTGCGATGCCGTTTCACGCCTCCAGCGTGTGCCACTTCCTCTCCGTCCTCCCCATTTTGTGTTTGCCGCTTTCTTCTTCCTCCTCCTCCACCTTTGCCATGCGTGCGCAGCAGGTGCCTTGTCAGCCCTCCGCCCGTCCTAAATGATGTCATAGAAATTTGTTTAATTAGTTAGTTAGTTGCACGTCACCAAATACAAAACAACATGCACACACCTAAAGCTCTTCACACACCTAAACAAACCCTCACACACACACACACACACACACACATACACACACACACACACACACACACACACACACACACACACACACACACACACACACACACACACACACACACACACACACACACGTATAAAACTTGCTACGGGTGTGACACAGGTGAGCCTTGATATGCCGACACCTAAACGCACCCCCACACATCACACACACACACACACACACACACACACACACACACACACACACACACACATACACACACACACACACACCAGTGTCAGCAAATACAAAAATGTCCGCACCTGAAGCTCTTGCCGCATGCGTGGCAGAGGTGTGCCCTGATGCCCGCGTGCTTCAGCAGGTGCCTGGCCAGCGTGGATCGCAGGGCAAAGGCGGCGCCACACTCGGAACACTGGTACGGCCGCTCGGAGGAGTGGCGACTGCGCTGGTGTGCGGTGAGGTGCTGCCTGGTGCGGAAGGCCAGGCCACAGGTGCAGCACAGGTGAGGGCGCTCCCCTGAGTGGACCAGCAGGTGGCGCTTCAGGTCCCCGAGCAGCGGGAAGGACTTGGCACAGCGGGCCTCGGGGCACCGGTGGAGACGCGGGCGGGGCTCTTGGTCACCGGCGGGAAGGTAGCGTCTACGGCGTCGCTGCCTGCGTTGGATTTCAGACTTCTGGTTGGTGGGTTGGTGGTCATTGGGATCAGCGTTTGGGGCGCTGTGATTGGTCAGTAAGCTGTTCTGGGTCCCGTTTCGGCCTTTTTGATTGGTGGAGCCAAGGGGAGAGCGTGGGTGAGGGTGGGGGTAGGGACGGCTTTCAAGCTGCTGATTGGTGGGCGGGGTGTTGGGACTGGGGTTTGGGTCATTGTGATTGAGCGGTAGGTCATTCTGAGGCCCGTTTCGGCCATGGTGATTGGTCGATAGGTTGTTCTGCTTTGAGGTTGAGTTCTGATTGTTGTTGTGATCCGTGTTCTGATTAGTGCTCGTCTCTCCCTCTGTGTGCTGGTGGACAAGGCGATCATTATGATTCGTCTGCCTGTCTCTCTGATTGGTTTTTGGTGAGTTCTGATTGGTGCTTGTGGCTCTCTGGTTATCCTGATTGGTGGGACAGTCTGCTCTGCCACGCTGCGAGAGATTCTCTTGTGAGTGTGTGTGGCCTGAGCCTGTGAGCTTGAAGCCAGTGTCTGTTGTGGAGTCTGTTTGTGTGTGTGTTGTGAGGTAGATGTCTCTGTGTGTGCTGAGCAGAGTGTCAGTTGGGTCTGTGTGTGTGGGTTGACTGTTGTTAATATATTTTTGGTCCGTGTTGGTGTGTGTAGGTTCGGCGTGTGTGTCGTCCGTGTTTGTGTGTTTGAGTTCGTCGTGCGTGTAGTCCATGTTTGTGGGATTGGTGTGTGCGTTGCCTGTCTTGGTGTGTGTGTCATCCATGTTTGCGTTTGTGGGTTCGGTGTGTGTAGGCTCAGGGTCGTCCATGTTGTCCGTATGTGTGTGTTTGGTGTGTGTGGTCTTCTTGGTGTGTGTGTGTGTCTGCTTGATGTGCCTGGTCAGTTGGGAGCACCCTCCAAAGTCCTTCCCACACAGCTCACACCGATAGGCCCCCTCACCCTCCGCAGTGTGGACCTGCTTAACGTGCCGCGTCAACGCCGAACGGATGCTGAAACCCTGGAGAGAGAGAGACAGAGACAGAGAGATGGAGAGAGAGATGGAGGGAGGGAGAGGGAGAGAGATGTTTAATAAAGTGGGCCCTTTCACACTCCAAGTGTGTGAATCTGATTTATGCTCCACGTGAGGGACGAATGAATGCTGATGAGAGAGAGAGAGAGAGAGAGAGAGAGAGAGAGAGAGAGAGAGAGAGAGAGAGAGAGAGAGAGAGAGAGAGAGAGAGAGAGAGAGAGTGAGTATCTTTTTACTTCAGCCTGGCATATAGGCTCACGAGAGAAAGAAAAGCTCAAGGGTCCTGTATCAAATACCCTGTAAATCATTTTATGTCACTTTGGAAAAAGCGTCTACTGTAATGTTTAGTACTAACCTTTCCACACTGGGTCTTGACATGAGGTATTAGACTCATTACCTTTCCACACTGGCTGCATAGGTGTGGTTAGTACTAAACACTACAGTAGACACTTTTTCCAAAGTGACATCAAATGATTTACAGGGTATTTGATACAAGGCCCTTGAGCCATGGATGGAGGCGTAGGCAGTGGAAGGATGGGATTCGAACCTGCAACATGCAACACTCCTAAAACCACCTCCCTGACGTGAGGTATTGAAACTCGTTACCTTTCCACACTGGCTGCAGACATGCGGCCTCTCCCCTGTGTGCGAGCGCAT
Source organism: Engraulis encrasicolus (assembly GCF_034702125.1). Taxonomy (NCBI): domain Eukaryota; kingdom Metazoa; phylum Chordata; class Actinopteri; order Clupeiformes; family Engraulidae; genus Engraulis; species Engraulis encrasicolus. The sequence continues at coordinate 56,110,109 of NC_085857.1, forward strand.
GTGATTGGCCAGGTGTGTGGGGTGGCGGAACACGTCTCCGCAGGTGGAGCAGGAGTAGGGCCTCTCTCCAGAGTGGATCATGCTGTGGCGCTTTAGACCCGACTGGAACTGGAACGACTTGCCACACTCAGAACACACATGCGGACGATGGTCCCTATGGAGAGAGAGGGGTGGGGGAGATGGGGAGAGAGAGAGAGCGATGGAGCGAAAGATGGAGAGAGAGAGAGAGAGAGAGAGAGAGAGAGAGAGAGAGAGAGAGAGAGAGAGAGAGAGAGAGAGAATGATGGAGCGAAAGATGGAGAGAGAAAGAGAGAGAGAGAGAGAGGAAAGACAGAGAGTGCACGAGAGAGAGAGAGTGACATTGAATTTAGATTGAACCTGGAATTTGCTACACTCATCACACTATATGGCCGGTGGTCCGTGTTAATGTTACATAGTGTGGCTTTAAAACCCACCTGGTGTGAAAGCACAGGTGCTCCTTACGATGTTAATGTTACATTACTTTAAAGTGTACCTGGTGTGAACGCAGTTTTTTAGATGTTAATGTTACATAGTGCAGCGGTTTATGGCCCTCCGGCCCCCAACATAGTTTTAATGTTATGCAGTTTCACATAAAATGTAACGAGTCTTGTAAAGTAGTCTTAGAAATTACATTTGCAATACAAGTTATGTACTTGCACCTTGTTCCTGTATTTGCAATGAAGTTATATTTTCGGGGGATCTAGTGAAGGTGGGGTCTGTTGTAAAGGTGGCCACCATCAATATGGGCCTAAAGTGCAGGGGAAAATCCTGGTTTGCGTCCATTTTACGACCCTTAGAGGACTTTAACATTTGAAGTGACCCTTCCAATGAAATCCGTCCCCCACCCCTGCTTTAAAGCCTACCTGGTGTGAATACGCAGGTGCTCCTTAAGCTTTGCCGCGTCTGCGAACAGCTGGTCGCAGTGAGGGCAGCGGCGGTCAGCGTGCGTCGTCAGGTGATTGGCCAGGGCCTGTGGCCTCTGGAACGTCCGTCCGCACGTGTGGCACGGGTACAGCCCGCTGGCGTCCGGCGTCAGAAAGGCCGGAACGATGGCGGCCTTCAGCGGGTACGACCCGTCACCGCCACCCCCCGATAGGACACTCTGGGCTGGGCTGCCCACACCTCTGTCCACACTTGGTGGGGAGGAGATGTCATCGTCTAGGCTTAAAGGGCTACCGGCACGGCTCCTACTGGTACTGCTGCCAACACCACTACTGCTGCTGCTGCTACTACTGGTGCTGGCTACACTAGGTGGATATGGTCCATCACCATCCATATTCATTAGGCTGCTGACACCACTACTGCTGCTGCTGCTGCTGCTGCTGGCTACACTAGGTGGATAGGAAGTGTCCACACCCTCACTCAGGAGGTTGCTGGCTACACTAGGAGGGCATGTCCCACAGTCCACAGCTAGGAGATTGCTGGGCACACCATCCGTCCTGGGTAGGCTGCGGAGCCCACTGCTGCTGGCGACGCTGGGCGGGTACTGGTATGGGCCCAGGTCATCCTCCTGCACTGCACTAGGAGGGTACGAATCACCATCCACACCCATGTCCATGTCATCCTCCTCCTCCTCCTCCTCCTCTGCCACACCCAGTGGGCTGCTATCGCCGGCCGCACTCCTGGTTTCTGTACCGCCACCTGGAATTGCAACACATAGTAATTTGGTTATTCACACAAAGCAATAATAATTTAAACACTAATAATTGTGAAATATGTTTTGGTTTTTCTTAGAATAGCAACAACAACAGTAATAACTTTTCACTGATTGCCGTACATAAATGACCAATGGCCAATTCATTTATGGGCATTAGCTGTGGTTCTACCTCCTGCCATCTGCTACTATACATTTGGCTGTGACTGAAGTTAGCATCCTAACATGCTAACTGGATTGTTTATGTAATTCACTGCATTGGCTGTGACTGAAATTAGCATGCTAATATGCTACCTTCCTAAGCCACTTGACAAAGATGAGTTCAGCTGCCCTCCTAGACCCCCCCACAGGGGTGCGCACGCACAGACACACACACACACACACACACACACACACACACACACACACACACACACACACACACACACACACACACACACACACACACACACACACACACACACACACACACACACACACACACGGGTAGACTAGTGATTTATTGCCCTGTGTAGTCACTCTATTGTGCTACAGGGTGATTGCCCACCGCCCCTCCCCTCTCTCTCTCTCTCACACACACACACACACACACACACACACACACACACACACACACACACACACACACACACACACACACTCACTCACTCACTCACTCTTGCGGTCCTTTTGTCTTCCCTAGGGAAAAGGAGGGGGTCTTACATAGCCCAAACAGCACATGGTCCTCTTTCCAACATTTCACTTTGTTCTAGCTTAACTTTAAAACTCCATCTACTGATAAATATCCTACTAAAGCAACAGTTTTCAAATATATATGAAGCAGGTTCTGGGCTTTAATTTGAATTTGTCTGACACAGAACTTTTTTTCCCGATTAAACTTATTCTTAATCTCTACCAATCTTAATGGTTTGTTTTTTAAAGCTTTTTCTCTGAGTCAGAATCTGCTGTTGCTATTTGCCATGTAAATCGATGACTAATTTGTTCAAATAGAAACTCTTGACATCCTGTTAACTTGTGTACATGTGCTAGTGTATACTGAGCACATAAATGAAAATGAATTAAAATGAAATAAATATACGGAATGATAGATATTATAATATCTATTACATTGTATGACATCTAATGAGATATTTATTTGTGGCTGTGCCACTTGTGTATATACTATTGTGTACATTGACTACACAAATTATAGATACTCATTACATCTAATATATCTGTCATATGGTATTAAATATTGTGTCTAATGATAATATACTTACATGTGGCCGTGATGCTGCCACCCTCTTCCTGTAGTCCAAGTCTGGTCCTAAGCGGTGGGTATCCCTCCTCCTCCTCTCTCCTCCTCCTCCTCCTCCTCCTCCTCCTCTTCTCCCCTCCTCCCTCAGAGTCAACAGTAGTGGTCTCTCCATCCCCATCCCCGTCTCCAGTCATCCTCATGGGGGACCGCTTGGCTAACTTGGCCACCATGTCTGTCAGGTTCTCGCCGTAGGCCTCCAAGTCGGCCGTTTTGCGCTTCTCCAAGCTGTTGCCCTCTCCCTGACTCTCGCCATTGCCCGCCACAAGCTCTTCAGGGAAACTTCCACTTCCGCCGGCATCTTTTTTCATCTCCCGCCTCTTCGGAACGCCAGGGCCTACCCTCCTCCGTAGGCTCCAGAACTCCCACCTGTCTTCCTCCTCCTGGCCTCCTTTTCTTGGTGTTCTTCTTCTTCTTGGAAGACGTCAAATGTTTTCTTGTTGTCTGTGCTAAGACTGCTGCGCTTTGCTCTGTGAACAAAAGCCTGTTGTGTAAGCACGTGTTAAAGAGTTAGGCTCTATAAACGCAAAGACACACAGATAACCATCACATCCTGAAGTTAGGAGCTAAACACATGGCAAAAGTCTAGTTTAAGCATGTGTTGTGCACTTAAGATATGTGGTGTGTTGAAGCAAGGCTGTAAGCAGGGTGTTGTGCTGTGGAGTTAAAGTTGGCTTCTGAGCACAAAGGATTTTAGTTTAACCATGTGCTGTGGGTCAGCAGCACACATCAGGTCTCTCTCTCTCCTTCAAAAGGCTGTCTGCCACTCGACCCCGCCCTCTGATAGGCCGAGCCGGCGATGCAGCGCTCCCATTGGCTGGGCTGGATTTGAATCCGGCCAATGGCAGCTGCGGCAGCCTGTGGAATGCAAATGGCCCCTGACAAAGAACCTGGGAGCGGGGGCAGGGAATCCCTGTGAATGGGCTCGGCTCAGATGTTATGTAGTCTTCAGCGGGGGGAGAGGGGGATAGAGAAGGGGAGGGGGAGAGAGAGAGAGAGAAGGAGAGGGAGAGAGGGATAGAGAGATGGGAGAGAGGGAGAGAAGGAGAGGGATAGAGAGAGGATGGGGTTCTTCAGAGGAGAGAGAGATAAAGTGTGTGTGTGTGTGCGTGTGTGTGTGCGTATGTGTGTCTGTGTGCGTGTAATTCTTTGTGAATGAGCTCAGATGTTATGTAGCCCTCAGTTGAGTGAGTGAGTGAGTGAGAGAGAGAGAGAGGGGGAGAGAGAGAAGGAGAAAAAGGGAAAGAAAAAAAGAAAAGACAGAGGGAGGGGGAGAAAAATAGAGAGAAAGATAGAAGGGGAGCGAGAGAGAGAAAGAAAGTCAGATAGAGAAAAAAGCGAGACGGGGCAGAGAGAGAGTGAGAGAGAGAGAGAGAGAGAGAGAGAGAGAGAGAGAGAGAGAGCAGGTAATTCCTTGTCAATGAGCCCCAGCTCTCACGCTACGTACATGCTCTTCAGCGGTGTGTGTGTGTGTGTGTGTGTGTGTGTGTGTGTGTGTGTGTGTGTGTGTGTGTGTGTGTGTGTGTGTGTGTGTGTGTGCGTGTGTGTGTGTGTGTGTAATTCCTTGTGATCGGGCTCAGCTCACACGCTTGATTTCATGGTCATTAGTGACACTTAACCAGGTCTTAGTGCTTTAGCTGAGGGTGACCGTAGCCTCTGTATGCCTGCGTTTGTGCGTGCGTGCATGCTTGTATGCGTGTGTGTGTGTGTTGGTCATCCCTCTCAACCTCCAAGAAGCTAGTGAAGACTCATCTCTTCCGAAAGAGCTTCCCTGCATACAGTGGTGTAGTCTACTTTTTAATGGTGGGTATACTGTATATTTGAGCATTTTTTGAAGTGGGTATACTGTATATATTTGTGCTATTCAAAACAATGGATCAATCAATTTTAAGTGAGTATACTGAAATCCCTGAAATTTAGAAGTGGGTATACTCCGTATACCCGCGTTCTACGTAGACTACACCACTGCCTGCATAATATAACTAACTCTACTCACCTCTAATCATGAGTACCAACCTGCACTAGATTTCATAGGTCCTCCACTACTTTTCTGCTGTCAACCGGTTCTATATGACCTGTATACTGCTGTACTCTGTACTTGCCTGAATGTCCTCCTTGTAAGTCGCTTTGGTCAAAAGCGTCTGCTAAATGTAATGTAATGTAATGTACCCTACGACTGGGGGGCCATTTACCGTCCGTGAGGATGTACTGTCTAGTCCCCAATATCATTTTAATCTTCTGCAGTTTCAAATTACATTTGCAATACAATTTTCAGTTATATTTTCAGGGGACCTTGTGAAGGTGGGGTCTGTTGTAAAGGTGGCCGCCTTCAATAAAGGCCTGAAGTGCTGGGGGGAAATCTTGGTTTGTGTTCATAGCAGTAGAAGTGTCCCTTGAATGAAAAAGGTTCCTCACCCCTGACATGTAGTAGGCTATGTATATCGATGTTGCCCATGATTTAAGTGACATTTGAGAGGCGACATTCAGAACTGTGTGGCTACGATATACCAGATATTGCACAGTGGCATTGCTATATATATATACTATGTATATTTTATGTAGCCTATGTTTCAGGGGCTTTTGGGAGGCCTTTATTATGACAGGACAGAGTGAGAGGAGACAGGAACAGAGCAGGAGAGAGGGCTGGGAAATGACCCCAGCCGGACTCGAACTGGGGTCCCCTTGGGCATGCACGTGGGGCGCTTAGCAGCACACTGCGCCACAGCGCCCCCGGCATCACTATAATTTATACAGAAGATGGATGAAGAATGTGGGAAAGTAGTGGGTCCATATTTGTGTCATTGGTGGGTTTTTTGGTGCTCAGAAATCAGGTGGTACAACCACACAGCTAATGCCCATAAATGAGTTAGCAATGCTAATGAATGTACTGCAGTGCATATTCTTCTTAGATAATCCACTAAAAACAAAACAATATTTAATTTTATTCCTCCAAAGGTGGCAGCAGCTGTGGTTGCACCACCTTGACGTGTGCTGCTACTAAAATGTCATTCATGCATACCAGATATATATGCATACCAGAAGTATTTCACATTATACTATGTAGACCGATGGTGCACATGATTTAAATTACATTACACCAGTTTTGCACAGTTGACATTATATTATGAACATGGATGTAAAGAATCATGAATGGATTTAAGAACCAGGGGTTAACCTCTGTGTGTGTGTGTGCGTGTGCGTGCGTGCGTGCGTGCGTGTGTGCGCGCGTGCGTGCGTGCGTGCGTGCGTGCGTGTGTGTGAGTGTGTTACGAATCTGTAGTTAGGCTCTGTGGTGCGTGAGCGAGTTAGCGGCAGAGTGCTTAGGGCTGGAGGGCAACAGGTCAAAGTGTGTGTGTGTGTGTGTGTGTGTGTGTGTGTGTGTGTGTGTGTGTGTGTGTGTGTGTGTGTGTGTGTGTGTGTGTGTGTGTGTGTGTGTGTGATGTGGCCCAGCCCCCCGTCACTCCTCCTCTAGTGTCAACAGGAAACTGAAGAGAAAGAGAGAGAGAAGGAGAGGAGGAAGATGAAGAGCAAGAACGAGAGAAAAGGAGGGAGGGAATCAAACAGGAAGAGAGGAAGAGCATGCTTGGACAGAGAGTGGGAGAGAGAGAGAGAGAGAGAGAGAGAGAGAGAGAGAGAGGGAGCGAGAGTGACCAAGATATGATAGGAGGGAGAGCGGGTGAGAGATAGATGATAGAGAGAGAGAGAGTGATAGAGGAGAGAGAGGTTGAGCTAGAGAAGGAGAGAGAGAAAGAGAGAGAGAATAGAGAAGGGGAGACAGAGAGGTAGAGGGTGGAGGTAGAGCGAGGGAGGGTGGGAGATACAGAGCAGGAGAGAGAGAGGGAGAGGAGGAGGGGTTAGAGCATGTGTGGAGGAAGAGCAAGAGCTGGAGAGGAGAGAGAAAAAGAGTGAAAGGTAGAGAGGAGAAGGAGAAAGAACGGAAAAGAGCAAAGGGGGGGCAAGTTTGGAGGGAAAGATAAAGGGAACAACAAAAGAGATGGTGGGAGAAAAAGGGAGAGAAGGGGGAGTCAAATAGGGAGGGGGCAATAGGAAGAGTGAGAGATAGAGAGAAGGTGAGAGAGAGCAAGATAGTGGAAAGGGGAGGAGCAAAAGACAGGAAGGGTAGAGGATGACAGACAGGGCGAGAGGGGGAGAGAAAGAGAGAAGAAGAAGAAGATAGTGAAGAAAGGCAGAAGAGAGAGAGGAGAGGAGAACAAAACAAAGAGGGGAAGAGAGAGGGAGACAGAGTGAGAGAGGGGGAGGGATTTAGTGGGAAGAGAGGAGGAGAAGAGGGAGGGAGGAAGTTGGAACAGGGGAGGAGGGAGAGAGGAAGTTGTAACGGGAAAGGAGTGTCAGATGAGAGGAGAGAGAGAGAGAACGAGGCAGAGAGAGAGAGTGAACAATAGCCAGAGAGAGGAAGAGAGTGACAGACAGAGAGGAAACATAAACAGAGAGATCACATTCCAGCGGAGTACATTTATGACACGGAGAGAGAGAGAGAGAGAGAGAGAGAGAGAGAGAGAGAGACGTAAACGGCGAGATAACGAGTTAACAAGAGGATAGGAGAAAGAAACAGACCGAGAGTGACAAAGAGCGGAAAGGATAGAGAGAAAGAGGGATAGAGGGGGAGAGAGAGAGGGATAGAGAGAGAAAGAGAGAGGGGGGGATAGAGAGGAATATGTTGAATGAGGAGCTTCCTGAATCTCAGGAGGAAACACCAACACATGCGGTATGTCAGCCATGACTGTTATCAAGTGTGTGTGTGTTTTGCTAACTGTCATGCTGTAGGACAGCCGTGTGTGTGCGCGTGTGTGTGTGAGAGAGAGAGAGAGACTTCTGTAAGTGTGTGTGTGTGTGTGTGTGTTCTGTAAGTACACCAGTGAAGGCTTAAAATAGTTTCCGCTTCAAGACTTTAGTTTTACGCACTAATCCCATTCAGAGAGTTAAACTTGGGCTGTGTGGCTGTATGTGTGTGTTATGACCTTTTGAACTTGAATGTGTTTGTGTGTGTTTGTCCTCTCCTGTCAGCACTGCCATTGACACTTTCTCTCTCTCTCACCCCGTATGGTGTGTTGCTGTTCAGTGATGAGTCACATGAGTGTGATGTGTTGGATGTGTTGCGGTTATGGATTTTGTGCAGTTGTTTGTTTGTTGTTACAAATCAATACTGTGCGAATGTGCTATCAATTGTGTGTGGGTGGTTGACGTTTAAGGGCGTAACACAAAAAAAAAAAGTTTTTCAAATTCCTGAAAAAATGATGGATAAAAATTGGAAATAAATAGAAAAAAATAAAGGACTTAGTGGTCTGTGCAATTTCACCTTATTTTTGCCATTTTTGGGAAAATGTGTCCTGCATCAACACATAGCATAGGCATGTCACACCGCAGGAAAATGGAGTCACACCACAGGGAATTCACTGCATTATGGCCATTTTAATCCTTTTGTATACATGACTGACATCTGAGCTCATGCTAACTTGATAATGATATTGTGTTTAATCTTAATATGTGTTTTCATTAATAAAAAAAACTTTTTTTCCCTCCTATAAGAGCAGTCACACCACAGGACACCATAAAATGAACCTAAGCATTGCGTGACAGAAAGATTGCAATATGAAGACATATTAAGAGGTTAAGAGTCACCTTAAACTTCCACAGTACTCTCCAATAACTGAGGTACTGACTGGTTAGGAGCCAGTCTTTAAGACCCTTGTAGTTGGCCTTGCAGCTGCCCATTCACAAACATTGACATACATGTCACCCCACAGGACGCAATTTGTGTTACGAAATTAAACTTGTAGTTAATATTACTGTCTTGAGTTTTTTCCACATTCACATATCTTAATCTAAAGTTAAGATTTATGCAATCATGCCAAATGCTTCATACATTATTCAAAATGGTGTTGGTTAATTTATATATATATTATTATATATTGTTTCATTAATGTTACAGTCACACCGCAGGAAATTTGACATATAAACCTTTACATAAATCTTAACAAAATGTTTCTTCTCATCTAAGACTAATATGAAACATAATGTACCACATCTTCTTTCATTGACATTTGTTTTTTAAAGGAAAATAACAGTTTTGTAGGTTTTTAACCAATGTTACGAAAAAACAAGACGTCACGTCTCCCACCCACGTGTGTGTGTGTGTGTGTGTGTGTGTGTGTGTGTGTGTGTGTGTGTGTGTGTGTGTGTGTGTGTGTGTGTGTGTGTGTGTGTGTGTGTGTGTGTGTGTGTGTGTGTGTGTGAGTTTATGCTTGTTTGCAAGCGTACGCTAGACCTCTGCGTTTGTATGCCGTAGGGCTGTAACAATACACTCAACTCACGATTCGGTTCGTATCATGATTTTAGACCTACGGTTCGATACACCCACAAATTTCATATTTGCCGATGTTATAAAATAAAATTGTGAATAAAACTATGCCAGATTGTAGGTAGAACAGGTTACACGAGGCTACAAATCATTTTTAAAAGTTTAAATATAATAATGATGATGATTTGAAGCTTGGAAGCACTATCACTTCCTATCATGTGGTAGTTTTCTGGACTGATGGGTGTCAAAACTTTGTAAGGGTGTATCACGATACTGCCTCCTTGTATCACGATACAGTATCATGAGTCTGTGTATCACAATTTCTCGGTTCGATACAATATCGTTACAGCCCTAGTATGCCTTACTCCGCTTGGTTGGAAATCATCAGCTCGATGTGGGGTTAGGTGCTTCACATCAGGCATGGATGGTGGTGTGGGTAGGGAGAGGTGATCATGGGATTAGAACCTGCAACCCTCCGATCTAAAGACCCCCTCCCTAACCACTAGGCCAGCGGTTCCCAAACTTTTTTCCATGCGCACCCCCTTGTACATTTCAATGTGGTTTGCGCACCCCCTAAGCAAATGTTTTGGTGTGCTGATGTCCGCTCAAGTATGGCTTCACTGCACAAATCATCGCACACTATGCAGTCATTTGGGGAATCCTCATTTCCAATAGACCTGATGTTTCTTCCAGCATACAATTCACCATACAATTAAAAACTACTTCATGTTCATTAATGCTGTGTAAAAACACACATATCCGCCATTGCTCAATTCAGCTCACACACACCCCTTTGTGGCAGGCCATGCACCCCCAGGAGTGTGCGCACCCCAGTTTGGTAAGCCCTACACTAGGCCATGGCTACCTCTTGGTGAGGGTGGGATTCAAACCTGCAACCCTCTGATCCCTATTCCAGCTTCACCATTATGCTGCACCATGTCAGAAAGCACTTGGACACATTTGGTCACGTAGGGCAGTGTTTCCCAACCAGGGGTACGTGTACCACTAGGGGTACGCGAGCACACTTCAGGGGGTACTTGGAAAAATGAAATTTCATCAAATGCATGGAACATAGTAATAGCATAATGTAATGTAATGTAACATAGTCACATTGGGATAGAGAAAGTGATATAGAACATGAGTTACAGGGTACTCATGGCACAAAGAAAAGGCTTAGGGGGTACTCGAGACAAAAAAGGTTGGGAAACACTGACGTAGGGGATTCATGGGTAAGCGGACATTAGGGTGGCAGGCTCGTAGCCCAAAGGTTGCCGGTTCAACTCCCAGCCAGCCAGGTTGGTCGGGGGAGTAATTAACCAGTGCTCTCCCCCCTCCTCCTCCATGACTGAGGTACCCTGAGCATGGTACCGTCCTGCCGCACTGCTCCCTTTCGGGCGCATGGGGGATGCAATTTTGTTGTGTGCAGTGAGGACTGTGTGCTGTGGAGTGCTGTGACACAGTGACAATGGGAGTTTTCCTGGTGGGCTTTCACATTCCCTCATATACAATAAGCAATACTGTATATTGCAGTGAATGGAATATTTGTTACTTATAGGACATAAGAACTGAGGAATAGGCCACTTTTATAGTATTGAATGAGCCATATAAGAATCATTTTCCAAGTTTTATATGCACCTATTTTCTATCGGCACACAGAAAGAAGCATGATTTATGCGTATGTGTTACCAGGTTTCCTTAGTACAGGGGTGTGGAACGTTTTTCATTCGAAGGTCCACTTCGAATTTTTATGAAGTCCTCCAAGGACCGTAATAAACACAAACCAGGATTTCCCCCTGCACACCTGTCCTATATTGAAGATATACAACACCTTTACAACAGACCTCACCTTCCCTAGGTACCCTGAAAAATATAGCTTAATTGTATTGCAAATGTCATTTCTAAGACTGCTTTACACAATATGTCATTTCATGTGAAACTGCATGACATTAAAATAATATCGCGGGCTGGATAAGACGGCCTCACTGGCCGTAAATGGCCCTCGAGACATACAACAGGTTCCCCACCCATACCTTAGTGACATGACATTGGCATCGACACACAGTTATCACAGCTCTTCCTGCTCTGGCCAGAATGGGCATCCCTGATTGGTCCATCAGTCGTGACATCAGCAGGACGGGCTCCTCTGATTGGCCGGACGTGTCTTATCAGAGCTAGGTGTGTCCAGACACTTTATGGCCGACCACTCGACGCCTCATTGGAGTCTGGAGTTTGTCTCCTGAGCGTGTGTGTGTGTGTGTGTTTGTGTGTGTGTGTGTGTGTGTGTGTGTGTGTGTGTGTGTGTGTGTGTGTGTGTGTGTGTGTGTGTGTGTGTGTGTGTGTGTGTGTGTGTGTGCATGCCTATGTGTGTGTCCCACTTTCCCCCGCTTTTTTAATAGTCAGAATTAGATAGACTGGCCTCTGCATTGCAGTGTGTGTGTGTGTGTGTGTGTGTGTGTGTGTGTGTGTGTGTGTGTGTGTGTGTGTGTGTGTGTGTGTGTGTGTGTGTGTGTGTGTGTGTGTGTGTGCACGTGTGTGTGTGTGTGCATAGTAGAGCTGAGCGATATACCGTCACAAAACCGTGATCTCGGTTTCACCTACATAAGGTTCTCTTTTTGATGAGAGACGTTTTTTGTCTAACGAGAAATAAGCAGTTTTGGGCTATCTTCGAAAAAAGCCATAAACATCTGCTTATAATAATTTATTTACCCTTTTTCCTTGAAAAGGAACTTAAAGTTTTGGGTAGGGAAATATAAACTATAAATTATAAAAAATGTTATTGAAATGAAAAAGTGTTAAAATAGAAATGGAGATTAATTAAAATTTGTGATTTTATCTCATTTTTAAATTTAATTTCAGTTTTTTTCGTTCGAAAGATTAAGATTTGGGGGGAAATCGCCGCTTATCAAAAAAACGTGCAGAAAACCGTGATATCAATTTTCATCAAGAAAACCGTGATGCACATTTTTTCCAAAACCGCCCAGCAGTAGTGCATAGTATTTCCTGTTTGGGGGTAAAGCACCAAAGTGACACACAGACAGACCATAATACTTCTTGAGGAAGTGGAACGTGATATAGCAGCCATAAAACTTCCTCTATGTAACATATCTGATATTGCATGGAAGATCCTTTTTGATTGGCCAGTGTAGTGTGACATCACATGAGCAGCTCAGTTCCAATCATGCGGCTTACAGATATGTACAGATATTTACTTACATGTATTTACAGGGTTTTGGTCACAGTCCCTGGAGCAGTGTGGGGGGAGCTGCTTTGATCAAGGATTGGTAAAGGTGGGGTTTGAACCTGCAACCCTCTGATATACAGTCCAACTCCCCAACCAGATACACTCTCTCTCTCTCTCTCTCTCTCTCTCTCTCTCTCTCTCTCTCTCTCTCTCTCTCTCTCTCTCTCTCTCTCTCTCTCTCTCTCTCTCTCTCTCTCTCTCCCCACACACACACTGTATATGTGCTGTAGACACAAGAGAGGGAAGGGAGGTTTCCCTTAGTAACAAATGTGTCATCTGACCCCTTTCAACCCTCACACACACACACACACACACACACACACACACACACACACACACACACACACACACACACACACACACACACACACACACACACACACACACACACACACACACACACACACAGAGAATACTTCCACGCTTGTTCACACATAGACTCAGTGGAAGAGCAAGCCCACAAACTGATACTGTCACGGGCACTATCAAATACACACACACACACACACACACACACACACACACACACACACACACACACACACACACACACACACACACACACACACACACACTGATCTGGCCAGTCATCTTCAGAGGGAAGAGGAAGTATTTGTGTGTGATTTCCTGTGTGCCTTTAGGGGCTTCCTGATCTGTGTTTTATCAAAATGAAATATAGCATCTCTCTCTCTCTCTCTCTCTCTCTCCCTCTCTCTCTCTCTCTCTCTCTCTCTCTCTCTCTCTCTCTCTCTCTCTCTCTCCCTCTCTCTCTCTGAGTGTGTGTGTGTGTGTGTGTGTGTGTGTGTGTGTGTGTGTGTGTGTGTGTGTGTGTGGGTGTGTGTGTGTGTGTGTGTGTGTGTGTGTGTGTGTGTGTGTGTGTGTGTGTGTGTGTGTGTGTGTGTTTGACCTGTTGATCACACAGCTCTCTAGTCTGTAATCTATATGTTATGGACACACGCGCACGCACGTGCACACACACAGACCACTGAATCAATATGCAATCTATAAACCAACACTAAGCAAACACACAATCCATACACCTGGCACCAGCACATGCAATATACATGGTAACACAACAAAAAAGCCAATACTGTGTACAAAGAGAGAGGTGACTCTGTGTAGACTTGTTAGGGGGCAGATTATAGTTCAGCAACGGCGCCTGTTGCTTATGGTCGCTAACCACTGTTGATGTTATAGATCTGCGCATGAGGTCTCATGTCGTTAGCTACATTTGGCTACATAGCTACAAGGCTACAGTACAGTAGTCAGACTGCAGGCATTGTGCCGCGAGTGCTAAACTGATGTATTGTTTGTTTGTTACTTACTAATTCAGTCATTGTAGCTTCATTTATTAACACAGACTAGAAAGAAAGCGTTTGTATTCCACAGAATATTGACAGTTTGGCTCTCGAAAACTACCGGAGAACTGTGCCGCCACG
>NC_085857.1:56134076-56136576 GCF_034702125.1 Engraulis encrasicolus
TAATGGACCCATATATTCAAATTACACATCAAAAATGAATAATGATCTATATTACACTCATAAATAGGTTGTTGAGCATTCGATCAGCTATGTTTTTACATAGATTTTAAAAAATTACCCAACCAGGCTGTGGGAAATGTAAAATATGGTCCTGCTAAAACAAGGATAGGCTTAAAAAAATGGCAGGATCTCACTAAATATTTAAAGATAATCCTCAAATTAAATTGTCTGACAACTTTTTTAAATTAAAAAAAAGTTGTAAATGCATTAAAAGTCATTTTTCAATGGTCATGAAATTGGAATTTTCATTCATTAAAAGCCTGATGCATCATATATGATGCATTAAATATCTCAGCGACCTTAACAAAATTTTGAATTTTTTTTTACATTTCTTATAAGGGACCAATATTGAAGCAAATTCCAAAAAATTAGAATTTTCTCTCATTGCTTTCATGGTTCAGGTTTCACAGGGTTAATAAGCTTCTGCTAGGCTCAAACTACACCCGCTGAACTTTTGTTTTCAGTCTTAGAAAATGGAGATAGCTGTGTTCTGGAAGGACTATCGTTCGCTCTGTGTTTGTTAACCTATGTGCGTGTGTGTGTGTGTGTGTGTTTCCCAGGTACTCTGCAGGTTACACCAGAGATTCTTTAAGTATATAGAGATATGCCAATGTAATAGGTTGCTATGGGCACCTAACGTGACCAGGTTCCGGTCTGCGTAAAGGGCCGTGTCATAATACTCTTAGCATTGAATAGAACAGTCCTTAGGTCTGCCTAGGTCTGCCTAAAGGGGGATTTTTCCCACCTCCCCCTTGCAACAGTAGAACCCGGAAACAATGGGCCAATGGAACCTCTCTCTCTACTCTCTCTGGTTACACTCTTGGGGTGTGTGGGTGTTCTAGTGACAGTTCCGGGGCGGTTGGGAGGTTCATATATCTGTGTGTGTGTGTTTACTAGGTACCCTGCAGGTGACGTTGCTGGGGTGTGTGGGCGTGTTGGAGACGGTTCCGGGGCGCTCTCGAGGGTCGCCGGTGGTTCTGCCTTCCTATTGGCCCACAGAGAGCCCCTCCCCCGCTAGAACCTTTATGAGAGGCGGCCGCAACCGCTCAAGCGCCGCACCCCCCAAAACACACACACTCAAGACCGACGAACTCTCCAGTAAGTCGCACACAGGCGCGCCCCCTCAAAGCAGTCACTGTGTGTGTGTGTGTGTGTGTGTGTGTGTGTGTGTGTGTGTGTGTGTGTGTGTGTGTGTGTGTGTGTGTGTGTGTGTGTGTGTGTATGTGCGTGTGTGTGTGTGTATGTGCGCGCGAGCACCTCCAAAAACACACCCATTCAAAACCAACGAGCTGAGAAGTGTTTGTGTGGCTTTGCACAAAAAGTGTCTGCCAAATGTAATGTAATGTCATATACAGTATATCCTACCTAGACCAATTTTAACTTGAACTCAAAATGTCATAATATGTTTTAACAAAAACTTTGTGTGTGTTTGTGTGTCTCTGTGTGTGCGTGTGTGCGTGCGTGCGTGCGTGCGTGCGTGCGTGCGTGCGTGCGTGCGTGCGTGTGTGTGTGTGTGTGTGTGTGTGTGTGTGTGTGTGTGTGTGTGTGTGTGTGTGTGTATGTTGTAGCTGAGGTGTCTGCTGTGCTGAAGCTGGATAACTGTGTGGTGGGCCAGACGGCCTGGAAGACTGTTGGAGATCAGGCCTGGGACCAGACCTTCACTGTGGAACTGGAACGGGTGAGAGAGAGAGAGAGAGAGAGAGAGAGAGAGAGAGAGAGAGAGAGAGAGAGAGAGAGAGAGAGAGAGAGAGAGAGAGTGTGTGTGTGTGTGTGTGTGTGTGACCTAACAGAACCTGTCTGGCTCAGTCAAAATGCAATATTCAACATTTGTGTGTGTGTGTGTGTGTGTGTGTGTGCGTGTGTGTTTTCAGTCGAGAGAAATGGAGATAGCTGTCTATTGGAAAGACTATCGTTCGCTGTGTGCCCTGAAGTTCCTGAAGCTGGAGGACTTTATAGACAACCAAAAACACAGAGTGCAACTGGAGCTGGAGCCACAAGGACTACTACTAGCAGAGGTATACACACACACACACACACACACACACACACACACACACACACACACACACACACACACACACACACACACACACACACACACACACACACCACACACATACACACCAGTGGTGTAGTCTACTTTTTTATGGTGGGTATACTGTATATTTCAGCATTTTTTTGAAGTGGATATACTGTATATATTTGTGCAATTCAAAACAATGGATCAATCAATTTAAAGTGGGTATACTGAAATTTCAGAAATTTAGAAGTGGGTATACTCCGTATACACGTGTTCTACGTAGACTACACCACTGATACACACACATTCATGAGTCTGTCATCTTTCATTTCTGACTACCCTTGCTGACTATTGTGTGTGTGTGTTCAGGTGACCTTCTTTAACCCGGTAATAGAGAGAGCCCCTCGACTGAAGAGGCAG
>NC_085857.1:56144076-56281576 GCF_034702125.1 Engraulis encrasicolus
ATTACTTTTACTTTTTTACTACTAATAGCTAAGTGTCTTAGTGGCCCTTTATCTTTTGTGCCTCGTATGTATATATTTCATTGTGCACGCACACGCACACACACACACACACACACACACACACACACACACACACACACACACACACACACACACACACACACACACACACACACACACACACACAAACATCCCATACACTCTCTGATTTGTGTGTTTCCTGGTTTTCTAGTTGCTACGTCGGAACCCAGATCGCCGTTTGGGCTCCAGTGAGAAGGATGCAGAAGAGGTCAAGAAACAACCCTTCTTCAGGGTAAGATGAAATGTGTGTGTGTGTGTGTGTGTGTGTGTGTGTGTGTGTGAGAGAGAGGGGGAGAGAGAGAGAGAGAGAGAGAGAGAGAGAGAGAGAGAGAGAGAGAGAGAGAGAGAGAGAGAGAGAGAGAGAGAGAGAGAGAGAGAGAGGGAGAGGGAACCCTTCCCTGCTCTCTCTGCGCTCCATCTTCTTCCCTCTCTCCGCTACTCTTTCCCTCCATATTTTCCCCCTACCTCTTTCTCTCCTTCTCCCCCTCTTTTCCTCTCTCACGTCCAGAATGTGGACTGGCAGGCGTTGATTTTTAATATTTTATATGTCTTTAGCTCTCTCTCTCTCTCTCTCTCTCTCTCTCTCTCTCTCTCTCTCTCTCTCTCTCTCTCTCTCTCTCTCTCTCTCCCTCTCTCTCTCCATCTTTCTCTTCGTGATCCTAGAATGTGAACTGGGAAACATTGCTTCATAATGTAAACTATCTCTCTCTCCTCTCTCTCTCTCTGTCTCCTTCCCCCTCCCTGTCTAATTCTAGAATGTTGACTGGGAGGCGTTGTTGCTGCGTAAGGTCCCACCCCCCTTCTTGCCGAGCATCGTGGGTAAGGAAGACGTGAGTAACTTCGATGAGGAGTTCACCTCGGAGGCTCCGGCCCTCACGCCTCCCAGAGAGCCGCGCACCCTCTCACACCGAGACCAGGACGCATTTAAAGACTTCGATTACGTCTCAGACCTCTGCTGATAGAGATTGTGTGTGTGTGTGTGTGAGTGTGAGTGTGTGTGAGTGTGTGTGTGTGTGTGTGTGTGTGTGTGTGTGTGTGTGTGTGTGTGTGTGTGTGTGTGTGTGTGTGTGTGTGTGTGTGTGTGTGTGTGTGTGTGTGTGTGTGTGTGTGTGTGTGTGTGTGTGTGAGAGCCGAGCATCCTCTCCAACCAGGACGGGTTGAAAGACTTTGACTAATAGTGTGTGTGTGTGTGTGCGTGTGGACTTCAACTCTGTATGTCATTTGCGCTGCAACACCCAAGGACACATTTCTGATACATTCCAAGGTGGGCTTAAAACTTTATGTGTGTGTGTGCGCGCGTGTGTGCGCGCGCATGTGTGTTACAGATATCAGCAGGAGCAGACTTACTGCCTCTCTCCTCCAAGGTTAGAACTTGTGTGCATGCCTGAGGACGTGTGTGTGTGAGTGCGTGCGTGCATCCTTGTGTGAGTGTGTGCGTGCGTGCATGTGTGTGTGTATGTGTGGTGTGTGTGTGTTGCAGATATCAGCAGGATCTCCTGACTAACTGAATGTCATGTAGTCTTACAGCCATAATGCATAGTGTGTGTGTGTGTGTGTGTGTGCGTACGTGAGTGTGGATGGATGCAATGGATATTTTTTTCTTGAAGTAGAAGCATTCTGGTGAGACTGTGAGAAAACTGAACTCTTGGTGAAATCATGGGAATAAAGATGAAAGGCATCACGGATGAATGATGGAGTGATGATCAAGCCTCACTCACCTTTGACCTTTGAAGTAGGCCACCCAAATCAAAGATGGCCGACAGCCACCACAATCACCTCGAATTATGTTGTATCCTGGGGTCCATCTCATTATCTAAGCTTCTGTCCTCACATTTTGCTTGTGGCTCGGCAACAACACAATTTCCCCTCTGTCAGCCTAGGCACAACAACCTTTGAGGGACTTGTTCCCCTGTAGTAACTGACGCTGACGCCCCGGCTCCGTGGAGAAAACAATTGCAAACTAAGTTTCCACCTATAGCCACAACAACTTTTGGAGGACTTTTCCCCATTCAACATCCAGACTGCAAATGAGAAAAAAAGACATTTCATTTGTGCTTTTGCGAGAAATGGAATAAGACTTCTAATGTCAATGACGTCTTGCCTCGTATCATGAGGCCACATACAGGGCTCTAAATTAACACCCAGCAAATGGGCCAAATGCTGGTGAAATTCAGTTTGGCTGGTAGAAAAGACCAACTTACGCTCCACTTTGACCTATAAGTGAGTGTGTGTTTGGTCGGTAGGAACAACATGTACTAGGCATTTTGGCTGGTGAAGAAAAAAGTTAAATTAGAGCCCTGGTCACATGTAGAGGATGCAAGGTTAGATATTGATGTTGATCCCTGATTTTTAAATGAGATTGCAGACTTCAGCTTTCACTTGTTGCCTCAACACACACACACGCACACACACGCACACACACACACACACACACACACACACACACACACACACACGCACGCACACACACTATAGTTTCACCATGCTTCCTGAGCCACTACTGCGCATGTGTGTGTGTGTGTGTGCGTGTGTGTGTGTCTGTGTGTGTGTTTGTGTGTGTGTTTGTGTGTGTGTTTCACTGTCTCTGGAGCCATTCATGTGTGTGTGTGTGTGTGTCTGTGTGTGTGTGTCGTGGGGATGTTTTTGTTTTTGGGTGCCAGTGGGAGTGGCTTCAGGTGGCACTGGTGGTGTATGTGTGTGTGTGCGCGCGCGTGCGTGCGAGCGTGTATGTGTGTAGGTTAAGAAATGAAGAAAGGCCTTAAATCACTGCCCATCTCTCAGGCAGCCAGTTGTTCGTGTGTGCGTGTTTCCGGAGTGTTCTCCCATTCCCCCTCTCCCCCCTCCCTGACTGTGACTGAATCTTGAGGTGACCTGTTGATGTGATGTTATGTAATATCACCTGTCGATATCATGCTGTGTATTAGCACCCGGTGATGTTACGTGATATTATCACATGTCCATATCATGTTGTGTATTATTCCCAGGTGATAACATGTTATGTAATTTAATGTGTACAGTAATATCACCTGGTGATTTCATGTCATGTGATGTAACCTGATCATCTGAGGATGTCATGCATTTGGTGATCTGGTTGGGTGGGTGTGCTCTCCAAGCCACTGAAGAAGGCTTGGTTTCCATTGTTCCACACTGCCCTGTTCTAGAACCTTTTTCCCTTTGTGACATCACCAATACAGAGGCTTTCCCTTTGGAACTTTAACTCTGTTCTAGAACCCTTTCCTTTTTATGACATCGCCAAACAGAGCCTCCCCGTTTGGAACCCTGCCACCTGTTCTAGAACACCTTCCCTTTATGACAACACCAAACAGAGCCTTCCCGTTTGGAACATCCTGTGGACATTCTATACGTGGTCTTTCTTCTCTCCTCCAGAGAGTGTCGGAGGAGGGTTGATGTTTTTTTTTTCTCTCTCTATTGCTATAATTCAATTGTGTGTGATTTCAAGATTTAATTTTAGGTCTGAATAATGTATTTGTTGTACTCTTGAACTAAGGGCTCTTTCAGAATAGTTGTTTTTTCTTTGTGTGATGTGTGAGCATGTGTGCGCACATGTGTATGTGTGTGTATAAATGTGTACATGGTTAACAGAGGGCTGGTGTCGAACAGGGTTTGGGAATTGAGTGAGTGAGTGGCGCGGTAGCCATTGGCTTGGCCTTGACGTCGGAGAGAGATTATACAGTAATAAACTTTTACAAGAAGCAAATCATGTACCTGTGTGTTCTATTTATTTGTCATTACCAATATTTGTGTACCTTTGTGAACAGCGATGGGCAAAATGGGTTCATTAGTTACAATCTAGGGCAACATAATACAATCTACATATTCCAAACGACCTTGCTTTACACATGTAACTCAACCAGCTGACTATGATGGTTAGATCAAATTTGTGGTGGGTTCTTGTGTTATAGGTTTTTAATATAATAATAATAATAATAATACATCTTATTTTTGAGCGCCTTTCAAGATACCCAAGGACACTTTACAATCAAAACAAATACATAACAGTAGGGAAAGTAAAACAAAGCTTCAGTGAATTAACAATAGGAGAGTAATTAAAATGCAAAAATAAAATAGAAATAAAAGTACAATAAAGTTAATGTTTTCAAGTAAGAAAAGAAGTAGAATGCATTTGAAAATAAAATAAAATGAGGGGAAAAAAATAATATGTAAAATTAAAAATAAACTGATGATTAAAATAAAGTGGAAGTGCCTGTCAATGAAGAGGAAAAGCAGAAATGAAAAGGTGTGTCTTTAGCTTGGATTTAAAAGTAGATAGTGTGGAACACTGACGAAGAGACAGTGGGAGTGAATTCCAAAGTTTGGGGCCAACAACACTAAATGCCCTGTCGCCCATGGTGCGCAGGTGTGTGGAGGGAACTGTAAGGAGGAGTGAGTCAGTGGAGCGTAGTGTGCGGGTGGGATTGTATGGGGTGAGGAGACTTGTGATGTAGGAGGGTGCAAGGTTGTGCTGGGCCTTGTATACAAGGAGGAGAATTTTTTCAGTAACAACAAAGGCGACCTACCTCATTAGGTACAATGGAGTAAAGTAAACGGTGTAACAGCTTTATATGCTATTATGTACTTACAACATGAATGTACTTTTACTTTGACACTTCTGCACATTGGAAGGCTACTGTACTTTCTCCGTGGAGGACACAATGAAAGTGAACTGTGAAACTCCAACTCCCCATTGTCATTGTGACACAGCACTCCACAGCACACTGAAGGAAATTGCATTTAGGCCACACGTGACAGGAGCAAGCGGGCAGCCCCCAATGGCACCCACCAAGGGAGCAGTGCGGCGGAACTGTACCATGCTCAGGGTACCTCAGTCATGGAGGAGGATGAGGGAGAGCACTGGTTAATTACTCCCCCCACCAACCTGGCGGGTCAGGAGTCGAACCGGCTACCTTTGGGATACAAGTCTGACACCCTAACCGCTTACCTATGACTGCCCTTATGTCTCTGTGTCCATGGCTTACCCGTGACTGCCCTTTATTACTGTAGCCTATGAAGCCTATACAGTTTAAACGGTTGGTTACACTGGTGCTGTGCATTGTATTGGTACACCCTGTGTAGGCATACACAGCTCTGAAAATCCTTGGTGTAGTTTGCCACCTTGTGGAAAAACTTGGAACTGACTGTAATTTGTACAGCTAGAGAAGTTGGAGCGTGAACACATAGATTTATAAATCTCAGACGCATTGACCCCTAAAGATTCTAATCTGAAGTAGGCCTAGGCCTACATGAAAATAATAAAATAATTTCTTAAGTTATCTAAGTTAAAGTTGACTCTGTGTTTATAACATGATGGGTCATTCAACACGTATTAAAATAGGTAAGCCCCACAACCATAATGGCCACTTTTGCTTATACTACAGTTTTACTACATTATAAACTATGAAGACTGCGTCTCCATTAGCCTATTATAACAGGAACACCCCCATTAATTCGAGTGTAGGCCTACCATTTTATTACACGCACATTTCACCTGTTTAAAGAGAGAAACACCAGGCTGGCACAGCAAATACCACGAATTCCTTTGGGGGGCACGGGAATTCGACACCACAGCAGCTGGTACCGCCGCTCCTGCAAGCTCCCAGCACGTCACGTCCTCCCCACTCGAAAGTGAAAGTGTAGGCCTAGTCGGAATGGAGATCTACTACGCCTCGGCATTTTCATATAGCCTTAGATGTGCCTATCCAGGTTAAAAAGAGATTGCCATTGTGAGAGAAAGACACAGGAAGAGATAATCTTAGCGCGTCTACTTGTTTGTTCTGGGTGGTTTAAAAACGAGCTGTTTGAAACTTCAGTTTGTGAGTAGCAGATATTGTATTTCAATATTTAATTTCGTATAGTCTTGCTGGTGTTTTTTATTATTATTTGTTTGTAAGTGTATTTGTTTGTATAGCAAATAAACAACGTGGTGCGTGTAGAAAGTTTAGTTCTGAACTCTCGACGACCTTCGAGCAGGCAGAAGGGGCGGCTGCAATGTTACTGTCTCGCGCTACTGATAGGCTACTCAGGCCTATTCTTTGTAACGGAGGCTTTATACAAATTATTGTAACGGAGCATTTATACAAAGTAGGCTATTCAAACTCTGGATGAGTCTGTTTCCCTCTAAAAGTGTGACCGCGGCCGTCGCCTTTTTTTTAATTGCAGAGCATTGGTGCTGGTATGTGTAATTTTAGGTTCGGATGGTGGGGTCATGTCCATACCACTTTTGAGATAAACCCACCACTTTTTCACAAATATAGGCCTAATGCCAGAACAGCACAGCCGGACAATTTAGCCTACTATTTTATTGAAACGTCCCCACGGCTTTCCAAGCCAAATTTCACCTTTGAGCCTGGAAAAGTTGATGATGATACCCGTAGGCCTATTCCAAGTCATGAGCCACAGCCTAATGCTTCATTGCTATAGTAGCTCATAGGCCTAATAGCAGGGGTGGGAACCCTTTTTCATTCAAGGGGCCACCTCAAATTCCTCCAAGGGCCGTAAAAGTCATCCAAGGGCCATACTATGAACGCAAATCAGGATTTCCCCCTGCATTATGCCTATTGGCCTATACAGGCGACCACCTTTAAAACAGACCCCACCTTTTCTAGGTCCTGATATTACTTAATTGTATTGTAAATGTCATTTCTAAGATTCCTGTACAAAACATGGCATTTCATGTGAAGCTGGATAACATTCAAGTATTGAGGGCTGGATAAAATGGCCTCAAGAGCCATAAAAGGTCCTCAAGACACAGGTTCCCTTCCCCTGGCCTATGGTAGCCCACTAGTCGAAGTTTATTTTGTGTCTTCTTTTTTTGACAAGTGCTACCAGGAAATTGATAGAATGTTGGGAATATTGTTGCCTAAGTTCTAGCTCCATTCGCCCCATTACATTTTCTGTGCTCTGCAATGTTTTACAGTCAGTTTTTCAGTCAACCTTTAATTTCCTGTAATAAAGTACTCAATTTAATGTTTGTCTGATGCATTGACAGATAAATTGTCTGTACAATACCTCCGATGCCCAACTCGGCCATATGAGTAGCCTGGTGACAGTTGTGTTTATCAGTATAATTAAAGGAAAATCACGGAATAGTTAACCATAATATTACTACTACTACTACTACTAATAATAATAATAATGATAATAATGATGATGATGATGATGATAACAACAATAATAACAATAAGAATACTAGGCCTAATTATATATTATAATTATATAATAACATATCTCTCACTGGAACAGGTGAATGTGAACTAGGCCAGAAATGAGTAAAGAGAGTGAAGAAGAGCCTTTGGGGTAAGACAATGAAATCACAGTTACTAGTGTGTGTGCATGTGCGTGTGTGTGTGTGTGTGTGTATGTGTGTTTATTTGTGGCAGAATATCTATTTCTATGAAACCTGGATCATGTTGGTTTTTGGTGTTGACAGGAATCTAACGTATATAATTACAATGATATTACTCTAAAATACAGTATGTCTTATATATTGAGTATTTTATATGATCATAAAACCTCTATATACTACCTGTACCTCTAGGCACCTGTTTCCCAGCAGTATGCCCATGAAGTCTGATGCCTCTGTAGAGCAGCCTGTTCATAATACATTACGGTAGGCCTATGTATACTTTATCACCAGGTGAGCTGACGAAACGTCATCTGATTGGCTGAGCAGGTGTCCGTTATTCCCCGAGAACAGGACACCTATGATGTCATGTGGGCGTGTGTGCGTCTAAGCTGCTTCTTTACATAACTTTCTGGGGAACTGCCGTTACTAATTCTAAATTGAAGGTTGCTATGGCCAAGAAAACCCAGTCGTTAGTTCTATCGCATCTGGTTGTCAAGTCAGTCGATAGAGGCACGTCTGAATTACTCACTAGATTAGGAAATGGTGCCCATAGCAACGAACCAAGTGCAGTGGTTAATCTACTTTCTCACAAAGCCTTAGATGAACATATTAATAAATGAATACTTAAGTGCTGGCAACCAAGTGATAAGCGGAATAACGGCCTTCGAGGTGTCTTGATATCAAGGGAAAATGGACTTGGCTGCGCCATCGGGCTGTTTAGAACGCTTCGCCTCGTCCATTATTTCCCTTGATATTGGGACACCTCGTCGGCCGTTCCTTATGTATCTCCTTACGCCTCTAGAATTCCTGTTGTTCTCAGCTGTGTGTGTGTGTGTGTGTGTGTGTGTGTGTGTGTGTGTGTGTGTGTGTGTGTGTGTGTGTGTGTGTGTGTGTGTGTGTGTGTGTGTGTTTGTGTGTGTGTGTGTGTGTGTGTGTGTGTAAATTGAATAGAGGTGTATATAATGATCAAAACCTCTATACACCTCCAGAAGGCCACCCTCTCCTGGTCCCAGCTGTGTGTCCATGAAGTCTGATGCTTCCATAAACCACCCAGTCAACTTCAGAGGAGAGGAGGGCACTACTGCACACAGGTGTGTGTGTGTGTGTGTGTGTGTGTGTGTGTGTGTGTGTGTGTGTGTGTGTGTGTGTGTGTGTGTGTGTGTGTGTGTGTGTGTGTGTGTGCTTGTGTGTGCTTGTGTGTGTGCTTGTGTGTGCTCGTGCGTGTACGTGAGAGATAGATAGAGTACAATCAATTCTGTTCATGCAGTCGTCTGAACTATGTTGTTGTTTGTGTTTGTGTGAATATTAATTATAATCAATAACTATGACTAAGTATTTAATGTTATCATTCTAACAGTACCTGTGTGTGCGTGTATGACTGTGTGTGTGTGTGTGTGTGTGTGTGTGTGTGTGTGTGTGTGTGTGTGTGTGTGTGTGTGTGTGTGTGTGTGTGTGTGTGTGTGTGTGTATTAATAAATTAATACTTAAGTGCTGGCAACCAAGTGATAAGCGGAATAACGGCCTTCGAGGTGTCTTGATATCAAGGGAAAATGGACTTGGCTGCGCCATCGGGCTGTTTAGAACGCTTCGCCTCGTCCATTATTTCCCTTGATATTGGGACACCTCGTCGGCCGTTCCTTATGTATCTCCTTACGCCTCTAGAATTCCTGTTGTTCTCAGCTGTGTGTGTGTGTGTGTGTGTGTGTGTGTGTGTGTGTGTGTGTGTGTGGTGTGTGTGTGTGTGTGTGTGTGTGTGTGTGTGTGTGTGTGTGTGTGTGTGTGTGTGTGTGTGTGTGTGTGTGTGTGTGTGTGTAAATTGAATAGAGGTGTAAATAATGATCAAAACCTCTATACACCTCCAGAAGGCCATCCTCTCCTGGTCCCAGCTGTGTGTCCATGAAGACTGATCACTCCATAAACCACCCAGTCAACTTCAGAGGAGAGGAGGGCACTACTGCACACAGGTGTGTGCGTGTGTGTGTGTGTGTGTGTGTGTGTGTGTGTGTGTGTGTGTGTGTGTGTGTGTGTGTGTGTGTGTGTGTGTGTGTGTGTGTGTGTGTGTGTGTGTGTGTGTGTGTGTGTGTGTGCTTGTGTGTGCTCGTGCGTGTACGTGAGAGATAGAGTACGATCAATTCTGGTCATGCACTCTGAACTATGTTGTTGTTTGTGTTTGTGTGAATATTAATTATAATCAATAACTATGACTAAGTATTTAATGTTATCATTCTAACAGTACCTGTGTGTGTGTATGACTGTGTGTGTGTGTGTGTGTGTGTGTGTGTGTGTGTGTGTGTGTGTGTGTGTGTGTGTGTGTGTGTGTGTGTGTCTCTCTCTCTCTCTCTCTCTCTCTCTCTCTCTCTCTCTCTCTCTCTCTCTCTCTCTCTCTCTCTCTCTCTCTCTCTCTGTGTGTGTGTTGGTGTAAATCGTATATCGTGTGTGTGTGTGTGTGTGTGTGTGTGTGTGTGTGTGTGTGTGTGTGTGTGTGTGTGTGTGTGTGTGTGTGTGTGTGTGTGTGTGTGTGTGTGTGTGTGTGTAAATTGAATATCTTATTACACCTCCAGGCCACCCTCTCCTGTTCCCAGCTGTGTTTCCATGAAGTCTGATGCTTCCATAGACCAGCCAGTCAACTTCAGAGGAGAGGGGACTACTGCTCACAGGTGTGTGTGTGTGTGTGTGTGTGTGTGTGTGTGTGTGTGTGTGTGTGTGTGTGTGTGTGTGTGTGTGTGTGTGTGTGTGTGTTTTTGTGTGTGTTTGACTTCGCCCATCAGCGAGGCCCAGGAGGCCGCCACACCTTGAGTGGAGTGCGCCCGAACAGGGCAGGAACCGCAGAGCCACTGTGCCTATAGGCGGAGGGACGGGGGCAGCGGGAGCACAAGATTCTATTCTGCTGTGTATGTCTACATGAAATTCGTGTCCCATGTCCTTGTGTGTGTAGAGCCCAGACCCCCAGAGCTCCATCTCCAGTGCCCAGCTGTGTGTCTATGAAGAGTGACAGATCCATGGATAAGCCTCCCAGGTTCAGCAATGATCCAGTGCTACCACATCCACAGTGAGTTATTAGTTTGACATCAGCACAATTATGCACAACACATACTGAGAGAGAGAGAGAGAGACACACACAGACACAGACACACACTCACACACACACACACACACACACACACACACACACACACACACACACACACACACACACACACACACACACACACACACCTCAATTTTATTATTAATAAAAATGTACAACATATCCATAAATTAATGGAAATACACACAACTTTTACCACAAAGATCTTTTCATTGGATGTCCGGAGATATTCAAAGTAGAAAAAAAAAATCCAAACGGATTTTGTAATTTCCAAGAAAAATAGGAAGCAAGGTCATGTGCAGTAATACTGGTACCCTTCTGGAGCCACCCACCTGGAGCAACTAACGTGCCATCGAGCTGACAGAGCCCTGGCACAGTGGAGAGCTGTGAGGACGTGCTAGGAGGTCCGCGGCAGGTTGGCAGGAGAAGGATAGCTAAACAAAATAAGTATTTCAATGAATAAAATCACTCATGTGCACCAATATTCCCATTACTTAAGAACTGCATTATAATGCATCTATTGCATCTTTGAACACTGGGGCACTGACTAACAGACAGATATAAACTGTGAAGTAAGAGAAGGGTCCCGAGGCACCACTGCTATTGACTTTTTATTTTTGCCACACGCACCGACGCATTTCGACTCTTTTTCAAGGTATAAAGGTGGAATACAACACAGGTGTGGTTTAAAAGCAAATCACATAGGGTCATGTGACCAAGACACAGATTGGCTGACCAATGGGGAAGGGGAGTGTGATGAGGTTATACCAAACCACGGATCTGTATAGGAAGATACGTCATCCACGTTTCTGTCAATGAAAGTCGTACGTCAGCGCATGGCGGCCATGATAGCCCAGCCTACTGGCTCAACCAGTTTTTAGTGATACATACTCTTCAGATGACCGTAATTCCCTCAAATTTTCATTGATTTTCGAAAGGTTTGGTTTGTTATACAGTATTGATAAAATCCAAACGGAAGTATACTGCATATATTCACATTATATTACATTATATTATAATGTACATGGGCCTATTGTCATGTATAATATAGTTTAGTAGGCTCATATTCAAGTAATTATATAGATCCCATAAACAAATGCACAAAGCATTCGTTTATATTTTCAGTAAAATAACAATTAAACCTTCCCATGTGCATTCTGCTTTGGGTTCTACAGCTCCACCCTGTGTTCAAAATGAGTCGTGATGCTTAGGTCATCCATAGAATAGAATGAACGTAATGTTCAGAAGCGGTGAAAATGTGTGTTTGCTCCAGGCCTATCTCTATTTTTTGGAGTCTACACCCAGTCTACACTAAAGTTTTAATGAGCCTTACCATTTATATACTGTACATGTGTCAATATTTCAGTGAGATAACAGTATACATATTTCAATACTTTAGTTTACTTCAGGTGTAACGAAGGGTCTGTGGAGAGTTTAAGCTGGGCTAATATGGACCCGTGCGACCCGTGCGAGCGTGCTGGAATGCACAATGACGTATGTAGTCTTCCTATACAGACCTGTGTACCAAACAGCCAATTAGTTTTGCAAACACCAAGCCAAGTGACACAAACAAACAAAAATTACAGTGAAGACCAAAAATGAAACGGAAAAAAAACAATTACAAAAAATCTTTAAAGGGACACTGTGTGAGATTTTTAGTTGTTTATTTCCAGAATCCATGCTACTCATTCACAAATGTTACCCTCTTCAAGAATACTTTCCACCACCATGAAATTCTAAGCATTCATTATGAATGGGAAAATTGCACTTCTCACATAACAAAATGGGGATCTTCTCCATGTCCGCCAATTTTGAATATCCAGAAATAGGCATTTTTAGCTGCAAAAATGACTGTACTTGGGCCATACTAGAAAAATTAAGTTTATTACATAGTAAACTTTCATGAAAAGATCAAATTTGGCGATAGGCAACCTAGTTTCAATGATCAACATAGTTGCAGTACCTTTTATGGCCATTTCCTGCACAGTGTACCTTTAAGTAAGCATGGTCTTACAAGTGGACACATCAAGTATTTTTTCAATGGAGTTAGCTGGTGGATTGTCACAGTAACACCATATAGACGTGCATTTGAATTTGTCAATCAACAAGCAAGAGCCGGCACAAGTATTTAGCATGGTCTAATGAAAAATTCAACACATCGTTATGGAGCACACCTATGTAGGACCAAAGACAATGTCTAAACAGGCTACAGGAAAGGGGAGAAGTCAATCTCTTCATTAAGTCCAGGAAACGTGGTGCCGTTTAATTTGTCAATCCAAAACGTCTCTGGCTGGAGGAGGCATTTGAGTCGGTCCCCACCCCTTGCACAGTTTGAACTACCTCAACAACCAAGGCCTTAAGAGAAATAGGCTTCAGGTGTCCAGCATTTTTGTAATGGGAGGCCATGGGGTAGTTGGGATTGTGTGTCCTGATGGCATAAACATGGTCTGACAATCTGTCCGGAAATCTTCACTTAGTGCAGCCAATATAAAAACATCCTTGATCACATTCACCACATTCCACACTGTAAACAACATATTTAGTATTGCAATTGGCATAACTTAAACAGTGTAAGGTCTTGGTTCCAGTTAAATTTGGGAATGAGTTACTCCTGCCCACCTGGTCGCAGAGCAACCATCGTTCACGTTCCACAGTTTGTAATCCACATCATAGCAATATAGCAAGAAAATGACTTTTGTGCTACCATTTAGCCATTCCGCTCAGTTCACTTATGTGACTCCCCGAAATGTACCATATGCATTGGACATTGTTAATTCGCTCTTATTTGTCAACATCCAAAACAG
Organism: Engraulis encrasicolus; assembly: GCF_034702125.1. Lineage (NCBI taxonomy): Eukaryota > Metazoa > Chordata > Actinopteri > Clupeiformes > Engraulidae > Engraulis > Engraulis encrasicolus. Next base: position 56,157,413 of record NC_085857.1, read on the forward strand.
TTCCATTGCGAGAAAATCTCTTGACGTTTACCCAGTGCATGCTTCTCAGACGTTTCCTTAAAACTGATTACAAACAGTAAATGAGGCATCTCACTGCCTACTTTGCAATGTCTGTACCTGGCCTGTGACACTTTGTAGTACAGCAAGTAATGTGTTCTCTGTCTTCGAGATTAACTTTTATTATAAAAGCAACTGGTCTGAGCCACAAATCATAAGGTGCTTCTAATCTGGGACTTAAGTGGCTGTTAGCCAATTAAAAAATAGATTTACTGCTATTGACTTAAATTAATTTCCTTCATTCTGCAATTCTGCCTCACCACAACATTGCTAGCATAAAGGTTCAATGTCGCTACCTGGTGTCACTGTTGACTCAGTTGATATAGCTTGGACATATTCAACTGAACGAAGGATGATTTCATTAAATTCAGGTGTCGCATTCGTCTTTTTTTCTATTGGTAAGAAAAGAAGCCTGTGTTGTGTAGATGTGTATATAATGATCAAAACCTCTATACACCTCCAGAAGGCCATCCTCTCCTGGTCCCAGCTGTGTGTCCATGAAGACTGATCACTCCATAAACCACCCAGTCAACTTCAGAGGAGAGGAGGGCACTACTGCACACAGGTGTGTGTGTGTGTGTGTGTGTGTGTGTGTGTGTGTGTGTGTGTGTGTGTGTGTGTGTGTGTGTGTGTGTGTGTGTGTGTGTGTGTGTGTGTGTGTGTGTGTGTGTGTGTGTGTGTGTGTGTGTGTGTGTGTTTGTGTGCTTGTGTGTGTGCTTGTGTGTGCTCGTGCGTGTAGGTGAGAGATAGATAGAGTACGATCAATTCTGTTCATGCAGTCTGAACTTTTTTGTTGTTTGTGTTTATGTGAATATTAATTATATTCAATAACTATGACTAAGTATTTAATTTTAACATTCTAACATGCGGTACCTGTGTGTGCGTGTATGACTGTGTGTGTGTGTGTGTGTGTGTGTGTGTGTGTGTGTGTGTGTGTGTGTGTGTGTGTGTGTGTGTGTGTGTGTGTGTGTGTGTGTGTGTGTGTGTGTGTGTGCGTGTGCGTGTGTGTGTGTGTACAGAATATCCCTTAAGAGGTCTCTTGTGCCCTATGTTGGTCTCCTGAATCCTTCAACCGATGTTCCACCAGTGTCTAAGAGGTGAGATCAGTTAGTAGTGGGGTTGGTTAGTGGAGAAAAAAGGCATTACCATTACGGTGCTGACAAAAGTGTGAGTTTTTTGCATGATGCTTCCTCAGGACCCCCTCTGATTTAAGCCTAGGAGCGCAAATGACATATTCAATTTTCTTATCAATCAAGTGAATAATCCATATGCATATACGTAAAGTGTCAGTGACAGCTTGGATGAGCTACCTCAATAAGGGCATTACAAAGTGAAATGCTGATTTGTGTTCAGATATGTATATCTGTCAAATCTGTCAAGTCCTGAGTGTAATATGGAGTGATAGGGGCTTTTATGATTCAGAAATGTTCAATAACCCCACTACACCATAACCACACCTCTTCAGTACACCCCCCCCCACCACCACACACACACACACACACACACACACACACACACACACACACACACACACACACACACACACACACACACACACACACAGACACACACACACACACACACACACACACACACACACACACACACACACACACACACACACACACACACACACTTCCACAGTGTCTCGCTCCCACACACACACCCCTCCTCAGTAGCCCCCCACCAACACTGTCATCCCCTTGCTCATCATCCCCACCATCCCAACCCACCCCTGTTCCAGAGTGCCCAGAGTCCAGCAAGAAAAGTCTGGGTACAGTCTGAAAATATGCAACGTTGTGGCATATTGTAGTTGTAATTGTGGAGTATTATAGTTGTGGCACCATTTACAGATGCTGCATCGTCCAATGAAGAGAAAACCACCCCGCTTCATCTTCACTAAAATTTAGTTTATAAGCAACATGACAATGTGCACTGCACATCTCTTAGGCACAAGCTCTGAGATGCCAAGAGCGGACCAAGACTGTTCCCTACAAAAAGTAAACAATACGCACGGAAAGTAAAATATATTCTACACTATGTGTAGTTGTTACATTGAAATTTCAAATAGTGAACCGATCTACTACCCTACCAACTACACAAAAACGTGCAGTGTAGCCAAGCTTTAACATAGATTTTGTGGGAAGACATCAACTCTTTCACCCTTGTGTATTGAACCCTTTCACCCTTAATTTCCCACCGGGGATCAATAAAGTTATTCTACTACTATGTTACTCTACTACGAGGGCTACGGCATCAAATGGTCAGGAAAACAACCAACTGTCAGTCGCCATTAAGAATATGTCTGACAAAGAGTGATTAACGCCGATCCCATATCCAAGTAACATAGTAGCATAAATTAATGTAGCATAAATTATGTATTATGGGATGGGGCATCATAGGCTAGCCAATTCAGGAGGTCAGATCCTTATGCTTTATGATTATGCTTTTGCTTATGCTGTGACTTCATGCTGGCTGTGGACATGCCAGTCCGTTTGCGGTCACGACATTATAGAGTCTAATAGTGGGGTCGTATTAGGCTCAGTCATTTCAAATTTGTGTTAAAGTTTGGTTTTCACTTCTAAGTTGAAGTTTAGGGTCTATAGAACAATTTGAGTTCGAGTGTCAAACACACAGATAACAAAATGACCTGCGGGGGGCGCTCTAAAATGTATAGATTGCTATAACTTTTGATTAGTTACACCACATTTAACATATGAGATATGTATGGATTCAGCATGAAGAGGAGAAACCGGTGGGCTAAGTATTTGGTTACCAGATTAAAGACACACTATGTAATAAACACACTTTCAGCCAATGGACAGCTAAATCCGGGCTTTTTTTAAAGATAAAGGGTGAAAATGCCCTCAAAGTTGCAAGTTGGGTCCTAAATATCACATAGGCTTTATGCAGCCATATTTGCGTATAGGTATCCAAGGTATCTTTGTGCTTCAGGGATATTCTGAACAAATCAAGTTGAATGATATCCCAGGCTTTATTTATAATAACTTGTCACAATAAATGATGTTTCATTGCAACTTGGAGGGCATTTCCACCCGTTATCTTAAAAAAACCCTGAATTTTGCTGTCCATGGGCTAAAAGTGTGTTTATGACATAGTGTGTCTTTAATCCGGTAACCAAATACTTAGCTCACCAGCTCCTCCTCTTAATGCTGAATCTATGCATACCTCATATGTTAAATTTGGTTAAATCAATAAAAAGTTACAGCAGTTTATATATTTTAGAGCGCCCCCCGCAGGCCATTTTGTTATCTTTGTGTTTGACACTCGAACCCAAATTGTTCTATAGACCCTAAACTTCAACTTGGAAGTGAAAACCAAACTTTAACACCAATTTGAAATGACTGAGAAAAATTGCACATGCCTACCACCCCACTATAAGAATATAGCCTTTTCAGGATCACCAACGTTACAGGGCCTATCATAAGTTTGCAACATATTGAACAATACTTTCTTTCGACAAAAAAAAAAGATCCTGGTCACCACTAGCTTGTCATTGCTTTGAGAGAATGCGAAACCATCACTATTGTTTCGCTAACAAGAAGAAGCTAACAAAAGCTTAGCCCATCTAACACTAGCTGCACAAGAAACATTGGTTTACACAGACTGACAATATTTGATCATTTTTGACATATTGGGCAACCAGTTTGTTCAAGTGCGTTTTGGGTAAACAACACAAGTTTCCTCAGCTTATCTTTGCTAATTTGAAGGTCCACAGGGATCAAGCGATTCCTTCCCAGTAAGCGGTAAAGACCCAACTTTTCCTACCTTTTCGAAGTTACTATCTCCTCCAAGGGGAATGTCCGAAATGTTCATACAAGGATCCTGTCGTGTTAAAATCCTTTAGATGCCCGTGTTGACATTTTCGTAAATAACTGGCCTCAGTAATTCTGTCAAGCTTGTGAACTGTTTGAAGCACTGGGTCATGAGGACTCATAATAGAACGGTACTGGTGAGGGTCATCATTCATCAACTCTCCTGTTGAGGCAAGGTCATTATTTTGCATCAAACCTGGGACTTTTGGTGGCTTCTAGCCATTTAAAAAATAGAGTTTCTGTCATTGATATCAATGTCTTCGAGAGTCTTTGCCTCATTCTGCAATACTGTGTCTCACAAAACCATTGCTAGTTGCTACTTGGTGTCGCTGTTCAGTCAGTTGACAAACTTGAACACATTAAACTCACTGAATCAATATGGATTAAATGTTGGTGTCGCAATTCTCTCTCTTTTTTTGTAAGCTCTGCCTCAAATGCCTCAATGCATTGCTGTCTATGTCCATACATTTTTTTCAAAAAAGTTTTCTTTTTGTTCATTTTTTCCAACCAGAAAGCGACCCAGTGAACCCCACGGGGAAGTGAAGCAGATCCATAAATTGCATCTGCAGCAAAAGTTCCAGTGTCTGCTTGAGGGCAGCGTAAAGCAAGGAAACCCCACTCCGCTCTGTAAGGTCTACACAGATCTCTACATCACAGAGGGGGCAAGAGGAAGGGTAAATGATGAACATGAGATCAGACAGATAGAGAGAGCATCCTGGAGAGAAGTAGATCCAGGCAGGCCAATTGCTTGGAGTGACCTCTTTAAAACTGGTTCTGGGCGAGACAAACCCATCAGATCAGTGCTGACGAGGGGCGTGGCTGGCATCGGAAAAACAGTCTCTGTGCAGAAGTTCATTCTGGACTGGGCTGAAGCGGAAACCAACCAGGATATCGACTTCGTATTTCCTCTTCCTTTCCGAGAGCTCAACCTGATAACGGAAATGAAACTCAGTCTGGTCGATCTTGTTCAGGAGTTTTTCCCAGATGTGAAAAGTCAGCAAATCCTCACCAATTCAGCACACAGAGTTTTGTTCATCTTCGATGGTCTGGATGAGTGCCGACTTCCTCTAGATTTCCACTCCAGCCCAATTTGTTGTGATGTGACAGAGCCAGCCTCAGTGGACGTGCTGCTGACAAACCTCATCAAGGGAAGCCTGCTTCCCTCTGCTCTCCTCTGGATCACCACCCGACCTGCAGCAGCCAATCAGATCCCTCCTGAGTATGTTCATCAGTCGACAGAGATAAGAGGATTCAACGACCCAAAGAAGGAAGAGTATTTCAAGAAGAGGATCAGTGATCTGAATCAGGCCAGCAGAATCATCACACACCTGAAGTCATCCAGGAGCCTCTACATCATGTGCGAGATTCCAGTTTTCTGCTGCATCGCAGCCACTGTTGCTGAGGTAAAGTCAGAAGAGTCGGGTAAAGTGGAGATGCCAAGAACCATGACTGAAATGTACGCTCACTTCCTTGTCATTCAGACCAACATAAAGAAGGCCAAATACACAGGGAGAGAGGTGACCGAAGAGGAGATGATTTTCAAACTGGGGCAACTGGCATTTCAGCAGCTGGAGAAAGGTAATCTGATATTTTATGAGGAGGACCTGAGAGAGGCTGGCCTTGATGTTTCAGAAGCATCCGTGTACTCAGGAGTCTGTACTCAGATCTTCAGAGAGGAGACCAAAATGTTTCAAGGGCGGGTGTTCAGCTTTGTGCATCTCAGCATCCAGGAGTTTCTGGCAGCATTATATGTCTTCCTCTGCTTCTGCAACAGAGAGGGAAACATGTCTGACGAAGAGCAAAGTGCTCAGCTCTCTGCTTTATTCAGAGTTGCAACCCTTCAGGACCTGCACAAGACTGCAGTGGATCTGGCTTTGCAGAACAAGAATGGACACCTGGACCTTTTCCTTCGCTTCCTCCTGGGCCTCTCACTGGAGTCCAATCAAAAAATTCTGAAAGTCCTCCTTCCAAAGTCTAGCAGCCAGGCACAAATCTCACCCCTACCACACGCCAGCCAATCACAGAGCTCAGAGCAAACAGTCCAGTATGTCAAGGAGAAGATCAGGGATCCAAGTTGGTTTGAAAGAAGAATTACCCTGTTCTACTGCCTGAACGAGCTGAATCGGCATGCTGTAGTGGAGCACACCCACAGGAGCTTGGGAACTCTGTCTGTGGACGTGCTCGTGCCAGGAAAGTGGGAGACTAAGAAGTTTGAGTTTAAAATGTCAGAAGTGCAGCTGGATGGGTTTGACCTGGAGCAATACGTGAAGACCCCAGCTGAAGATCAAACTGAACTCCTGAGCCCTGGGGATGTTTTGCAGAGACTGGTGCCAGTGGCCACAATGTCCACATCTGTAAGGTAATTTCACTGTTTCTGTTTCTTTCAGTGTGTGTGTGTGTGTGTGTGTGTGTGTGTGTGTGTGTGTGTGTGTGTGTGTGTGTGTGTGTGTGTGTGTGTGTGTGTGTGTCCGTTGCCAGAGAATCCACATATATATAAGGTTAGTATTATAGATTATAGGTCTATGAATAAACGATGAATAGAATTCGAACTTGACTAATGGCATTGGCCTTGGAAGTTCCTTGTTCTTTTCTATCTATCCTGACCACCTCCGTGTGTGTGTGTGTGTGTGTGTGTGTGTGTGTGTGTGTGTGTGTGTGTGTGTGTGTGTGTGTGTGTGTGTGTGTGTGTGTGTTCCAGGTTAATACATTTCAACCTTTCAGAGGAGTGCTGTTCCTCTCTGGCTTCTGCCCTGAAATCACCGTCATCACGTCTCACACAGCTGAACCTGAGTGAGAATAAGATCTTTGACTCGGCATTGCAGATCATATGTGATGGGGCTCGACATGACAACAGCAAACTGGAACAGTTTCTGTAAGCATAATATTGTGTGTGTGTGTGTGTGTATGTGTGTGTGTGTGTGTGTGTGTGTGTGTGTGTGTGTGTGTGTGTGTGTGTGTGTGTGTGTATGTGTGATATACTGAGTGAATTACTGTGACCTGTGGAAAAGAGCTAGAGTCTGTCTGGTCCTCACACACCATATGCATGTGTGTGTGTGTGTGTGTGTGCGTGTGTCTTGTGTCTTGTGTCTCGTGTCCAGGCTGAAAGGCTGTAACCTCAGAGAGAAGGACTGTTCCCACCTGGCCTCTATCCTGACATCACAGTCTTCGAGTATAACAAAGTTGGACTTGAGTCAAAATGAGCTGCTGGACGCAGGGATGAAACATTTACGCTCTGGACTTAAACATAAGAACAGCAAATTGGAGATACTGGAGTAAGTTTCATAACAGTGTATATGTGTATAGGGATAATATGTGTGCCCATGTATGTGCACTGTGTGTGTGTGTGTGGGCGGGGTGTCTGTGTGAGTTTGCGGAGCAAAGAAACAAATTGTGTCTGTGATTGTAATAAGTGTATGTGAATGTGTGTGTGTGTGTGTGTGTGTGTGTGTGTGTGTGTGTGTGTGTGTGTGTGTGTGTGTGTATCTTTCAGACTTAGTTACTGTGAGCTGACAGAGAAGAGCTGTCAGCATCTGGCTTCTGTCTTGACTTCACAATCCTCACGTCTCCGTGTGCTCAACCTGGGTAACAACAATCTACTGGACTCAGGAGTGAAACATTTGTGTCGTGGCCTTCGTCATCAAAATTGCAGGCTGGAGAGAATGCAGTGAGGGTTATTTCATATGTGTAACTATTTGATTAAAAATGCCAACATTCCATGCAAAGATCAAAGGTGCTGGTAACTGTATGACTCATTAGTAGTAATAAAAATAAGTATATGATGATATCATATAATAGGTGTTATTGTGTTGTATTTATGCCAAATTGTTTTTCCTCTCTGACCTCTGTCCTGACCTCACACTGTGTTTTGTGTGTGTGTGTGTGTGTGTGTGTGTGCGTGCGTGCGTGCGTGCGTGCGTGCGTGCGTGCGTGCGTGCGTGCGTGCGTGCGTGCGTGCGTGCGTGCGTGCGTGCGTGCGTGCGTGCGTGTGTGTGTTCTGTGGGTGCCAGGATAAACAAATGCAATCTTACAGAGAAGAGCTGTTCCTTTCTGGCCTCTGCATTGACCTCACCCGTCTCACATCTGACACATCTGGATCTGAGCTACAACGAGCTGAAGGACTCAGGAGTGGAAATGCTATGTTCAGCTGTTTGTGATGAAAACTGTAAACTGGAACAATTGGAGTAAGTAACATTATTTCTTTGGAGTTTGTACACTTTGTGTACCCCTGTATTTGTACTTTTGAAATGTGTCAGCACGTGTCAGCTGGCGGACTATTACATGGAATGTCAGCAGATCTCCAACGATAGCAATCTGGCTTTTTGTTAACCCTGTAGTATGTCTACCTCCCAGACTTTGAGGTCTCAGGATTTCACACTGAGCCTGTATGTGTTTGTGCGTGTGTGTGTGTGTTTGTGTGTGTGTGTGTGTGTGTGTGTGTGTGTGTGTGTGTGTGTGTGTGTGTGTGTGTGTGTGTGTGTGTGTGTGTGTGTGTGTGTCTTTTACAGGCTACGTAGCTGCAAGTTGACCGAGGGTAGCTGTAAGCTCATGGAGGACAAATGTTTCACTCTGGCGTCTGTTCTGACCTCAGACTTCTCACGTCTCACACACCTCAACCTCAGTAGCAACAAGCTAATGAACTCTGGAGTGGAACTTTTATGCTCTGCGCTCAAGCACGAGAACTGCCTACTAGAGAAACTGCTGTAAGGGTCATCATATTTTATCTGTTTCAACAGTTGCGTGTGTCAGTAGCGTGGCGTGCGTTATTTTTCCGAGGAAGCCAGGGAGAACAAAAAAAATATATAATATAATATTATAATATAATATAATATAATATAATATAATATAATATAATATAATATAATATAATATAATTATTATTAATCAGTAGCGGCGGCTGGCTGGGACAACAAGCAAGGCAGAAAGTTTGGCCATGAGAATAAAATCAATAAGGTGTAATTTATGAGATTTGCATGTTTGCGAACCAGGAAGGCATTTGCCAGAACTGCTGCGAAGCACGGGAAGGTCTGTTTTGGACAGCACACCACGAGCGCAGCTACAGCTCTTGATCATGCGTGTGACTACTTTTGTTAAGAAATAAATAACAAGAAAAATACTATGTCTGTTCAGAGTTGGAGTAGTGACAAGCAACACCGCAAGAATTTGCACTTTACGCACGACATCAGATGCTCCAGAAGCCCCCTAAACACAATTCAGTGTCATCCTTAAGTGCCAGTTCAAATGCCCCACAGAACAGAATGCAATAACACAGACAGACAACGGACATGCACTGACTGACCACTAGTTATTCTACTGATGACTAGGTTCAACCGGCTGCTCTGAGTCGTGCACGTCTTGTATCGAATGTCAAATGTTGTGTGTGCGACCTTTCTATGGTTCCCAGATGTATGGCGATTTCCAGTGCAAACATGCTAAAACAAAACCCATTTAAGCAATATGACCCGAGTGGGAGGGATGATGTGCACTGACATCCTCCCTGGTGTGGTTCGGCCATAGGCACGAAGCCGAAGGCTGAGTGCCGTCGGCAATCACACCAGGGAGGATGTCAGTGCACATCATCCCGACCACGAGGGTCATATTGCTTTTATACAATAGTTCATTTGCCAACAAAATACCAGAATAAATGTTCGAATTCGTGTTTATTAGTTACCTTAATCATACTTTGTTTACCTGCTCCGCTAAGCAAAGTAGTTCCGAATTGATTGCATGGTTGCTATGCAATGACGAGCTGACAGCGCCAGCGCGCAAAGTTCCATGAAACGGTGTGAAGTGCATTTCTGTGTGGACTGCTACTGGGCTTCGCTTACTAAAATGATGCATGATAAATGAAAACACTGTGCAACTTCAACATTTTAGTTAGATGACTATTTTATAAGCCTTTTTCAGCCGATATTGATTTTCACATTTTTGTGGACCGCAAACTTGCTGCAAGCTGCGTAAAGACACCCCCCCTCGTCCTTTCCTCTCCAGTGCCGCATGAGATCCGAGCGCTGTTCTCACACGCACAACCACACAAATCAATCCCTTGTAGGCCTATGATACCCCGATGTCTGCTAAAGTTTAGGCTACTGCAGGCTACAACTTTGTTGCTGAAACACTTTCTCATGCAAACGTCTGATGTGGGTGCGAACCCGAGAAAGGGGTTCACGTTTTCCCTCCTAAACGAAAAGGCAACTCATTCCAGTTCCAAGCGGCCATGATTTTAAATCGCATGGCACACGGTATCTTGCTTCCAGTCAGATGCCCACTTTGTAGCCTACTAATTTGCACGTGGTGGACGGCAATTGCTGATAGCCTAGGCTATATTTTTAAGAGCATCTCTTCCTCGTCATTCCGTCTCCCGCAGCACAAATGAGATCCGATTATAGCGGTTCTCATATACTGCAGTAGACTGACATAGCCTTTCTGTCTCTGTGTCAAAAAAGTGTCCGTTGTCTCGCATATTCCCCGTTTGAAACTATCTTAATATTTAAAGTAGGCTACATGTTAGATTGTCTTCAAAAGACTACGAAATAGCGGCCGCAGAGGTCTGCCAACTGCCCAGACAACTGCACTAGAATCAGATAACTTCTTTCCTCTCTGCCAGAATCCAGCTACCAACTGGGATAGCCTACGCTCTCTGTCATGCGGGCGTGCGTGCGCCCAACTTAGTCCAGCATAGAACAATGGAATAGAATGATGGTGAGTTCAAACTACGCGGCCCTGGTTACATTCACTTTCTCCGCAGTAGACTATGAGATAGAATGATGGCGAGTTCAAAATGCGCGGCCCTGGTTACATTCTATCCACGGCGGAGTGATTATTAGGTGTGATGAGTCTCCGAGGATGATGTCCACCTAGACATCATCCTCCTTACCGACGCGTAGAATGCCAGTAGAACGCGTCTCATCCAATCAGATATCGCAATATATTGACCGGCTCTAACTACTGTATAATGAAAAATAACCCTGATGCACGCGGTTGAAACGGAGCACAACAGAGCACAGAGAAGTGGCATGATGCGTATATTTAGGACCCGGTGGCACATTATGCCATCTAATAATCACCATAGCTTATTTGCCATAATAGCAAGAGCTAACAAGCAGCGAGCAACAAAGCTAAAAACAAAGCTAGCTTCACAAAACGTTAGGTGGCCTGCTTATAATCTACCTTTCTGAAACAATAAAGCAAGTTTGCCTACCGTTGTAGAAGTTATCCTGAACGTATATGTGTCCATGTGAAGATCCTGTCGTTATATTAAATCCATTTTATGCATTGCCTGCCTTGACAACATTGGGAGCCATCGGCTGTGTATGCGCGCTTAAACTGTCACTTTTGCACTTTTGTAGTTTCTAGTTCTACTGGCAGCCAGGTAAAGTGGCTGCCGATCCTGAAGTATCATCCGTTTCCCTCTTTGGCAAATCATAGACGGCAATATGATTTATCTCGTGACCAATTTTGAGCGATATGATTGGTCAAGCATTCGTTTTTTTCAAAACTCCAGAAATGTATGGCTGCCAACTCGACTTGGCACCAGTTTTTTTTAGCATCGAGAGACGTGTAGTACTTTGTTTCACCAGATGGTTATCCAATGGGAGGGGGTGGGGCGCTATTTCCCCAGCTGGAAAATACTCACAGAGAGTGACGAGAGTGGATGGAATATTAGGAGACTCGTCGATAGACAGAATGTTTTAATGATTAACGGATATTAAAGCTGTTGTTGGGAAAATTAGGGGATGCCTGGCATCCCTTGGCATCTGCGACGACACGCCACTGGTGTGTGTGTGTGTGTGTGTGTGTGTGTGTGTGTGTGTGTGTGTGTGTGTGTGTGTGTGTGTGTGTGTGTGTGTGTGTGTGTGTGTGTGTGTGTGTGAGAGAGAGAGAGAGAGAGAGAGCGAGCGAGAGGAGAGGGTTTGAAAAATATAGCTATTACTGTGAAATAGAGAACGTGATGAATTTTCACTTCAATTGTCAATGCGACACCCAGAAATCGACCTCACTCTTGGTGCATGCATGTGTGCGTGTGTATTTTTTTCAGGTAAAGTGGACACTTGCCATGAAAGACTGTTTTCTTTCTGGCCCCTCTTCTGACTTAACTGTGCATGTGCTTGTGCGTGTGTGTGTGTGTGTGTGTGTGTGTGTGTGTGTGTGTGTGTGTGTGCGTGTTTCAGGTTGAACAGTTGCCACTTCACAGGGAGGAGCTGTTCCTATCTGGCCTCTGTCCTGACCTCACACTCCTCAAGACTCACACACCTGGACCTGAGCTACAATGAGCTGCTGGACTCAGGAGTGGAACATCTATGTTCCGGTCTTCGTGATGAAAACTGTAAACTGGAGAAGCTAGAGTAAGCATATTTAATGGTGTGGTTTTACACACAACAAAGTACAATGTATAGGTGTGTGTCTGAAATAGTACTTTGAAATAGTATTAGTCACATTTAGTATTATCACATTTTTGTGGACCGCAAACTTGCTGCTAGCTGCGTAAAGACACCCCCCTCGTCCTTTCCTCTCCAGTGCCGCATGAGATCCGAGTGCTGTTCTCACACGCACAACCACACAAATCAATCCCTTGTAGGCCTATGATACCCCGATGTCTGCTAAAGTTTAGGCTACTGCAGGCTACAACTTTGTTGCTGAAACACTTTCTCATGCAAACGTCTGATGTGGGTGCGAACCCGAGAAAGGGGTTCGCGTTTTCCCTCCTAAACGAAAAGGCAACTCATTCCAGTTCCAAGCGGCCATGATTTTAAATCGCATGGCACACGGTATCTTGCTTCCAGTCAGATGCCCACTTTGTAGCCTACTAATTTGCACGTGGTGGACGGCAATTGCTGATAGCCTAGGCTATATTTTTAAGAGCATCTCTTCCTCGTCATTCCGTCTCCCGCAGCACAAATGAGATCCGATTATAGCGGTTCTCATATACTGCAGTAGACTGACATAGCCTTTCTGTCTCTGTGTCAAAAAAGTGTCCGTTGTCTCGCATATTCCCCGTTTGAAACTATCTTAATATTTAAAGTAGGCTACATGTTAGATTGTCTTCAAAAGACTACGAAATAGCGGCCGCAGAGGTCTGCCAACTGCCCAGACAACTGCACTAGAATCAGATAACTTCTTTCCTCTCTGCCAGAATCCAGCTACCAACTGGGATAGCCTACGCTCTCTGTCATGCGGGCGTGCGTGCGCCCAACTTAGTCCAGCATAGAACAATGGAATAGAATGATGGTGAGTTCAAACTACGCGGCCCTGGTTACATTCACTTTCTCCGCAGTAGACTATGAGATAGAATGATGGCGAGTTCAAAATGCGCGGCCCTGGTTACATTCTATCCACGGCGGAGTGATTATTAGGTGTGATGAGTCTCCGAGGATGATGTCCACCTAGACATCATCCTCCTTACCGACGCGTAGAATGCCAGTAGAACGCGTCTCATCCAATCAGATATCGCAATATATTGACCGGCTCTAACTACTGTATAATGAAAAATAACCCTGATGCACGCGGTTGAAACGGAGCACAACAGAGCACAGAGAAGTGGCATGATGCGTATATTTAGGACCCGGTGGCACATTATGCCATCTAATAATCACCATAGCTTATTTGCCATAATAGCAAGAGCTAACAAGCAGCGAGCAACAAAGCTAAAAACAAAGCTAGCTTCACAAAACGTTAGGTGGCCTGCTTATAATCTACCTTTCTGAAACAATAAAGCAAGTTTGCCTACCGTTGTAGAAGTTATCCTGAACGTATATGTGTCCATGTGAAGATCCTGTCGTTATATTAAATCCATTTTATGCATTGCCTGCCTTGACAACATTGGGAGCCATCGGCTGTGTATGCGCGCTTAAACTGTCACTTTTGCACTTTTGTAGTTTCTAGTTCTACTGGCAGCCAGGTAAAGTGGCTGCCGATCCTGAAGTATCATCCGTTTCCCTCTTTGGCAAATCATAGACGGCAATATGATTTATCTCGTGACCAATTTTGAGCGATATGATTGGTCAAGCATTCGTTTTTTTCAAAACTCCAGAAATGTATGGCTGCCAACTCGACTTGGCACCAGTTTTTTTTAGCATCGAGAGACGTGTAGTACTTTGTTTCACCAGATGGTTATCCAATGGGAGGGGGTGGGGCGCTATTTCCCCAGCTGGAAAATACTCACAGAGAGTGACGAGAGTGGATGGAATATTAGGAGACTCGTCGATAGACAGAATGTTTTAATGATTAACGGATATTAAAGCTGTTGTTGGGAAAATTAGGGGATGCCTGGCATCCCTTGGCATCTGCGACGACACGCCACTGGTGTGTGTGTGTGTGTGTGTGTGTGTGTGTGTGTGTGTGTGTGTGTGTGTGTGTGTGTGTGTGTGGTGTGTGTGTGTGTGTGTGTGTGTGTGTGTGTGTGTGTGTGTGTGTGTGTGTGAGAGAGAGAGAGAGAGAGAGAGAGAGAGAGAGAGGAGAGGGTTTGAAAGATATAGCTATTACTGTGAAATAGAGAACGTGAATAATTTTCACTTCAATTGTCAATGACACCCAGAAATCGACCTCACTCTTGGTGCATGCATGTGTGCGTGTGTATTTTTTTCAGGTAAAGTGGACACTTGCCATGAAAGACTGTTTTCTTTCTGGCCCCTCTTCTGACTTAACTGTGCATGTGCGTGTGCTTGTGTGTGTGTGTGTCTGTGTGTGTCTGTGTTTGTGTGTCTGTGTGTGTGTGTGTGTGTGTGTGTTTCAGGTTGAACAGTTGTCACTTCACAGGGAGGAGCTGTTCCTATCTGGCCTCTGTCCTGACCTCACACTCCTCAAGACTCACACACCTGGACCTGAGCTACAATGAGCTGCTGGACTCAGGAGTGGAACATCTATGTTCCGGTCTTCGTGATGAAAACTGTAAACTGGAGAAGCTAGAGTAAGCATATTTAATGGTGTGGTTTTGCACACAGCAAAGTACAATGTATAGGTGTGTGAGTGTATGTGTGTGTGTCTAAAATAGTACTTTGAAATAGTATTGGCATGTGGAAATACAAGATGACAGAGATGACCTGACATCTGTTCCGACCTGTTCTGATTTGTTGTGTGTGTGTGTGTGTGTGTGTGTGTGTGTGTGTGTGTGTGTGTGTGTGTGTGTGTGTGTGTGTGTGTGTGTGTGTGTGTGTGTGTGTGTGTGTGTGTGTGTGTGTGTTTTAGGTTGTGGAAGTGTAAGATGGCAGAAGAGAGCTGTTCCCATCTGGCCTCTGTCCTGTCCACGCCCTCCTCAAGGCTAAGACAGCTGGAACTGACTAACAATCGACTTCAGGACTCTGGAGTGGAACTTTTATGTCGTGGTCTAAGCCATCAAAACTGCAAACTGGAGAAACTACAGTGAGCATTATTTCTTGTAGTGTCAGTGGCAGGGGGTGGAGGAGGGGTCTTTGTCTCTTTGAGTGTAACCATTTCAGAGGTGTTTCTTGCAATCTGTCAAAGAAGAGCTGTTATTTTCTGGCCTCTGCTCCACACTTTCCTCGTCTTTATGTGTGTATGTGTGTGTGTGTTTGCATGCATGTACATGTGTGCTTGTGTGCAAATCTTTTTGTGTGTGTGTCCAGGCTTGATAGCTGTAAGCTGACGGAGAAGAGCTGTTCCTTTCTGGCCTCTGCCCTGACATCACACTCCTCTTCACATCTCACACAGCTGGACCTGAGCAACAACTGTCTACATGAGGCTCATGTTCAGCCGCTCTGCACTCTCTTGAAGGAACCCACATGCACATTGACAGAACTAGAGTGAGTCACTCTGTGTGTGTGTGTGTGTGTGTGTGTGTGTGTGTGTGTGTGTGTGTGTGTGTGTGTGTGTGTGTGTGTGTGTGTGTGAGAGAGAGAGAGAGAGAGAGAGAGAGAGAGAGAGAGAGAGAGAGAGAGATAATGTGTGTTGGTGTTCAATTGTCCTGACATGTTGTATTCTGTGTATTGCAGGTGGAGGGGCAAGTGAGCAGTAACTGTGTCTTCACTCTGGTTATCGCGATTTCTCGGTTCAATACAATATCGTTACAGCCCTGTCTACAACAGTGGGACCCCTAGGTGGCTCACAGCATCACTGCAGGGGGGTCATGGAGAGAAGGGACTCTGTGCATAAAAGCTTGAATATACAGTATATTGACATAATATAACCATCACATAAGCTTTCAGTAATAGTATCCACATGTATGGTTTAGAAATGTATTTTCCTTTCTTGTGATTTTCACTTTAAAATGTAGCAACACCAGTGGACTAAAGCATATTTGGCGTTTGAATACGGGAGGTGTGTGTGTGTGTGTGTGTGTGTGTGCGCGTGTGTGTGTATGCGTGTGTGTGTATGTTACCAAAATGTTCTCTGGTCCAAAGTACACTGAATAAAGACCAATGGGCCATCCCCTCTAACTTGGGGGCTGGTGTGGAGATGAGGATTTTCACTGTCTTAAAACACACATTTTATCTGCTTGCTTATCTACATTAGTTCTAAATACTATCTAAAAACTGTTTGAACTTAGTTTTTTTTAATCTCATATGTGCTCTCTGTGTTTTCTATGTCCTTTTTATGTTCTTGTGTGACTGAATTATACAATTCACCTGCCTTTAATATCTACATAATTAATATAAATGATTTTAAAATGTATTTTATCTGCTCATGACTTAAAGGTACACTGTGCAGAAAATGGTCAAAAAAGGTGCTGCAACTATGCTGCCCATTGAAACTGGGCTGCCTATTGCCAAATTTGATCTTTGCATGAAAGTTTACTATGTAATAAACTAATATTCTAGTGTGGCCCAAGTACAGCCATTTTTGCAGCCAAAAAATGGCTATTTCTGGAAATTCAAAATGGCGGACCATGGAGAAGATCCCCCTTTTCATGTATGAAAAGGGCAATTTTTCCAGTCATAATGAATACTTTGAATTTGATGATGGTGCTAAGTATTCAAAAGGTAACATTAGTGAACTCAACAAAGGAAGATGCTATCTTTTTGCAGTTTGGGTAATAGGCTATTGGGCCTATTAAGTGGTAGGGAAACCAAAGTAGTAATTACCCATCTCAGACACTGGTCAGGAACATCTCCTGAAAGTCCCAGAATGCAGAAGGCATTTGAATAAAATACGCCTTACCCAATTGTTTTGTCTAACTGGTACTTTTATACATGAATTGTCAGAAAAACAGCTCCTGTAGGATTTTTTTGTGCTCAAATAGATTTGTTAGTTTCATTTGCCTCTTTGCAAATGTTTTTCTATATTTCCAATTCCCTGCCCCCCTAAATTTCCTTTTTCCGTGTCACCCAGATGAAAGCTGGATGTTTGTAATGAAAAGACTGTGGGCAGTGAAATTCTGGAGTGTTGAAGAAGTCCATTTGCAGTGATGTGTCGAGTCCCCTTGCTTTCACCAACATTATCCAAGGGGTGATGTAGTCTGTGTTGTTTATAATCCCACCAGAAACGGGGGATACATAAGTAAGGGTTAACGTTCGGCGAGAAGGTCGCTACCGTGGAATAGCAGCACGACAGAGAGAATCTTTAGACCCCGACGCGGAGCGGAGGGGTCTTGTTCTCTCTGAAGTGCTGCTATTCCACAAAGCGACCGACTCGCCGAAAGTTAACCCGCTTATTATATGGATATACTTAAATGATTCACACATGCGGGGACATTTCTTTAGACCTATTTAATGTTAAGATTGTTGCTGCGCAAAACAAAACAGTGCCATTGTGGAACACCGCTAGGCAACAGCTAGGTAGGCTAGCCAGGACAACAGGTGTTGTCTATCACAGCAGCTGATTAGAGTGACAAAAGACCGGACCCCCTGCGGAGTGATATGAAACATTATCTTTAGCCACTGACTTGTATACAAGCCAGTGGCTTTAGCAGTGAACGTCTTGTTGCCATTGACAGCGGTAGCCAGGACAACGGGTGCTGTCTATCACAGCAGCTGATTAGAGTCTTGTTGAAAAGTCGCTTTAGCAGTGAAAAGTCTTGTTGCCATTGACAGCGGTCTGTTATAGACCAACCCGTCCGTTATCGAAAAATAACAGACGTCCGAACGTTGGGGAGCCCCGTTGAAATGAATGGAGCATTCGACAGATTGTGGCGGAATGCACTTCCACCATGGTCTCCAAGACTAATTGTTTCCAATGCCCCAGTAGCACACTGCACCCACAAACACACATACACCTAATTGAGGCCACTGAAGCAGTTCTACCTGAAGATGAGACGCACCTGCAGCGAGATCTGATTGAGGGGTGTGGCCGTAAGATGGCACCGCTTGTTAGATGCCAGTTTTTGAGCATTCTCGAGAGAACACGAGGAGAGAGGACACAGAGAGGACAGAGGACAGAGAACAGAGAGAGAGAGAGAAGCACCAGAAGCACCAGAGCGAAACCCACCAAACGTACAGCATAAGAGTACTAGCGAAAAACTACCCAATCGCCACAAAGGAACTACACACTGGGGAAGACTCCGAAAGCGATCTGAGCGCCAAAAGGAAGTCGTTGGCCGGGTCTGTTGTTGCCCAAAGGCTCCCGGACAGACTATTATTCGCCACTCCAGCAAAACCTGTGAGTCTAAATCCTTTCCTTGCTGTTGGAGTAATAATTGCGCTCTGAGTAACTCACCCACGCTGCAGTGGACCCCCGCTCTGCTTCATCTACAACCACACACACATGCACACACGCACATACCTCCTCCTGTCGCTCTGCTTCTCCTCCAAAACTCACATACCCCCTCCCGCCGCTGCGCGCTCTGCTAGGGGCTTCACCTCAACCACATACACGCTGCGCGCTCTGCTAGGAGCTTCACCTACACACACACATGCACACACGCACATAACGCACTCCCCTACATCCAAACACTGATATCCTTTTCTTTTCTCCTTCATACACACACACTGACAACTTTGGTTCTAGTTTTGATATTTCTTTCTGGGGTTTGTCTCGCTGACGAGCGAGTTGATTGTTATTGTAAGTTTTGATGTTGTCTTGTAACCGGCTCGGCTGGTGGTGTTTTTGTTAATAGTCTATTTTTTGTGTTTTGAGTCTTGATAAAGACGTGCTGGTTTAAATCCTTGGTTTGTTGTTCGTTTTTGTCTTATAATTTTACTTGCTGACGGAAGCTTATCATTTAATGACAGGATTTAAAGGCCTGTCTGGCGCCTGAACTTTGGCTTATTCAGTGCCCGCCCGTAAGCGCCGCTACAAGATGACGTCACAACCATATACATAATAAATAATATGGCATATTCAAGCAGACACATGGATTCAAACATACTGCAGAGGCCCAGCAATGTCCAAACACAGAAGCATGTATGCCAGGATCATCACAATTATATTTAATACACTTTATCCATTACTCCATTTCCATCCTTTCCCATCACTTAATTCCTATATCCCGTACAGAGATGTTAATGATATTGATGATGGTGTCATATAGTGCAAAGAAGGCACTTGGGTTTTTTTGTTTCACTTGGTGTTTTCCAAGCATGAATGAATTCCATCAAACTTGTCACGTTACTCTAACTATAAGCAAACAAAGTCCTCGATCAAATTTTTAAAAGCATTAACCCATTTAAGCCTGATGCTGTGTATACACTAAATTGACCTAGGCGCCTGGAGCGACATATACACTGCTTTCAGGCTCTTGAGATTTGAGTCTTTAATTAAAAATGGGGGCATGTTAAAGTAGAATGGACATTTCCTAATGCAAGAGGAGGCTTAGATTTCAAATGCAAATTATTTCATATTTCTATGCGTTTCGGAGGCTGAGATATAAATTTTCATAGGCTGAGGGCACGTTTTCCCAAAAATGGCAGACATTCAGCAGGCATTTTTCGCAGGTGCCCCAGGCTAAAATGGGTTAAAACAGATGTATATATTAAAAACTTTTGTGCTTCCTGGCATGTTCCACACGTCCAGCCTCCACGAATGAGTGCTCCAAGCGATTGCATTGTCTTAGCCACACACATAACTAATTGCTCACCGGCAGAGGTGTCAATCTCAGGGTCCAATCAGCTCAATCACCTGCTTATTGAGCACTCAAGACATGTAGACCAGCTATTTATTGGAGTGTTGGAAGGAAACGGTGGCAGGGTTTTTACTTTCTGGACCCAGAAATAACACCTCTGATGACCGGTGCATCAATTCATGCAGACATTCCACTCCACCGGTGCATCAATTACTGTAATGCAGACATTTCAGTCCAAAATAAGTTCCACATTTCGCCAACAGGTGTCCTAAACAAAAACTGAACAAATGGCTCCGGCTATGGCTACGGCAATAACAATAAGAAACAAAGAGTATGTTTGTACATACTGGGAATGGGGTATGCACAGTATTGTTGTTTTTGTCTCTTGTTCTGTTTTTTACGGCCAGATTGTCCATTGGGATCCCTGAATGAATAGTGTCACTAGTGTCTTCAGGGCGTGTCACTCTCAATGTTTTTGTACTTAATGTCATCAGCTGACAATGAGCTTGATTATTGAGAACAAATGTTTACACTTGCAATGAGCATCATGCGATCACATGGAAATTGTATATATGGTTTTGTGTACTGTATGTGTTTTCACGTCTGAAGAAGTGTTTAACCGGCACATCACAGGAAATAGGCCTAAATAAACAAGTGAGAGCAGAAAATCATGGTTGAAGCTAACTTTTTCTCTTTTTTACTATAAGAAACAAACAAATAAAATATGGAGCCTTACTTCTACGAAAATTTGTGCATTGATACCACATTGCACAACACCAGATTCACTGTGTGTGTGTGTTCGTGTGTGTGTGTGTGTGTGTATGTTAGGGGTTGACGATATGACGATATGAAATGGTGAAATCGAGCAGTAGGAGTTAGATCCTTTAGTGGCATGTGGCCATGTGCCAGTGACATGCGGCATGTGCCAGTGACACATTTTTTCACTGACAGGTTAGGTTGAGGAATCAGTTTTGGGTTAGGCACCGTTCGGCATGTTTATAGGTTGGTGTACTGTACACACATTTTTCACTGACAGGTTAGGTTTATGAATCAGTTTTGGTTTAGGCACAGTTCGACATCGTAGTAGCCACTGTAGCCATAGTAACCGTAACCGTAACTTGACATGCCCAACCGTAACGCACTTGACATGCCCGTTAATTGTTGTAATTACAGACCTAGAATACATAAATTATTAAAAAACAATAATTATTAATAATAAATACAGTTAGGGCCTATAATTATTAATAATAATAGGTCTGTGGTTCTAATATAAAATCAATGGACATGTGTTTGACTGGACATGTGTTTGACAATGGACACTGTGGCACTTCCGCATGTCACTGGCACATGCCACTAAATGATCTAACTCCCTCTCAAATCGAGTGTCATCAGTGTGTTTACATTTAATTAATTAATTTGGCCTACTAATTGCAAGTATATAAATGCCTGTTTATCTTTTTTTGGTTGTTATTAATTTTTTCGATGGAAGATCGTGATAAAAAAAAAAATCGGAATCAAGATTTTATGTTAAAAAAATTGTGTTTTAACATTTCTTGCTGACAGACAGCGGAGTGTTGCAGCGTGGGCAGATGTGGTGGGCATCTTTGCAGCTGTCAATGAAGAAGGGAATCAAGCAACAGCCGAACATCAGCCTGAGAGAGAGAGGGGGAGAGAGAGACAGAGGGAGGGGGAGAGAGGGAGAGAGAGAGGGGTGGTGGGGGTGGGAGTGAAGAAAGGAATGGAGAGAAAGAGATAAATAAATAATATAATTACAATATTCCGCACATACTGTATAGCCCACTACATGTATATAAAGGTTGGGCTTTGTGTGCGTGTGTGTGTGTGTGTGTGTGTTGTCTTACCCAAACAAAATGAGCAGGCCACACATGGCCCATGTGAACAAGCCGCTCTTGTAGACGACCCTGGTGTGTATCTGGCGCTGGCACACGTGACACATCGCTGGAGTAGGACTGGTGCCCAGGTCAACTGAACGACCCACATGCACTACAAGATAGATAGATAGATAGATAGATAGATAGATAGATAGATAGATAGATAGAGGGCTTGAAATTAACTTTTTTCCTTAGTATCCAAGGCACTCTTCCCAATAAAGTTAAAATAGCTTTATTAAATGGCTAAATCATTGTAGAAAAGTTAAAAATGCCAACATGTTTCGGCCAAAGAGTGGCCTTCATCAGGGCAGAGTCAATACTAAAGTGTCACTGGCGCAGGTAACAAAAGAAAAGTTTGACGGGTGATTGACAGGTGGGCGGAAATTGGTCATGACGCACCGCCTCCTCCTCGTCCTAAAAACACACAAAACTAGGAGAAAAGGCATGAAAAATGAAAATGAAACAAAAAAATCCATACAGTATTCATGAAACAGTATAAAAAGGGGGTTCGCCTATACCAAATCCAAATTACAACACAGTGTACTATAGAAAAGGCATCATCTCAAATGAATCATTCAGTCCAGGAGTTAACGTCGCATTTACCTATTCTCTTTCTGATTTTTTGTCTGTCCCCTCTCCTAGGGGTAGAAGGGACACAGTCAATGCCCATAGCACTGAACTTAACCGTTTTGTTATTGTGGGTCTCCACAAAGTGCCTTGTCATAGCATATTCGCAGTTACCAACCCGTGCCGCATATTCATGTTCAGAATGGTGATCCCGGAAGCGTCTCTTAGTGCGCCCCACGTAAAAAGCCTCACATAATCCACATTGCAGAATGTAAACCACACATACAACTTATAAAGTGCCTGGTAGGGTATGTAGAAAGAGTGACAGGGTGGGTAAATCCTTTTGTCTTAGAGACAATGTCGCAGACATTACATTGTCTAGGGCCTACATTTAAAAGTGCCATTGGTCACCGTAGGTAACCATGTACTTTTTTCTTTTGCCGGCGTATAACTTCTCACCAGTCTGTCCCTCAATGTGGGGGCTCTCCTAAACGTGAAAATAGTGCGCCATGACCAATTTCCACCCACCTGTCAATCACCCGTCAAACCCCTGTCAAACTTTTCTTTTGTTACCTGCGCCAGTGACGCTTCAGTATTGACTCTGCCCTGATGAAGGTTACTCCTTGGCCGAAACATGGTGGCGTTTTTAACTTTTCTACAATGATTTAGCCATTTAATAAAGCTATTTTAACTTTTTTGGGAAGAGTGCCTTGGATACTTTGTTACCTTCGCCAGAAGGTTATGTTTTGCCCGCCGTGTATTTATTACCTTCGCCAGAAGGTTATGTTTTGCCCGCCGTGTATTTATTTATTTATTTGTGAATATGTCTGTTTGTACTTCGTCTAACTCAGTCAAAACTGAGACAATTTTTATGAAATTTTGTGGGATGATTGGTCATGACCCAAGGAACAATCGATTAGTTTTTGGGAGTGATTGGGTCAAAGGTCAAAGGTCAAGGTCAAAATGTTTGTTTGTACTTCGTATAACTCAAACAGAACTGAGCCGATTTTTATTAAATTTAGTGGGATGATTGGTCATGACCCAAGGGACAATCGATTAGTTTTTGGGAGTGATCGGGTCAAAGGTCAAAGTAGTCTAGGCAGGATTTCTGAAAAGGTGCTTATTTAAGGTCCTGAAGGCAAATCATGTTAATTTTCGGCATACAACTGATTTAGGGGTATTCAAGGGTGCTGAATCCAAATCTGCCGTATGCCGGACGCAAAAATGTACCGAAATGCCTCAAAACGGGCAAAATCCAATATGGCCGCCGCCACAGTGTTAAAATCCTGCAATCACTTTTCTTTTGGACTAAATAAGGTATGAATTTGAAAATAGCACTTATTTTTATGTTTTCAGACATGGGGAAAGCCATTATGTCATCAGATTTAAGCTCATATTGGAGGAAAATGCTTATGTCATTGGCTGGCAGTCATTTTAAAAGCAGAGAGCCTCATATTGTCAACGATTTTTAACATTTTTACTAATCTTTCAAGATCAACAGAAAAACATGCGCTTTGTTTCTGTGAACACAAATACTACAGAAAACTGCACTGAACTGTCTACTTTCACCTGAAAAAAGAAGTTTGTGTCTACCTTTTTCCATTCTTTAGTTATGGGCAGTAGAACATGGGATGACCCCAAAAAAAGCACAGATTTTTGACCCCAAAATACTGCACTTCTCACTGCCCATATTTTTGCTTTAAGGACATATTGTCTTTGATAGTGTTCATGTTTGATATACAACATTTTCAGGGGGTTTGAAGGGTGCTTAATGCCTTTAATTCCCATAGTACATCAAAATGAAGGAATCCAATATGGCCGCCGTCACCAGTCTACAGTGTACGTTTCTTTGATTACACAAGGTAAACTCTTAAGTACATTATGTAGCATCAGGTTTTCATACAAGGAGAATTCATTTCCATACTCAGATTTAAGATGGATATCAAAGGAAATTATTTCAGTGTAGACTGAATTCATGTTTGCAACAGGAGATTACAGTACCTTTTCCATAAATTGATCATTTGTATTTAAATCTCTCCCTATTTCAATTACACTTTTAATGCATTATACCATGAAAAATGTTTCCACCTCAAACCACCTCACAATGTTTCCACACCTCTTCACCCATAAAAAATAAATGCACACAAGAGTCTGAAAGTCCCTAAATCGAATATTTTCTAATATTATCCTTTGTACAATAAATGGGAATTACTTCATGTTTGCCGGTTTAATTGCTGTGCTCAGATCACTCTATATCTAGGCCTATAAAGGGGATCAAGAGGCAGACTGATGTGAATAATATATAGAATAGAATAGAATAGAATAGAATAGAATAGAATAGAGTGTACAGATAAGGGAGCGGCAGTGTGTGTGTGTGTGTGTGTGTGTGTGTGTGTGTGTGTGTGTGTGTGTGTGTGTGTGTGTGTGTGTGTGTGTGTGTGTGTGTGTGTGTGTGTGTGTGTGTGTGTGAATATATACATAAAGGACATACTCAGGCTGGTATTGCACATCAGTCATCCAAAGTTATTGCATAGATTGTCTTGCTTAATGTACATATTTCAACTGAGATGGCCACTCTGTGACAATTATAACCATTAATTACAAGGCTGGCCTTTGTTCTGTCGTACGGCAAAAATTCAGCTCAACACATTGCACTGTATCAATTATTGCATACAACCGGAGGATGGAAGGAGATCAGGGGAACAAGAGATTGTAATGAACAGTCAGACAGTCCATGTGTGTGAAATGTGGTTTTAGTCTTTGGTCCTTACTTTGATGATACATCTGTAGTGCCAATGATACATCTGTACAGACCCAAGAACTCAGAACCAGGATAATGTCCAAGACAATGTTTTAGCTCTGTGACAGTGGGAAGTTCAGAGAGGGCTAGGTCTATTCTCGCTATAGGTGTGCCTCCTGAAGGCAGCAATGATCTCTTTGGTTTTCTTTTTATTCAGAGTTAGAGAAATTTGTCTCGGTCTCTGTACACCAGGCTGCCACCTTCAGTCCCTTTTGCTGGTCATGCTGCAGTCATGGACAGATAGACTTTAGATGGGGGCTCAGCATGCAGCCATGTGGGGATCCAGCCCTGCTGAACAGGGGAGCAGGAGGAAAAGGGAGTCTGTCTGTTATCTTCTGTTGGTAGAATTGTGCAAGTATAGACTTTAAATTGGCCTAGTTAAAATATACTGGAATGTACATCTGCAGTGTATCAATAACGGTGCTCAGCTGGAGAGAGAGAGAGCCAATGGCAGGCAGAAGAGCAAGTGGTAGTTTTAAGGTGCCGAGGCACAGAAATGGGCACTTCCCTGTCTTTCTCACAGCACATGAACACACTATTCAAAAATGGACTGCTAATTAACCCATTTTGTCCTAAGCCCTTTTTGGGAAAGGATGTCCTCTTCCTATTAAATCCGCAATGTCTCAGCCTCCGAAGCACATACAAACATGAAATGAGTTACATTTAAAAGCAATACAATACCCTCCCCTTGCATTGTAATGTGTTCATTCAGCTCTAACATACCCACATAGTTAATAAAACAGCTAAAATCTCAAGATCCTGAAAAACCTATATGTGTTTCCAGGACACAATGGGTTAAGTTATACGAGGAGGAGGTATCAAACATCAGAATGTCCTTGCTGACTTGGAATGTCCTTTTTTGAATATTGTGTTCATGTGCTGTGAGAAAGACGAGGGTGCCCATTTCTATTAGCCTTGCGCAGCATCCTACGTATTTCCGTCAAGAGACTTGACTCCACACTACTTCTGATACCAGTTTATATATTATATATACCAAATATATATGCACATACAGTCACCCTCCTCTACTCTAACCAAAATTGTTTACTTGGTATACTAAGTTAACCTATTCCTAATCACCCCTCCTGGAGTTGCTGAATTGCAGCAACTGCTTGACTCCATGTACTCCATGCCACTTCTTGCAGATGCAGTGTTGGATGAGGCAAGCACAAGTTGTGATGTCTGTGTGTGCCTTGAGAATACATTGGTTCTAAATTTTGTTTATAACCTGACTGCGAACCTAGCCGCGCACAACTCAGCCTCTGATTGTTGGAAACCGCTGTCTGTCAAAAAAAATTAGCTCACGTGGTTGG
Source organism: Engraulis encrasicolus (assembly GCF_034702125.1). Taxonomy (NCBI): domain Eukaryota; kingdom Metazoa; phylum Chordata; class Actinopteri; order Clupeiformes; family Engraulidae; genus Engraulis; species Engraulis encrasicolus. Next base: position 56,183,827 of record NC_085857.1, read on the forward strand.
CTGCCAGTGTCTTGTCCCTCTTTATAACATTGTGTTAATAAACAATGATAACCCATGTATAAGTGGCAGATACAGGAGCAGTGGGACTAAAGCCCTGTTAATACCACCCATCCCACTTCGGTGACTGGCAGGAGGATAGGAAGGTGTATGTGGGCCTGACTCAATATAGATATTTGATAATGTGGGGCATTTTATGTAACCATGTGACATCTGAATTAGATAGGACTGATCATTGCAAAACGCCATACTTTGCTTTTGTTGCATTTGCAGCAAAAGTGCCATGCAGTGCATGATATTGTGTGTCCTGCCAAATCACTGGAGAGGAGGAGGTTGATAGGCCTAATGGTTGGGAAGGAGTTAACATATATCAAGTAAATTCCTCACAATAACATGAACTGTTTTGATCCACGTTTCACCTTTCCACCATCCAAAGATATAATGTAAGCACCGCAATAAAATCAGCAAACAATGAATTCCTACTGCACAAAATGTAGATGTGCATATTATATTTAGGCACATTCAGACTTATGTGTGTACATTTGTCTCATAATGGAAGAGGTGGATTGAGGTGGACATATTGCATCATGTTATAATAAGCATTAAAATAAAAGTGGAAGTAGAGAAAACATTTTCATTCAAAAGAACAGCTTATTGACATGAAAGTCAACTGTCACTTGTAAACATGAATTCAACCTATGAAATCATGTCCTTTGATTCTAATCTTAAATCTGAGTATGGAGATGAATTCTCCATGTATGACAACCTATATCTACAATGTAATTAAGAGTCCACCTTGTCTGGTGATGGCGTCCATATTCGATTAATTCATTTTGAGGTAGGCCTATTAGAGAGGTTTTGAGCCTAATACACAGCATATTTGAATATTTGAATTAAGCACCCTTCAAAACCCCTGAAAATGCTGCATATCAAACATGAACACTATCAAAGACACTTGGGGAAATGTGGGAGATGAGACAAGTGCAGTATTTTGGGGTCAAAAAATATTGTTTTTTGTGGTGTCACCCTATGTTCCTGTTGCAATCATGCATTCAGACTACATTGAAATAATTTCCTTTGATATATATCTTAAATCTGAATATGGAAATTAATTCTCCCTGTATGAAAACCTAATGCTACATAATGTACTTAAGAGTTTACCTTGTGTAATCAAAGAAACGTACACTGTAGACTGGTGACGGCGGCCATATTGGATTCCTTCATTTTGATGTACTATGGGAATATACATTTATCATATTGGCATTAAGCACCCTTCAAACCCCCTGAAAATGTTGCACATCAAACATGAACACTATCAAAGACAATATGTCCTTAAAGATATTGGCAGAGAGAAGTGCAGTATTTTGGGGTCAAAAATCAGTGTTTTTTTGTGGTGTCATCCCATGTTCTACTGCCCATAACTAAAGAATGGAAAAAAGTAGACACAAACTTCTTTTTCCAGGTGAACGTACACAGTGCAGTGTAGTTTTCTGTAGTATTTGTGTTCACAGAGACAAAGAGCATTTTTTTCTGTGAATCTTGAAAGATTAGTAAAAAATTTAAAAATCGCTGACAATATGAGGCTCTCTGCTTTTAAAATGGCTGCCAGCCAATGGCATAAGCATTTTCTTCCAAGCTGAGCTTAAATCTGATGACATAATGGCTTTCCCCATGTCTGAAAACATAAAAATAAGTGCTATTTTCAAATTCATACCTTATTTAGTCCAAAAGAAAAGTGATTGCAGGATTTTAACACGGTGGCGGCGGCGGCCATATTGGATTTTGCCCGTTTGAGGCATTTCGGTACATTTTTGCGTCCGGCATACGGCAGATTTGGATTCAGCACCCTTGAATACCCCTAAATCAGTTGTATGCCGAAAATTAACACGATTTGCCTTCAGGTGTCAACTTTTTGGAAAAATGACCCTGACTACAAGGTCAAGGTCACGAAAAGGTAAAAAACGTAAATTGAGCCGATTTTTATGAAATTTAGTGGGATGATTGGTCATGACCCAAGGAACAATCGATTACTTTTTGGGAGTGATTGGGTCAAAGGTCAAAGGTCAAGGTCACGAAAAGGTCAAAAACGTAAATTGAGCCGATTTTTATGAAATTTAGTGGGATGATTGGTCATGACCCAAGGAACACTCGATTACTTTTTGGGAGTGATTGGGTCAAAGGTCAAGGTCACGAAAAGGTCAAAAACGTAAATTGAGCCGATTTTTATGAAATTTACTGGGATGATTGGTCATGACCCAAGGAACAATCGATTACTTTTTGGGAGTGATTGGGTCAAAGGTCAAGGTCAAGGTCACGAAAAGGTCAAAAACGTTTTTCTTTGCCAAGCACTATATGCCAGAAGAACGTGTGCATGCTGAATTGAATAAGAGGTCAAGACTGGGCCAAAAATGTAATATTACGATATTCCAGTCCGATTTAAATGAAACTAACACCAAAATTTGGAGAATGTTATGCCCCACACTCTGAAGATGGCCAGAAAAAAATAAGTGGCGTAGGCGAAGGTTTGCGCTCTACCGAGTGCCCATTCTAGTTTGTCAATATGTCTGTTTGTTTGTTTGTTTGTACTTCGTATAACTCAGTCAAAGTTAGGAACCCAAGGAAGAATCGATTAGTTTTTGGGAGTGATTGGGTCAAAGGTCAAAGGTCAAGGTCAAAATGTTTGTTTGTACTTCGTATAACTCAGACAGAACTGAGCCGATTTTTATGAAATTTAGTGGGATGATTGGTCATGACCCAAGGAACAATTGATTCGTTTTTGGGAGTGATTGGGTCAAAGGTCAAGGTCACAAAAAGGTCAAAAACGTACATTCAGCCGATTTTTATGAAATTTAGTGGGATGACTGGTCATGACCCAAGGAACAATCAATTACTTTTTGGGAGTGATTGGGTCAAAGGTCAAAGGTCCAGGTCAAGGTCACGAAAAGGTCAAAAACGTAAATTGAGCCGATTTTTATGAAATTTAGTGGGATGATTGGTCATGACCCAAGGAACAATCAATTACTTTTTGGGAGTGATTGGGTCAAAGGTCAAGGTCAAGGTCACGAAAAGGTCAAAACGTAAATTGAGCTGATTTTTATGACATTTAGTGGGATGATTGGTCATGACCCAAGGAACAACCGATTACTTTTTGGGAGTGATTGGGTCAAAGGTCAAGGTCAAGGTCACGAAAAGGTCAAAAACGTTTTTCTTTGCCAAGCACTATATGCCAGAAGAACGTGTGCATGCTGAATTGAATAAGAGGCCAAAAATGTAATATTACGATATTCCGGTCCGATTTAAATGAAACTAACACCAAAATTTGGAGAATGTTATGCCCCACACTTTGAAGATGGCCAGAAAAAAATAAGTGGCGTAGGCGAAGGTTTGCGCTCTACCGAGTGCCCATTCTAGTTGCTTTTGCATCCTATTTTTTGACCAAAGAGCACCTTCGGAGTAGCCTACCAACCAAAAACACCGTAGCCCTCCAAACTTTTCCTATTGTTCTGGTCCCGAATTCCACTTTGTAGGCCTATTGTCCCGAATGTAACCAGAAGTGTCCCCATTTTTTTTCCGCGCCTAAATAAGTGGTAAATTATGTCCACGTTCAATTTAATGTGTGACTACGATTTTTTTTTAGCAGTGCAACTGTGAATTCAGGTTTTTAAGAAAAAACGAGGGTGTGTTAAATCATGNACATCCGGGCCTTGTAGAAAAATGCCTTGAGTAACCGTGTGCATTTCGTTTTTCAATTCATTGACGCAAACTAGACCTTGACAGTCGGTCACGTTTCCGATATCTGCGGCCGCCATGTTACTCCAGATATAACCCCAGACTTCGCACAGCGAATTAACTGTATTGCTGTCGCCTTATGTCGGGGAAATCTCCGTGCAATAGCCCTATATGAAGTTCATTAACTGACTGTGTGAAAGTTAAATAAGGCAACTATATTATTGCCTACTGTCTGTTTCCTATTTTTTCCTGCACTGGTGGCAACGCATACGCTAAATGCCTTTACAACGATACGAGGGTTCTCACAACTTTACAAACAGGGCAAAGAAACGTCTTTCTGCACGGGCGCTGTCTGTATTTTGAGCTCGTGTTGTTAGTCGTCTGCATGAAAAAAAAAAGGTTGACAGAAGCGGTTTGCCTCCCTTAAAACACCGCTGATAAACAGACTTCTGACCAACTTTGAGTAAAGTAAATCAAATTAATTGTTGGCTATTAGGCCTACGAATGCATGACTACCCAAAATACATTTAAAAAAATATATATGGAATAGCCTACACGGACAACAACGGAAGGATTTGTCTATCGTAACCTGCCGTCTCTGATACAATAGGCTATTAAGTTAGTGGTACTGATGACTCCTTTATCGGAGTGAGGTAATGAAATGCGAAAATCCTTCCCCCCAAAAATATTGTTTTACAAGTAAAACTGTTGTTGGCAGCTGAGTTAGTCTGAGGTAAGATGGCAGCGCTGTTCCCTGATTTCTGCCTACAGTTTAGAATGCCAACTTCACTGTTTTCTCCACGGAGGCGGGGATTCGGCAAGTCGAAGCAATGGGTGCGCGCGAGGACGCTAGGTTAGAAAGTTAAGGGGCGGGGTTGTCCGGCCAAAGTCCGGACAGCTGGTCACCCTAGTTAGGCCTTGAGCCAGGACCCAAAAATTGACCTCTCGCAATCGAACGGGTGGGCAAGTTCTAATCTGTTTTTTTGACTTCTTGGACATCTCAAGTAAACATTTTGGCATGATAACCATTACAAACAGGTAGCTTTTTGGTAGTTATCATGTGTTGAAATGGTGCACCAGTAAAATGGAAATGTGAAAATCGGTATTGTGGTTCTTTACTATTATGTAGTTTGTTGACCACACAGGGTGCTTGAATTACCTCAGGGATGCTTTCCCTTCTATTAAGACCCTACAGGGGTTGTTAGACCACACTAATAGGCCTAATAGAATCACCTCAGCAATGTGTGAATGACAAAATGTGATAAAAAGGATAACATATGATATCCGTTTTTTTCTTTTCCCTCAACAACGAAACAACACCAAAAACATAATGAACAAACACATACTGACATGTGATAACCATATACTGTACATTAATATGGCATGATAACCATTGCAAAGAGGTAGTTAGTGAAAGATCATGCGTTGAAATGGTGGACCAGTAAAACGGAAATGTGAAAACTCTATTGTTGTTCTTTGTTATTATGCAGTTTGTTGACCACACAGGGTGCTTACATTTCCTCAGAGATGCTTTCCCTTCAATCAAGACCCCAAAAAGGTTGTTAGACCATACCAATAGACCTAATAGAATCACCTAAGCTATATGTGAATGAGAAAATGTGATAAAAATGACAACATATGAAATCGTTTTTTAAAATTAAACTTGTCCTGCAATAGCAAGAATAACATGAACAAACACCATGAACAAATACACATTAAGCATATTAAAATAAGCTAAAGAGCATTATTTCAGTCCTCAAGATCTGACTCAGTCCAGTAAGCATCTGTAAATATGTCACCATGATGATCCTCTTCATGCTGATATACGCATGTCTTAAGTTTTTAGAGGGTTGTGCATTTTGAGCTACTTCTCAGACATTGGCAATCCTGCAGTTTACATTGATGGCTGCACTTGCAAGACATCAGTTGTAGCACTGCCTCAGGGGCTGGAGATTGCCACATTCACTGTATAGTGAGCTGGTCATTTTCATAGTTGGCCCAGCCATGGTCAAGTGTTCTTGGGATTTGTGGATGCTGCTGAAGACTTGCTCTCAAGATGCCAGCCTGATAGTTGGCAAACATAGCATGCATGAGGAGGCAGTCCTCACATGGTGGAAGTTGGCTTGATTCACACTCTCCATGCTGAGTGCAGAAAAGCTGGTAGCGGGTTGTATGTATGTTCTACGTATTTGTCGATGCTATGTAGAGTTGGCACCTAAATGCTTCATGAATACATCCATGGACAGCTCAAAGTCCTGTCCCAGCTTATGAAAAACTGTTTGAAAGAGCTCTGATCTCATTGTGAGCTTTAAGGCTCTGAGCTTTCCACGGCCTGCACTGTCCTTTTGTGTTTTTATGATTATTTTTTATATTTACTTTACATTATTTTTCTATTGTAGCCCTAGCCTCTTCCCCCTTACATTAGAAAATTCGCACTGGGTACAAGTAGTTCAAGAAAACTGTCACGTGGTGTACCCTGGCTGTCATGTGGTGCACCTCGACCGGCTGGCTTTAAGGTTGTAACGCAGTCCCTCTGTTATAACCTTATTGTCACCAAATGGTAATGGCCAAGTCTTAATCGGTTACCTAAGACTTCCTGCATTGTTAGCAATGTTGTTATAATGTAGTTGAGCGTTTTCAGTCAAGAGTGAATTGGCCTGTTGCCAGGCTCATTTGCAGTAGGAGGCCATCAGAGGTAGAAAGAATACTAAAGAATGTAATTAAGTAAAAACAGTAAAATACCATTACTTGGTTCAAATTCTACTCAAAGTAGAAGTAAAATTACCTCTTTAAAAGTGTACTTGAGTAAAAGTTTTTAAAAAATACTTTAAAAATGTAATTTGAGTAGAAGTTAGTTACTTTCAGTTTGTCTTTCTATCGCTTTCCGTAGCCCCTTAATGCGCGCCGTACCTCCAGTGGCTCGCTGTAATAGTCATTGAAATGTAACAACCATAGCACTACAATGCTATGACACAACACAGGCCCTTTAGTAATGCACCACGACTTGATCATTACCACACTGGTAACAATACATTTATAAAGCCGCATCGTAAAGGGTTAAATAGCACTCTTCGTGACCTCTGTCTATCTCTACACATGCCATCTTCCAAAAACCTGGCTTCGATCGTGACAACAAAATTCTGTGTGCCCTGTTGTGGCAAAGTTGCAGGCCGAGGGTCAGCTCATTGATACAACAGCCCATTACTCTGAATTTAGGGGTCTGGATTTCATTGTGTTTGGGTCTGGGACCTTCCATTTCAAAGGCGGGGAAGTCTACCAAAGGAAATAGTCTGGTGGATTTAATTTAATTCCCAGTTGTGAGATTAAATTCATGAATAAGTTTTGTTAATAAATAATAAGTCTTGTATATCTTCTAAAAAACAGTTTTCAGGCTGCGTTGCTACTCCCTCAGATCTAGTCCCTGGTGTGTGCTCTACTATTCTCAGCCAGTTGCTTGCAACTCTATTGTGTACCATCTATGGGCTGTCGGACTAATGGTATTGGGCCGGCGGGCCCTAGAGTCATCCAATAGATTAGTCCAAAATAGCTCAATGGTATATAATGGTAAATGGTAATAACACACAATTTCCCTTCATGTCTGACAGCTGTTCCCCTTTATTTCAATTTTGCCTTCCTCAGTACTCAAGACAGAGATATAAGTAAAATACTTGGGCCAAATTGTAATTTGAGTAAAAATAAAATCACCCATTTTAATAACTACTTTGGAAATTACAAGTTACTCATCAAAGTACTCAATTACAGTAATTTCAGCAAATGCAATTACTGTAGGTTAAAGAACTTAAGTATGAGGCGGCCCCTTGTCAGTATATCAGGAATATACACATCACCACTAAAAGTGTATATAGGCCTTTTTCCTCACACATGTGTTATGTTCAAGCATGTATGTACAAGAAAAGGTATTGTATAAACTTGAATTGATGTCTATCCCTGCTATTGTCTAAAGGGTGCCTCATGTTTAAGTACTACTTATTACTACTTAAGTGTTTTTGGGAAACTCAGACGATATTACAAGAGTTACCAGCAGGGACAGCCATATGAAGGTAGATATTTGAGCAGAAGGAGACAAATGCAAGCAGAATCATAGAGTCAACTCCATCTGTCAGGCACAGACACACAGCCACTGCCACACCAACACGCATGCACATTATGTGTTTTCTCTGGGTTTCTGGTAATGTGTGGAATGATCAAAATCTGAGAATAGCATAACATATGAATCTAGAAACCATCACTTATTTTCACATAGTAAATGTACTTTAATTACCAGACACTGAAGCAGTAACTGTAAGGGAATGCAACTCTTCAATTTTTTGATTGTTAATAATGTAATCGTGAAACATGTAATCTGTTATTCCCCATTACTGGCCTGCTCTCTGGACTCTTCATACAGTATGTTGCTTGGAAGGTGGGGTGATCCCAGTGCAGAGCGGGTCAGTCTGTTGATTTGGGACTTTACTTTTACTGTTGGATTTCCAAACCCAAGTGATTGTATCATAGGCATGCACAGATCTAGGAACGGACTTGGTGGTGCTAAAGCACCTGCCCCTTCGCAGTAGTGGATGAAAAAAAGGCCCTTTTTGAAAGTTCTTGTTATTTTGTCACAATGTGTTCCATATTGGCATGATCATCTACGGTAGAAATTCTTGAGATCAAAAGCATGTGACAATTCCCACTGATATAATATAGTTTATAATACAAGGGTGGGGAATCTAACTTATGTCTCAAGGGCCGTTTACGGCCCCTGATGTAATTTTAATCTTATGCTGTTTCACATGGAATTTGACATGCTTTGTAAAGAACTCTTAGAAATTGAATTTGCAATACAATTAAGTTATGTTTTCAGGGGACCTAGAGGAGGTGGGGTCTGTTGTGAAGGTGCCCTTCAATATAGGCCTAAACTGCAGGGGGAAATCCTGATTTGTGTTCATAGTGCAGCCTTTTATAAAATTTGAAGTGGCCCACGAATGAAAACGGCTCCCCCACTCCTGTTCTAACCTAGCAAGGAAACTCCACATGCCCCCCGCCCCCACCTTGAGCACCTGCCCCCAAAAATGTCTGTGCATGGCACCGGATTGTATAGTGTAGTACACTCTCAACAACAGCATGGTACAAAAAGTGACTTTATCCTCTCCAAACATCCTTAGTCNATGTAAAATGTGTAGTCTCTGCTTTATCCAATAGGTCTTTGTCTACATATCAAATTCGAGTGTGTATGTAAATTAGTTCACATTTAAATACATTACACTTTGTTTGGATAATGAAAGATAACTTTTAAGGAAACTTGTTATACAAAACCCACCTGTATTGTAATGTACTGGGAAAATTGTGTGGTGATGCATAGAAGTTGAGAAATAAACCCTCATTTTCAAATGAAAAGTCAGTGAAAATGGGGGCCTGAACTAAATTAAGTGGGAAATATGTGTAACGTGCCCTTTGAACTATCTAAGAATTTTGTATAACAACTTTTCCTATAAATATATTTACCTCACAGTCATTTTTATGTTCAATTTATCAAGATATTAGCAAATTAGCCTAGGCGTTTTTAGTGTAAAATGGTTAAAATAAGAAATGCATGATAAATATGATAAAGCTACTGTTCTGCAAAGGTTATCATACCAATTCATAAACTAGACATATATAGCAATAATAAAATACCAACAAGACTTTGCCCACCCTTTCGATTGCGATTGTTAAAGGTACCGTCGCCCAGCAGTCTTAGAGCAGTTGTTGAGCACTCAGGAAGACACAAACACGTTCTCAGATGATGGGTTGTTTATTTTACTTGACAGCCAAAGAAGGCCATGAGGCATCACTCCAACAAAAGGTAGACAATAACTAAACTACAAAGAAAAGGACTTTAAAAACGTGTACAAACAAAAATGGTATGATAACCAAAACAAAAAAAGATAATGACTAAATGCAGTCAAGAGGTGGAAATGAACAAAGCTAACATCAGCCAATCAAGTCCAAACCTCTGGGTGAGAGCTCAAGACACATGTCTTACCATCAGCAACTCTCCCAACAGAATGAAACCGTCACCATTTGAACCCCTTGGTCACGTGACAGGAATTGGACCATACCAACCTGCACTGACATAACAGGGGTGCCTGAGGTGAAATAAACTATTAATGCTTTAAACAGCCTAAACATAATCATGAAAACATGAAATAAATACACAAATGTTTTAAGACACCACAGCTGATATTTGACCATGCAAATATTAACCTTACAGCCTAATAATACATTTTAAAATACTCATACCGTCCACTTCCTGTAAACTACAGGAAGTGAATACTTTTATTTTGAACCTGAAGCAGTCCAGACTCTTTTAGATGACGGACCAGGTGCTACAGAGATGGTAAGATGGAAATGTTTGGTCTTGCTCATGAAATGGTTTTAAATGAATAACTTAATAAACTATTTTGTACTTTGTGTGGTCATTTTAACTAAAGACAAAATGGGATGAAGTTATGAAATGTTTTTAACTGGAAGAGGTTGCAATAATGGTGATGATGCTAGCATTTGTAACTCACAGTAGTGTTTGTTTTAACACGCGCTTAGACCACTACAGGAGAATAATGGCAGAACTGATTGGTAAATGTAATGTTGCGGAGAGCCTAATGCAAATTCCAAACATAATTAGAAAACACGGAAAGCAAACAATTGTCCAGAGTGCACATAAAATGTTCATGGCAAGAGTCTCAATAATTAGCAGCACCTGGCTGCAGTGACGGTGCATGGTTGCCCCGTCACACACCCCCCTCCTTAAGACGGAGCACCCATATCATGGCGCGAGAGGAGTGCTGCTGTTACACTGACCTTACCAGGTCGGTACTGCCCGGCAACTTGAATGGCCGCAAAGGTAAATGCCAACAGCCAATGCTTGAAATGAAGCCCCTCATGCGATGGATGAATCACACCCACCTCCAGCGGGCCCTGGACCTGTTGCTTCAGTGCGTTGATCAGGTGCGCTGGAACCCGGGTCACAGTCTGCTTGATGGGGTGTAGAGTGGGTCTTCTTCGACGGGAGACATTCTTAGTGCCTTCCGTCCACATGGAAGATGAGGAGTCATGGTCAAGCCCGAGGTTAGTAGTGTTGAGGGAGCTTTGCAAGTCGGCTTGTCGGTCTTGATCCGTTGGCGGTTGAGGAGTGGAGACATCTAGTGGAGGCATCTGGAGGCGCATGTCTTCAGCTGATGAGGGGCGAGAGGTAGGGGGATTCAGTCTCTGCAATTCTTCCACCGGCTGGTTCACCGGCAGTGCACTTGCTTCATCCCCATTCACCAACCGCTGTAGCTGGAGAAATTGGTGCTTCCGACACTTCCATCTGTGATCTTCTCGCTGAACGTCCACGTCCAGCCGCTCCTGCCGTCTATGCTGCACCTCAAGGACCGACTACACCCGCAGCTCCAGACGATCCGTCTGGTCATCGGGCACTGCAAAGGATGGCCTTGACGTCGCCTCACGCTTCGGCTTGGCTCCCAGGTCTTTCGCCGCTTCTCCAGTAGATGGCGCTACGCCACCTTGAGAGTTCATGCTTCACTGAGTGCTTGCTCACTTGACACTGGTTACCTTTTCCGCTGCCACCAAATGTTAAAGGTACCGTCGCCCAGCAGTCTTAGAGCAGTTGTTGAGCACTCAGGAAGACACAAACACGTTCTCAGATGATGGGTTGTTTATTTTTCTTGAAACCCAAAGAAGGCCATGAGGCATCACTCCAACAAAAGGTAGACAATAACTAAACTACAAAGAAAAGGACTTTAAAAACGTGTACAAACAAAACAAAAAAAGATAATGACTAAATGCAGTCAAGAGGCAGAAATGAACAAAGCTAACATCAGCCATTCAAGTCCAAAACCTCTGGGTGAGAGCTCAAGACACATGTCTTACCATCAGCAACTCTCCCCACAGAATGAAACGATCACCATTTGAACCCCTTGGTCACATGACAGGAATTGGAACATACCAACCTGCACGGACATAACAGGGGTGCCTGAGGTGAAATAAACTATTAATGCTTTAAACAGCCTAAACATAATCATGAAAACATGAAATAAATACACAAATGTTTTAAGACACCACAGCTGATATTTGACCATGCAAATATTAACCTTACAGCCTAATAATACATTTTAAAATACTCATACCGTCCACTTCCTGTAAACTACAGGAAGTGAAGACTTTTATTCTGAACCTGAAGCAGTCCAGACTCTTTTAGATGACGGACCAGGTGCTACAGAGATGGTAAGATGGACATGTTTGGTCTTGCACATAAATGGTTTTAAATGTATAACTTAATAAACGGTTTTGTACTTTGTGTGGTCATTTTAACTTAAGACAAAATGGGATGAAGTTATGAAATGTTTTTAACTGGAAGAGGTTGCAGTAATGGTGATGATGCTAGCATTTGTAACTCACAGTAGTGTTTGTTTTAACACGCGCTTAGACCACTACAGGAGAATAATGGCAGAACTGATTGGTAAATGTAATGTTGCGGAGAGCCTAATGCAAATTCCAAACATAATTAGAAAACACGGAAACCAAACAATTGTCCAAAGTGCCCATAAAATGTTCACGGCAAGAGTCTCAATAATTAGCAGCACCTGGCTGCAGTGACGGTGCATGGTTGCCCTGTCACAGCGATCGATGGTCTGGCTCATGGACTAAATCCCAAAGGCTATATTTCCTTCGCACTCTAAAGAAGGCCCAGCTACCACGAGATCTGCTCACTAACTTCTACAGGTGTACAATTGAATCAGTAATTACATACAGCATTACATCTTGGTACACCAACTGCACACACGACAACAAGAAGATGTTACAGCGCATCACTAAAACAGCAGAGAGAATTATTGGATGCCAACTACCCACACTTGAGGAGATCCCCCAAACACGCTGCACAGAGCATTAAACATCCTTAAAGATCACACACACCCTGGTCAAAAGCTCTTCACCATGCTACCATCTGGCAGGCGCTTTAGGACTCTGCGTGCCCGCACTACGAGAATGAAGGACAGCTTTTATCCCACTGCCATTAGACTCTTGAACTCAATACGTCACCTGCCCCCCCTCAATACTTCAGGACTATCGATACTGTGAGATGCACATGGATTTTTATGGATTTTTATATATTATTTATTTACTGTTAATATATCTTTTATTTTGTGGGCATTTGTGGGTTGCTACTAAACATAATCTCGCTATATTTGTATAGTGACAATAAAAGTCTACTCTCTACTCTATTTTAGTTAAAAAGTGGCAATAGACCTAGTCTGACTTTGGCCACTGGTTGTGATGGGCATGCCGGTGGAAGATAGCCAGGCCGTGCCCTCCTAGTGGTGCAACAGCTTCAGCCCGTCTCGAAGAGATGTGAAAGTTGATGATAATCAGGCTAGGTGGAAGATGCGGTGGGTTTTTGGGCCGCATTAGGAGTATGCATTGCAAGACATTTCCTTTCTGTTTGAAATTCACATGACAGCAAGACATTTGATAACCTAAAGAGAAAAAACTATCACCGCACACTTACTTCACTTTCGAGAGAGAGGGGGAGAGAGGCTAGCATGGAGAGGGAGGGGAGGGGGAGAAAGAGATAACAATGCGCTGGCAATGCTGTAGAGTTGAAGCACGTTCTTCGTGCTTGTAATCAATGAAGTCAAATAAATACGCGGTGGACTTTACCCACACAGAAACAATACATGGATACTTCAACTTTTACTTAAATAACTGCGTTTTTGTATGACAATGTTCAGAATATCCAGCGCCTTCATTTCCAGCCAAATTCGAATGAAACTGCTTGACGTTCTTGGCTAACAACTACCCCTGTTAGCTTACATGCCCTTTCCCCAACTATTTATGTTACTGGAAAGTAATTGTACTGGCAGTTTCTGAAATGTATCAACAAGGGTTAAACTACTTTATAAGTAGCTCACGTTTCTGGTGTTTTGGGCAAATAAGCACGCGACAGGTGGCAACTGCGCATAATGTTTGGGGCTGTTGCTTTATCTGACTAGCAAAACCGAACTCCATTCCTCACAACTTAACCATGTCTACTGGAATATATCCTTGTTGGCTTGCAAAATCAATAGTCCAGAGCCCGTTTTCTCTGAGAGCATTTCTAGTTTAGGGTGAATTGTCATAACCGACGGGACAACCTCTCAGCACTCCGATGTGCTCCGAAGAAGAACTCAATGCGCTTGCAGTCTCAGCTGCGAAATCTTAATCAACAATTGTTGAAAGATTGGAACTTCAGGAAAGGCCTAAAAAGACGTCTTCCCATAAACAACAATGCAAAGTTGCTCCCATTACACATACAGACATATAAGACCAGATCATATGGCTGTCATTGGGGTTTTTGAGGACAAAATGTTCAATGGGCTCAGAGAGATAGGGGGACGGGAGGAGAGTTATCCCTTGACGGCCCTTTGACCATATCAAGAACTTCCGGATGACATCCACCACAAAATCACGTATAAAAAGCCCTGTCAAACTGGAGTTTTTGCCTTTTGGCTCTCGAGCCTTTTGTGCCACACGCTCTCGAGTTCATTGCTCTTGAGTTGCCTTTAACCTTCGGTCGGTTACGGATGCTCTTCTCTCTTCTGTGCTGGGGCCCCTTTCCTGTATGCTGCGTTATGGGACGATTGCGAAATGGGCCTTTTTAGCGGAGGAGAGAGACAGCGTTCTTAGTTCATTCTTTTTTCCTGTAGAAGCTTTGATTGAATGCTTTTGCGCTTTTGACTTATACTCTCCGCTGTTCTTAGTTTAATTCTTTTAGTTCTTACTTGGTGTTAACTGTAGAATATGCATACTCTCTTAAAGAGTAAGGGACTCATTAAGTCCTCTTAATACTTTGTACTGTTTTTTGTAAAGCCTGCTATTGCCAAGTTAATAAACCGAAGACTAGTTGGGTCGATGCGTAAACTTGAACCATAAGGTGTGCTATTTTTTGGATCTCATGACAAGACTCTTTAAAGCTTTGATAATACAAATTGTGGAGAAGGACAGCTGCTTCATTAAGACAGACGATTGGCATATATCAGATATCAGACATCAACGTGTTCTTGATGAGTAGAGCTAATTTTTATTTGCTCAATAGGGGAAGATAAGTTCTGCTACCAAGAGGTTTATTGATTTAATCAAGGGTAAGTATAGCAGTTGAATTGAATGTGCATGCCTACTTTAGACACTGGTATTACAAGGCAAGATTTTTTCTTTGGACTTGAAGACTTACTAACACAAAGATCTGGGCTGGTACCAAGAGAAACAGGGGCAGTTTTGAGCTTGTTTCACGACTCAAGTTGTATCACAACCCACACAAAGCAAAACAGGGGCAGTTTGGAATTTATCCAACTGTATCACAACCCAACGGCTATCAGGGGCAACTTTGACTCGGGCTGTATCACAACCCAACACGGCCGGTGTACAGCTTTGTGAGTGAGTAGGCCTATTCATACCACTGAATTAGCTGCCACCACAAAAGATACCGGTGTTCTATGAGTCGATGTTTAGTATGCTATTCAACAGACTGTTGAACAGGAAACCATAGTCTCTGTGAGTGGAGTGTTCTTTTCCTGTCGCGCGAGGCGAATAACTCCGCTGAAGCCAAAATATTACCAAAGTTAAAGGGGTATGCCACTATTTTGGGGCTTAATACAGTTAAAATCATTGGCAGGGGTTTATAAAGGTGGTAAAGTGTCTTATTTTTCAAGTTTGCTTCAATATTGGTCCCTTATAAGAAATGTAAAAAAAAAAATTCAAAATTTTGTTAAGGTCACTGAGATATTTAATGCATCATATATGATGCATCAGGCTTTTAATGAATGAAAATTCCAATTTCATGACCATTGAAAAATGACTTTTAATGCATTTACAACTTTTTTTTTAATTTAAAAAAGTTGTCAGACAATTTAATTTGAGGATTATCTTTAAATATTTAGTGAGATCCTGCCATTTTTTTAAGCCTATCCTTGTTTTAGCAGGACCATATTTTACATTTCCCACAGCCTGGTTAGGTAATTTTTTAAAATCTATGTAAAAACATAGCTGATCGAATGCTCAACAACCTATTTATGAGTGTAATATAGATCATTATTCATTTTTGATGTATAATTTGAATATATGGGTCCATTACTACAATTGGACCATTTCTCCATTCACTTCAATGCATTTTTTACGAGATCATAATTTCAACATTTTGCATTACATTTTCAAAATTGCAAGTAAAACGTGTTTCTTAAGGCAATATCTTTGTCTTGAAGTAAAACAACTTGTGTGTTTTGTTAAACGATCGTCGTGGTATGCTTTGTAAGTTTCCCTATGGAGCAAATGCATTGATGGCTGACTTCCTGCCACCGCCGGATGGTGCTTATATGTCTCATCAGTTTTAGCACGATCTCTCTGCAACACGGTGTAAAAATATAAACTCTTCCTTGCTTAATTGCACAAAGCAAGTGTTCAAATTAAAGGATGTAGAGTTATATTTCGGAAATTTGTACACAAACCTTATGCAATTTGACGAAATCTCAGCGTCGGTCAGGGAAACCGCTTCTACCCCATTTTCCTGTTTTTCGCCGAGCTGTGGTCAACTTGTTGTCGACCGCTGCTCTCTTGTGGCGGTTTCCGCGTACTGCAGGACGTTTGGAAATGACACGCAGGATGTTTTTCAGATCGATTTTTTTGTGTGTCAGCGTGGAGAGGGCTTTGAATTTGATGAGACATATATGATGCATCCGGCGCGATAGGGTTAAGACAAGTTAAAAGAGGGAATATGTCGCTAAGCTAGTGAAAGTCAATGTATCCATGTAGCATGCTACAATGCTACACGGATACATTGACTTTCACTAGCTTAGCGACATATTCCCTCTTTTAACTTGTCTTAAAGCAAGACAACACTTAACATGAAAAATAAGACACTTTACCACCTTTATAAAGCCCAGCCAACGATTTTAACTGTATTAAGCCCCAAAATAGTGGAATACCCCTTTAATAAAGGCACGTTAAATAGCTGCCTATGATTGGTGAAGCAGAAAATCCTTATAGAATATAGGAGAAATATAGAAAATAGACAACTGTGGACCACTTTGATCCAGAAAAACAGATAATACAAAGAAGATCTGGTCTCAAGGAGTGATTAAATCACTTTCCTCCTGCTTCCGAGCATCTGAACTGGATGAGTGAAAAAAGGCCGTTTTATAAATAATTGGAAGACTTAAAAGTCGTCTGTCATAAATTAAGATTTGGTCAATAGGAATCACTCACAAGAAAAATAACAGTAAGGTTTAAGAACTGAATAGTTAATACAACTCGGAGTAATAAGGAGTATAACTGTTCAAAATAATACAGTATTGCCAAGATTGAGAAAATAACTACCGTGTTGTTAGTATTAAATCTAATAGGCCTACAGCAATAGGTAACAGAACGATATAATCGTTGAGATAACCTGTGGAATAGAAGTTGTGTCACGGTTGTGAAGTTTTGCAATTTTGCTGTTATTAGCCTATAAATAATGAATTAAATATTATTGTTATTGCAATAATTATATTTGTAAGATAATACAGTAAGAGTTAATTGCGTAATAATATACCTTAACTGTATACTGTTATATTTTACGGTTGTGTTACATACATTGTTATTATTATTGAAATAAATACCTTCTGGGTCTCTTTTCATTTCTTTCCTTTCTAAATGTTCCCTCTTTTCTCACAACAATCTAGAACAATGCACTGAGTGTTATCGGAAAGTTTTCTGTTGCTATTTTCGCTGATGGTTGGTGTTGAGTTCATGTCCCTGTGTAATGGCTTTGCAAATATGATAGCCTACTTTTAGAATCTTTTCATTTATATTTTTGGACAGTCCCGGCATTGTCCCAGAAATGATAATTTTGTGTCCCCCCAACATTTTTTATGGTCCCCGGGACATCGGGACACCGTTAACTTCAAGTGCTGGATAGCTAGATAGATGGATAGATAGCGGGGCGGTGCGCGCGCACGCACACACACACACACACACACACACACACACACACACACACACACACACACACACACACACACACACACACACACACACACACACCTACCTATGGTGCTTGATGTTGTGTTCACAGTCGGTTGCTGATGGGGAAAACAAAGGGCAGAGAGGGAGAGATAGAAAGAGAGGGATTAATGAATTTCTTAACCCTTTAGTGCAGAGCCCATGTTAGGCCTATAACCTACCTTACTGTCATGAAAATTGTAATGGCTATGTCTTAATCTGTTACTTAAGGCTCTCGGTACTCTCATAGCAATGTTGTTATGATGCAGTTAAGTATTTTCAGAACATCGTGAATGGGCCCGCCGGCGACCCCATCTGCAGCAAGAGACTACCGTAGTGCTGAATGACTAAAAGGCCATGTTGTATGGAAGACAAAATGCATATCTTGCGTGTACACCAGAAATAACTTAAGCTTCAGAGTATAGCCAAGGTTGTTGAAGATGTTCTGACAAGAAATCACTGTATTCGCTCTGGATGTGACATTGTCATGTTTGATTTAGTTAATCACATAACGACTCTGGCTTGTCAGCCAGGGACATTTGAAAATATTAACATTCCAATTGATTTTCACCCAACCGAGTCATGGCTCGTTACCATAGCCATTGCCTTAAACACTTAGGGTTTTCTTTTGCCTTAAGACATGTAACAGTTTTTATCTTTTACCTGACTTTAGGTGTCTGAAATTCCCTCTGGTCACAGGTCACTTCACTCCCGGTGAATTAACTTTGATCATTTTATTCGCCGACTCTCCATAGAGAAATAACGACTTCCATTGCTCCAGTCACGTTGGTCTATAGTGTATCTTCCCAACTCGTCAATTTCTGACTACCTTTGACGACACTGTAATTTATGACATCTATGGTATGGCCTTGACGTCAACAAGTGACGTTTGCCTCAAAGGTGCCCCCTTGTGCTATCATAACTTCACTGACAGTTGGGGTTAGGGAAAGGTCTCTGGCCACCTAGTCAAGATGCGCCGTGGCAGGTATGCCCTCGACATCAAAAATCAGAAATTGACGAGTTAGGATGAGACTGTGTTGCTTTTGGTGTACACGGACAGTTAGACATGTTTTCTGCCCATAGCATAGTAATTCTGAACTCAGTAATGTTTATTACGCTGTTCGCTTTCCATCAGTTGTAGTAGGCCCTGAATTAGCTTTTTCACTTATTTTTTTTTGGGCCTATTAAACATGATGATAATAATAATAATAATAATAATAATAATAATAATAATAATAATGATGATAATAATCTTTAATTCGTCACTTGTGCTAGTGCTAGTTGGCAATGAGAAGGTTTGTTTATTAGTGAGTGATTAGTGGAGAGCTTCTTGCCTGGTCGATCACAACAGGCTGACGAATCACAGGCTGGATCACTTGTGGTGCTGCGTGCTGGTTAACCAGTAGTTGGACGGTCTGTGGCACCACTTGCGGCTGATTGGCCAGCTGTTGGCTGATCACATGATGTTGGCTGGTCACATGATGCTGGCTGGTGACTGTTGCTACTGTCTGGTAAGTTGGTGATGATGGAGATGATGCTTGCAATGGTTCACACGGTTGGTAGGATGTAGGGGAGGCCAATTGGATAGCTGGTTGCTGATTGGTGACTGGTGATGGTGTCATCATGGGTGCCAGTGGCTGATTGGCTGGTGGTGGTGATGTCATCATCGGTACTGGTTGCTGATTGGTGACTGGTGATGTCATCTGCTGTACTGGTTGCTGATTGGCTAGTGGTGGTTGGGGCATGGGTAGGTGGGTGGGGCCCTGGGGATAGGGGCAGAAGCCTGGTTGGGGGGCCTGGGAGAGGGGCGGAGCCGAAACAGCAGACGAGTACGAAGGGGGGAGGGAAGCGAAGAGACCGGGGGGCGGGGACTTGCCACCAGAATCTTCGTTTTGGAGGGAAGAGGATGGAGGGAAGAGGAAGGAAGAACATGGAGGAATACGGAAAGAGAGGACGGAAGAACATATCAATGTAAGATATTTGAATAAAAGTGTCTGCCAAATGTAATGTCAATATAATATAAACAAGGATGAAGAGGAAGAGGAGAGATGACAGTTTCCACCCATTTACGACGCTCAAAGTTGCCCAAAACTTCATTCTGTAGAGTTGCTGACATCTAAAATGAGGCATAAAGAACTTTGGTAGTTCACCGTTTGTTTAGAAACAACGCCATTCTTGCAGGGTGTTCCGATCGCCGATATGGCCAAGTAATGAGATGGTTTAAGCAAAGGAGATATGTCCAGTGTATCAATCCATGCCTCCAGTTCACCTAGAGGACGCTGTGGAGAGAGCGCAGCCCATTCATTCATTCATTCACTCGTTGGCGCCCCTAGAGTGCAGTACCACCCGGAAAAGTAGTGAGTAAACACTGGACTAATCTCCTTTGCTTAAACAATCTCATTACTTGGCCATATCGGCGATCGGAAAACACCCTGCAAGAATGACGTTGTTTCTAAACAAACGGTGGACTACCAAATTCTCTATGCCTCATTTTACATGTCAACAACCCCACAACTCTACAGAATGAAGTTTTGGGCAACTTGGAGCGTCGTAAATGGGTGGAAAGTACAGGCTTATAAGGATGGCTAATTCGATGCCCGGGTTAACCACGGCAAATGCCCTATGTTAGCATCGGCTAACTAGCGCTGGATTTCGGATTGCAGAGGACCTATGAGGGTGAGGTATGTGGCAAAAGTTATCGCTCAGCATCACTAGTTAACACTACGTAACCCATTTCACACCAGATTATCCCTTTAACTGCATGCATAACCAGTTTTAGTTCGGCCCGCAATATCATTCCAGCATTTAATTTTGGCACCCAGAGAATTTGAGTTTAACACCTCTGATCTAGCTCTACCGCTTGAAGAGAGAGGAGAGAATTTTCAGCAATATACAGTCATGGCCAAAAGTATTGGCACCCCTTCAATTCTGTTAGACAATACTCAATTTCTTCCAGAAAATGGTTGCAATCACAAATTCTTTGTTATTAATATCTTCATTTGTTTTTCTTGTAATGAAAAAACACAAAAGAGAATGAAAAAAAGTCAAATGAATGATCATTTTACACAAAACTCCAAAAATGGGCCGGACAAAAGTATTGACACCCTCAGCCTAATACTTGGTAGCACAACCTTTAGACAAAATATCTGCGAACAGCCACTTGCGGTAACCATCAATGAGCTTCCTATAACACTCTGCTGGAATTTTAGACCATCCTTCTTGAGATTTGAAGGGTGCTTTCTCCAAACTGCCATTGTGAGACCCCTCCACAGGTTTTCTATGGGATTAGGGGGTGGACTCCTACATTATGCAGCAAAATTTGTTGATAGTCTTTAGACTTCATAATTTCATGCACACGGTCAAGCAGTCAAGTGCCAGAGGCAGCAAAGCAACCTCAAAACATCGGGGAACCTCTGCCATTTTTGACTGTACGGACCAAGTTATTTTCTTTGAAGGCCTCATCTTTTTTCCTGCATTCATTTGAATGGAGAGGAAAACACTGAGGCCTTCAAAGAAAAGAATACGGTCTGTACAGTCAAACATGGCAGAGGTTCCCTGATGTTTTGAGGTTGCTTTGCTGCCTCTGGCACTGGACTGCTTGACCATGTGCATGGAATTATGAAGTCTGAAGACTATCAACAAATTTTGCTGCATAATGTAGGAGTCCGCCCCCTAATCCCATAGAAAACCTGTGGAGGGGTCTCACAGTGGCAGTTTGGAGAAAGCACCCTTCAAAACTCAAGAAGGATGGTCTAAAATTTCAGCAGAGTGTTGTAGGAAGCTCATTGATGGTTACCGCAAGTGGCTGTTCGCAGATATTTTGTCTAAAGGTTGTGCTACCAAGTATTAGGCTGAGGGTGTCAATACTTTTGTCCGGCCCATTTTTGGAGTTTTGTGTAAAATGATCATTCATTTGACTTTTTTTCATTCTCTTTTGTGTTTTTTCATTGCAAGAAAAACAAATGAAGATATTAATAGCAAAGAATTTGTGATTGCAACCATTTTCTGGAATAAATTGAATATTTTCTATCAGAATTGAAGGGGTGCCAATACTTTTGGCCATGACTGTAGTAGGACTATTGGGCAGTCATGGGTAAGCGGTTAGGGAGTCAAACTTGTAACCCAAAGGTTGCTGGTACGACTCCTGATCTGCCAAGTTGGTGGAGGGAGTAATTAACCAGTGCTCTCCCCATGCTCCTCCATGACTGACCCTGAGCATGGTACCGTCCTGCCGTGCTGCTCCCTTTCGGGTGCCTTTGGGGGCTGCCCCCTTGCACGGGTGAGGCATGAATGCAATTTTGTTGTGTGCAGTGTGTAGTGTACACTTGTGTGCAGTGGAGTGCTGTGTCACAGTCACAATGGGACTTGGAGTCAAGTGGGCTTTCACTTTCACTTTCACTTCACTATTACCTTCAGACATTTGCTTAACCATCTTGTTAGTCTCCTTCACGATGGCTTTGATCTCCTCAGTGTCATCCTTTATGTCCAGAAGGGCTGGAGAGAGAGAGAGAGAGAGAAAGAGAGAGAGAGAGAGAGAGAGAGAGAGACAGACATGAGACGATGGCTTTGATCACGATCACCTCTGTATCGTCCTTTATGTTCAGAAGGAACACACGCACGGCGGATGCTCAATGAAAGACACACAGGATTCAAAACACGGTGTCATATAGACCGCTGAGCACCACGGCGAACAAACCGGTGTGATAGCTTTTACGCACCAGATTCTCGTGCAAATGTAGGCCTACATCTACTTGTACGAGGCTACGGCAAGCGATGTGGGACAAAGGTGTGGCAGGAAGCGAATGCCAACATAAACAGAGATTACACAAGCTTCGATATGGTCACCAAATATTTTGGGACTGTCATTTATGTTATGCCTACACTTTGGAATTAGATCAGAGTCTTGTACTTACACGGGTATATTTGACTTACCTCAACGGTACCCTACCCTGTACTCAACTTTACAAACAGTTACAGGGCACATGGAAATCCGGTGCATACAAAAGCTACCACACCGGACAGAATCACGGCGGATTCTCTCTCTCCCCACGGGTCTCACAAACACAGGCTTCACACACATAGGAAACACTGGTCTTACCTTAACTGGTACATCAGGTCCATGCGCCGCGTTGTGCATGCTAACGTTACTTTAGCCGGTGCTGTTCATCCAAAGTCACATCTATTCGAGACGCCCCAAACGTCTCCAAAGCAATTTGGCATTGAATATGAGTAGCCGCGAGGATTTGTGTTTCGTGAGGCTCCGTAGTAAATTGTTAAGTCGTAAAATCCCATGCGAATGGTCTTCCACACATTCTCGCCAAACAAGACACAGGGGAAACAAAAATCTTTTCTGTTGTACCACTCACTTTGAAATGATCGGGTAGTTCTAATTTTCTGACCGGTCACCTGCAGACAGTAGCAAACCCTTCAGCTCTGTCGGTCCTCCATTCTTTATCACATATTTTCCCCTTGGAAATCCAACTTTGAGAGTGCTCTTAGTTTCGTTATGAAATCCACTTGTAGCAGTCAAAGTGAACAAGCTAGCCAACAACACCGACTGACTGTATTGTGAACTTCAGATTCGCTATGACGTAACTGGCCAGCAAGTCTCTCAACGCCAGAAGGAGTCTGCGGCCAGGCTACTGCTCGCCTCACTACTGTATCTGTCAGTGGGCGTTATGCCAAAGCGTTCAGAGTAAAGAAATGATAATCACCCGTAGAAAATAGTAGAAAATTATCAGGAAATGAGGGCACACCATACATACTTCTATTAAGTGTATAAAAACGTTTAATACAATATTACCAGGTTGCATTCACAGAACGAGCAAAATGGCGCATGCGCTCAAGCTTGTTAACGAGGGATTGCGCAATCCGGGGTGAGGCCAGTTCAGAGTTGGCCCAAATTCAGAGTATTCGGAGCAATTTGACATGAAATGGGCAAATATTACGATTTTGGCCACGGAAATGATTGAAAATGAGTGAAACTGTTTAAATACTACTCAAATGGTAGTTATGGTGCAGATGCTCGAAAACAATTGCTGTTATTGTTACTATTATTCACATTTACTGCATCTCATCATTCTCATGTGGAGCTGGTGAGGCCGTGCCTCCCCTGCCGTATTGGAGTGCACGTGCCTGTCGCGCTACTGTAATTGAGTAGCTTTTTTGTGTACTTGTACTTTTTAAACTACTTTTTAAAATGTGTAATTTTACTTTTACTTGAGTACATTTTCTTTCGAGTAATGTACTTCGGTACATTTTACAGCACAAGCTTTACTGAGTTAAAAAAAAAAAAAAAACACTAGAATTCAAGCCTAGTTTATAAAGAGTTGGCGCGTGCAACCTCTCACTCAAATGCTGATGGCTGACATCGAGGCTGATGATGGAGATTCACTTAACTCAGAGGAGATCAACACAGCTGTTCTTCCTCTAACCCAGTGCACCCCTTGCACGTCTAGAGGCAGAAGACGCTGATTGTTAAAAAGTAACTTTTTACATTTACTCAAATACATTTTAAATTATTTACTTTTTACTTGAGTAGATTTTTTGACTGGTAAATGTACTCGTACTTGAGTTCATTTTCAACAGAGTAACAGTACTTGCACTTGAGTAGTGAGTACAATATTTTAGTACTCTTTCTACCTCTGACACACACACACACACACACACACACACACACACACACACGCACACACACACACACACACACCCACGCACACGCACACACACACAGCAATAAATGCAATTAAAGAAATCTATCACATACAATAAACAAACTTACATATTAACTGACTCTTGACATTCAATATGGTTCAACAACAAAAAAACAACAACAATAATAATAACTAGAAATGCACTCAGAGAGTGCCAAGGAAGCCGTTTGATCATTGAACATTTGATTATGCAACACCCTCATTGTTTTCAAGTCTTTATTTTTGTAGTTACAAATAGAAACAGGGCAAATTTTGATATAAATTTTTGAAATTAAAGAAGTGTGTGAGCGCATAACTGACTTTCTTTCATTTCTTCCAGTAGCTTGATGTCCGTATTTCTGTCCCTCTCGTCAAACAGACAGACAAACCAAAGTGACGGAAAACACAACCAATGGTTATGCATTGCCTAGGCCATGTGTAGACCCTTGGTCTGGGTAACGGTAAATATTCAATTTAAATTTTTGAAATTAAAGAAGTGTGTGAGCGCATAACTGACTTTCTTTCATCTCCTCCAGTAGCTTGATGTCCGCATCTCTGTCCCTCTCGTCCTCTCTCCTTCTCCGATCCACGTTGAAGGTCTCCTGCAGTACTTTGGCATCGATGTTGAGGGACAGGATGAGAGACAGGGACTCCTGACTCAGTCGCTGGTTCAACTCCGTAAAGTCACCGTCTACAGTGCCCTTTTCTTCACGCGCACACACACACACACACACACACACACACACACACACACACACACACACACACACACACACACACACACACACAAAAATGAGTGGGAGAAAGAGTTTTAGGAGGATTGGTAAATGACCTCAGGCCGGAATCGAACCCTGGTCCTTTGAGCAACATTACTGTACCTTTTTTTTCCTAAACTAATTGGAAGAGCGCCCATTTGGGAAACTCCAACTCCCATTGTCATTGTGACACAACACTCCACAGCACACAAGTGAACCCTGCACACAACAAAATTGCATTTATGCCTCACCCGTGCAAGGGGGCAGCCCTCAATGGTGCCCCTAGGGAGCAGTGTGGTGGGACGGTACCAGTGTCCACGCTAGAATTTTTACTGGCCGGACAAGTGACCGGCTGTATTGCAGAATACCGGACATTTGAAATATCTAACGGACCTTTCCACATATAGCCAAACACACACTCCCTAATGGGTCAAAGTGTAGTAAATTGGTCTTTTCTGCCAGCAAAACTTAAATTTCACTAACATGTGGCCAGTTGTCTGGTGTTAATTTAGCCTAGAGCCCTGCTTGTGCGCACGGGCCGGGGAGTAAACGCGCGCTTTCTTTCACACACTCGAGAGCTCGAACTGAAAGAGAGAAAAAAACAGCCAGCCAATGTGCTGTGCGCAGATCCCCAAATTATCAACTCAAACAGTGTGTTTTATCAGCAAACCCGAAGAGCATTTCCCTACTCAAATTGGGTAACGAGGTGATGCCTGTAATAGTACAGTAATGGTATCGACGCTACTGAAATTTGAATATTGCGTTGTGTTCCTGCGCTCTCGAAAGCAATGGAATTGACACGTACGTTCCGTACGATGCTCTATGGGCTACACGTTTTGGCCGGTGATGAAAACAGTTATAAAGCCCTGCATGCACTTTCACTGGGACTTCTTCGCGAGTCCATCGTTCTCTGGAATGTTTAACTTCACCCTCTGTAGCCTACTTGGAGATCCACCACCATTTTTCAGCAGAGGTAAAAGTGAAAGTGATTCGATGCGGCGATGCTGCGCATGCCATTGAGTCCCCAACCGTTAGGCTTGACTTCGCAACTGGGCATGAAACGGTTTTGCAAATGCAATGCCCTTTGTTGTGTTCACTGATATATTGGTAAAAATAGCCTTCAAAAAACAGAATCGTTCCTCGACAGCACAGCAGTGTGAGTCAAGGGATTATAAGCATAACGTGATTGGGGACAACGACGGTGGGGACGAGAGCGCAAGCAATGTTGCGTGCTGTTTATGACAAGTTCAGTTACATAGGCTATTCACAAATATTTTCAGCTTTGTTCAGTTTCATATTAGGCCTACTGGTGTTTTGTAACTTTAAGTAGGCCTATTTAAACTGGGCTAATATTATTTACTGACTAATTGCTGTCATTTTTGTCAGACATTTTGTCCGGGAACATTTTATTTTGCCGGTCATTCATGCATGCAAACGGCCAATGTCCGGCCACAGCCGGCTAACGTGAACCCTGGGCGGGACGGTACCATGCTCAGGGTACCTCAGTCATGGAAGAGGATGGGGGAGAGCATTGGTTAATTACTCCCCCCACCAACCTGGCAGGTCGGGAGTCGAACCAGCTACCTTTGGGCTACAAGTCTGATGCCCTAACTGCTTACCCATGACTGCACATAATTGTGATGACAAAGTAAACGTTCATGAATTAAATAGAAAAGATTCACTAATGAACGTCTGCTAGCTCCAGTTAGGCTGCCCATTGCCCTTTATTATTTAGAATTATTTTAGCAACTGTTAGGGTTTAGAGTGTTGTCTGAAAGGGCCAGATGTCACAGGTAGGCTAATTTGTCAATGATACAGCCATAATGTACGCTGGCATGAAAGTTTCGCTATTTCATTCCTGGACACTGTAGTGAAATGTAATTAGAGGAATACAGTAGCCTGATGTGTACGTACTGATGAAGCGATTGAAACAACTCTCTTGGTGCGCATGGTTTGTGGTGCGCAGAGCGTTTGATCCACACACACACATGTATGTACGTGTAACGGAGGCCAACTAGCAGAGTGTGGCGTGGAACGTTAGTAAACCTCTTCCCGATGCCTCATACATTATCTGTAGCTGTACTTGTACTGATGACACACACACACACACACACGTGTACATGTACATACTGATGAAGCGTTTGATCCATCCGGAGAGAGAGAGAGAGAGAGAGAGAGAGAGACAGAGACAGAGACAGAGACAGAGACAGAGAGACAGACAGACAGACAGACATGTAGGCTACGTACTGATGAAGCGTTTGATCCAGCCAGTGTCCTCCAGTCTCCTCATGAGGCTGAGGGCCTCCTCCAGTAGTTCCTCCAGCCGGAGTCGAGTCCTCTGTAGCTGGGCTGTTTCCACCGCCGTCTGCCCCGCAGACTGGAGCTGGCCATCAAGGACATCGATACGGCTCTGGAAGGTGAGAGTTTATTTGTTCATCAGCCAGAAATTAATACGGAGCTGAAAACTCATCTGCTGTGATGGCAAAAATAATTAGTATGTGTACCCATATCTATCCACCTTATTCCCATACCCATTCACCCCGCCCAACATTTATAATACGTTTATTCTATGTGATTGGAATCTGTTACAAACAATATGTTTTAAAGTCGAGACCAACGTCGAAAAAATAAGCTTGTTGTGTATTTAATCAAAAGGATGTCTAGGGTTCTTTAATAACAAAAATGAGGAGCCGCGCTCCTATGCGAAACTCAAAAAGTACAAAAAGTCTTTCAAAAACAGAGAAGGCAAATGCTGGTTATAAATATCAAAAATACAAACCAAATGGCAATGGTCACGAGGCAAGAATGCTAACAGGCGTTGTTAACCCATTGATGCTGGATGCTGTAACATTCACCCTAGCACCTGGAGCTGCATGACGCAACATTCAAGCTCATGAGATTTCAGATTTTTTATTAAAAATGTTGGTATGTTGAAACTGAATGAACATGTTCTTATCAAAGAGGATGGGGTTATATTTTAAATACAATTTATTTACACACACACCTTAAGCCTGGCTACGCGCTCCTTGTGTACTTTGGGCCGGGTCTCACGGATGTTGCCAATCAGCGTCATCGCTGTCTTGAACACCCCAATGACAGTCTCCAACTCCATTCTGGTGAGAGAGAGAGAGAGAGAGAGAGAGAGAGAGAGAGAGAGAGAGAGAGAGAGAGAGAGAGAGAGAGAGAGAGAGATGTAAGGACAGAAAAAGAGAGGGGAGAGACAAAGTCAGAGCAATACATTGATTCTGATGCTCAGATCACATACAGCTGCTCTCTGTTGACTGAAAGATGTATTGCAGTTGCAGGCAAACAGAGAGAAAGAGAGAGAGAGAGAGAGGACAGGAATTTCAAGACAGAAAGAGAATTATTAATTTATTTATTTATTATTAAGGTAGAAAAGAAACAAATAGAAAAATAAGCTGGATGTTTTGCATACCTATCTTTTGTCACACCCTCAGACACACAGACACAGACACAGAAACACACGCAGACACGCACGCACGCACACACACATGCACACATACCTATCTTTCACCACACGCCCGAACACAAAGACATACACGCACAGGTGTACGTGCATGCACGCGCGCGCACGCGTGCACACACACACACACACACACACACACACACACACACACACACACACACACACACACACAAAGACACAAGGAAGCAATGTCTTAAAAAAAAGACATCCCCGCCTTTTCATGACCTACTCTCACAAAACATGTTTGTCATTCTATCAGATAAGAAAAACACACACACTCACGCACACACACACACATACGTGCATGCATGCACACACACACACACACACACGCACACACACGCACGCGCACTAGGGTGCATCAGTTGCCCCCTATGAAAAGAAATTGCCTTGGCCCTATAGTAAAAATGTTCTACACCCAGTAAAAACACACTGTGTAAAATATTTTGAAATTTGGATGAAGTCTACCGGGGCCACCAGCCCCATGAAAATAGAAAATAATGATGATAGTCAGAATCTTGGAATAGAAATGGACATTTTGCTGCATAAAGCTACCAAATAAAAACATATTGCCTCAGCTGTGTGATAAAAATGTTCTATGCACAGTAAAATCACTCTGTGTAAAATCTGTTGAAATTTAGATGAATTCTACCGGGTCCACCAGTATTCCAGACAAAAAATAAGCTTAAAAATAATCCCATATGTTTAGAACTGCATTATAATAGTTTCCTCTCTGAACAATACTACTAGGAATACATGAAATAATAAGGAATACATGAAATAATAACAGAAATGAAAATAAATGAAAATAAATGAATATACACATCTTATTTCCTTCACTACATTGTACCAATTTTGTGCAAACCTGAGCTTACCAAATGTGTGATCTGCCCACTAGGTCAAAGTTTCTTGGAATGATGGCCAGAACGCAACCACAAGGGAAAATGCACCTGGGAAACTGCCATTACATTACATTACATTACATTAGCCTACATTACATTACACTTAGCTGACACTTCTATCCAAAGCAACGTACAGTTATAATGTTTGGAAGTCAGAGGCGTGCTCAGTCCCTTTAGAAAGATGAAAAAAGTATTCTTGTGGGAGCTCTTTGGTTCAAGGTTCAATGTCAAAAAAGTAGCTTGAAAGCCTTTGGAATGTTTGTCTAACAAAGGGCTTCACTGTGTCAGTATCACTATGCCCTGAAGAAGGCTCAACTGCCACTATGCGTGGGCAATTTTAAAGTCCTTAAAGGTACACTGTGCAGGAAATGGTCCTAAAAGGTACTGCAGCTATGCTGCTCATTGAAACTGGGCTGCCTATTGCCAAATTTGATCTTTACATGAAAGTTTAAGTAATAAACAAATATTTTCTAGTAAGATTCAAGTACATTCTTGCAGCTAAAAATGACTATTTTTGGAAATTCAAAATGGCGGACCATGGAGAAGATCCCCCTTTTCATGTATGAAAAGTGACATTTTTCCAGTCATAATGAATACTTAGAATCTGATGGTGGTGGTAAGTATTCATGAAAAAGGTAACATTAGTGAATGGGCAGCATGAATTCTGGAAATAAACAACTAAAAATCTCACACAGTGTCCCTTTAATGACATGTCATAATAATTAAGACATTTTTAACTAAACTTTTTGGAGTGCCTTGGTGAAGAAAAGTTTTTTCTCTTTTCAAGCAACTTTTTTGCAACTTATTTTACAGGGCATTGATTACAGTCCCTGGAGCAATGTGGGGTTAGGTGCCTTGTCCAAGGGCACTTCAGCCATGGATGGAGGTGTAGGGTGAGGTAAAATGGTGCCCCAAGAGAGCAGTGCAGCGGGATGGTATCATCTAAACTCCTGCAACAAAAGCTGTACGGTCCAGTCTATCTCGGAAGCTGTGTGGGCGGGATAAACGGTTGTCTGTGAAAATGCCTCTGCACTAAATGCCACGCAATAGGATGGCACAAACAGCCAATCACACCGAACCCCCACACAGGAAACTGGGGGGCGTGATTTATACTTCTAGGGTACTCGGAGTACCTCTACTCAGTCATGGAGGGGGATGGGAGAGCGCACTGGTAAATTACTCTCCCCATTGGGTTGGGACTCAAACCGGAAACCTTTGGGCTACAAGTCTGAATGGAAATCACTCAATAAGTCTATCAACTTCATTGGTTCCCATATCATAAACAAAACTCTTCTCTAGACATAGAGATCACTCCACTCTCTTGCTCCCTCTGTACCTCTCTGAACTCCCCTGACCACTCCCAGTCTAGGTCGCTGAGTTCCTAGGCAAAGATCAATTTCAAACATGGGTATTGCCTTTATATGCATATCTTTTCTTTCCTTGTTTTATTTACAGTGTTTTTTTTATAAAGCTGTATGTCTGTGCTTTTCATTTCTCTATTTGTAAACATCTAGCCTGCCTATTGTGGACACCAGATGTAAATTAGCCATTGTGCCATAATCTGGCATCTTTCTCACCCACTCACTTCCTTTCACTCACAAGCTGTCCTGTCTATAATAAATAATAAATAATAAATATTAAATATAAGAACGCGCCTTCCCTTGAGGCTCAAGGTCTTTAACCCAACATTTACCTCCATGTGAATGCAATAAAAAAATATCAATGCAATTTTTTAACCAGAAATAGACATTAGCCAACGTCTAGCCAATCAGAAATCTGATGCTCTCTGGCATATCAATGTGGTAGTTATAGTATTTGTTAAGCTTACACATAAAATGCCATATCCGTCCACAATCCCTTATATTGCATTTTTGACTTTCATTTCATTTCATTATTGGAAATTGCTGTTCTGAAGTCCAATCATCTATGTATGAGTTCTAGCCGTTCAAGATTTTGAGAACCTACCTTTTAAACCTATATAAAACGCATGTTGCAATGCAATGCAATAGAATGCCCAATACAAAAAAGTCAGTTTCCCAAAATGTTCCAAAATGGATATATTTTACAACAAAACTCTTAATATCTCTCTCTATGTCCCTCTAACACTTCACACACCATCACAATTCATTACATTACATTAAAGTGTTTGATCTGATTTATAAAGCTCCCTTTACCTGTCAGTTGTTAGCCAAGATATTCAGTTGGTGTATGTGTGAGAGGTTGCAGTAGGTTCTTGCCGAGGTATTCAGTTGGCGTGAGTGTGAGAGATTGTAAGTGCGTGGGTGACTGTATGCATGGTGGCATATGAAAGTTATCGCTGCCAAGAGGATGAATCTGAAGAACTTACCTGTCAGGTGTGCTTTCATTCCAACCCTGAACGCTTTAATTATAGGAAACAGGCCTACACACACACACACACACACACACACACACACACACACACACACACACACACACACACACACACACACACACACACACACACACACACACACACACACACACACACACACACGATGGGCATGTTATTACATGGTTTCAACTTTGTAGTATCATACTAGTGTTATTATTACACCATTAAGAATACTTCTACTTGATAGAACAATGTGTGTGTGTGTGTGTGTGTGTGTGTGTGTGTGTGTGTGTGTGTGTGTGTGTGCGTGTGTGCGTGTGTGCGTGTGTGCGTGTGTGCGTGTGTGCGTGTGTGCGTGCGTGCGTGCGTGCGTGCGTGCGTGCGCGCGTGCGCGCGTGCGCGTGTGTGTGTGTGTGCGTGTGTGTGTGTGTGTGTGTGTGTGTGTGTGTGTGTGTGTGTGTGTGTGTGTGTGTGTGTGAGCATGTGAGCAAATGTGGGTAGTTGGCCACTACAGACTCCAGGACATCAATATACTACAATGTGCTGTCATCTACGGCACAATGTGTATATGTATGTGTACTCTCCCTAATCCTGTGCTAATGTACTCAATATAAAAAATAAAATAAAAAATCCCCCACAAACCGCATCTGCACTCGTTGTTACCTCCGCCAAGGAGGTTATGTTTTTGGTCATGTTGGTTTGTATTTTTGTCTGTTTGTCTGTCTGTCTGTCTGTCTGTCTGTCTGTCTGTCTGTCTGTCTGTCTGTCTGTCGGCAGGATGACTCCAAAATGGCGGTAGCGCACATCTCATGCTTGCCGTCACCAAATGCCATGGAGGGACAAGAAGTAGGAGAGGACAGTGCCCCCTCAGGAGACCAAACTTGAGAACACTCCTTTGCATTGGGTGGGCGAAGTTTGGGCTATCTTACTCTAATTGAAGATGTTTGATCACACTACGGAAGTGGTTCCCAAACTATGGGTCAGAACCCTTAAGGGAGTCGCAGAGGTACTGAAGGGGGGTCACGGACAGAAAAGAGACATTGCATAAAACCTAGACAATAACATCTGTATGGCCATGAAGGCAACATTAAGCAAGTGGATCACAAAAATGTTGTGTGTTCCATTGCTTTGTGATGATGTTGAAAGTGGGTCATGAAAATATTCGTAGATCCAAAAGGGGGTCCCCACAGAAAAAGTTTGGTAACCGCTGCACTACATAATGTAGTGTGACCGCAGAAATACACCAGCGGCGATCTGAGCGAGTCGAGCGACGGAAGTAATTGACTTTGTATTGAGTCGCGCGACAAAAGCGATTCTGGAGACTAGAGCGATTTGCGCGACGAGCTCGACAATTTGAAGTTGAAATCTTTTCAACTTTCTATGACGCGGTTCGGCGACAAGCCGCAACAGCCAATGACTGTATAGAGGTCAGTGACCACAGCCAATGGGAATGATTGAATGCTTTGCCTTCTGCCTGTACGGACATACTCTAGTCTCCTCAATCGCTCGTATCGCTTGCTGCTGCACTCTGTCGCTTGAATCGCATCGCCGCTGGTGTATTTCTGCGGTGAGACAGCATGCTGCCACGGGGGTTGTTATAGACATTACTGTGATCATGGCTACTGCTAGAGATAAGCAGTATGCACAGAGTGCTCAGGGCACCAACCAGTGTTTGGGGCACCAACTCTCTCTCCTTCTCTATCTCTCCCTCACCGTCTCTCTTTCTCTCTCTCTTTCCCCCTTCTCCCTCCTTATCTCTCACACTGTCTCTCCCTCTCTCTCACCCTCCCTCCCTCCCTCGCTCTCTCTCTCTCAGACTGATTTGATTGCATCTTGTCTCTTTCTCTTTCTCTTTCTCTTTCTCTCGCTTTCTCTCTGACACTCCCCCATCTCTCTCTCCCTCTCTCTCTCTCCCTCTGCCCCCCCCATTTCTCTCTAAGAGTAGAGTACTTCTTACAAACACCTTAGGAGACAGGAATGCCGCCCGTACACATTCAAGACAAGGCAAGGCAAGTTTATCTGTATAGTGCATTTCATACACAGGTGCAACTCAATGTGCTTTACAAGATTAACAAATGCAAAAAAAGGAAGAAAGAAGGAATTATATTAGAGTCAAAGAACATTTAAAACATTAAGATAAAACATAAGGTAAAAGGATAATAATAAAATAAAAAATAAAATAATAAAATAAACATAAAAAAATAAATAAAATAAGAATTTGAGCTAGGGGAAAGCATCTGAGAACAGCTTTGTGTGTTCGTGACACACATTCACACATTTTGTGTGTGTGTGTGTGTGTGTGTGTGTGTGTGTGTGTGTGTGTGTGTGTGTGTGTGTGTGTGTGTCTGTCTGTCTGTCTTGTCTGTATGTCTTCTTGTGCCCCCAGCCACACACACAGGGCCGTAACCTTTCAAATACAGAGGTCAATACTGCATGCTGTAGGCTACATTTAGAATGTTTCAAACACTTCAGTCAAACTCGTAAGTTTGTTTTCCTGCCTTGAAGATAAATGGGGGTGTGTGTCCTCAATGGTTCTGTGTCCTTCGTTATGGCCATGCACACACACATAAATGCATGCACATACACACCTGAATCCACCTGCACACACCCACACAATATACTGTATACTGTATAGAGACAGGCATGCTTACAATGGTATACCTATATATACACGCAAGCACACATGCACAGGCAGCATGACAAGGGCAGGGCCGGCGCCACGGGGGGGCATTGGAGGGCATTGCCCCCCCAGGGCTTATTCACCTAAACATGCTGATATGGTCATTAATATGCAACAAATGAGTATTTTTTTCTGAATAGAGTATATATAAAGTATAAGATAAAATTCCACCTTTGCTTAATCACCATAGCCCTAATAAACAAATAAATGAATAGGCTACACTATTTAGACATTGTCAGTAGACCTAAATGTGAAATAATAAGTGAACAATGATCTTTTGAAATAATGGGATTGCCCCATATTTAGAAACAAAAGTACAGCCCACAATTTGGTTAAAATGCAGGAAATTGCATATAAGAAATACAACATTTTCTGGGGGAGGACCCCCATACCCCCCACCAAGGTGCCCCCCCATACTCCATCAAATGTCCACCCAATGACTTGGTTCTGCAGCCGGGTCTGATTGCCACCCGTCCCTTGAAAGGGAGGACATGACGCCAGTGAGCCAATAGTTGCTCTCGACCAAGTACACTGGGGGATGGCAGGACACCTTCAAGACACCTTTCTTATTTTATTTTATCCTATGAGGACATAAAACATCAATATAATATAATATAATACAATACAATACAGTACAATAAAATAAAACATGCACAGGGGTTGGAAAAAATAACCTGCCATTTTAGTGTGGGAAGTTTCATGGCTCAAGTGGACCAGGCCATTGGCCAATCTTCATTAATTGCACATTGCACCAGTTAAGTGAAGTGTGAAGGTTCAATTAGCAGGGTAAGAACCAAGGAGAGATACAGTATATCACGAAAGTGAATACACCCCTCACAGTTTTGCAGATTTTTGAGTATATCTTTTCATAGGAAAGCATTACAGAAATGTAACTTTGACACAATGATTAGTGACCTTTTAACAACATATTTAACCGCTTAAATTTCTTGTTCACTCAGAAAAAAACAAAAAAAACCATCTAAAGCAAATTTGTTTATCTTGGTCTCTTCAGATCACACGACATGGTTCCAGTGATCCATATCCTTGGTCTGTTCATCTATCTTGAGACCAAGATAAACAAATTTGCTTTAGATGGTGTCAAGCATGTGTGGTGGTAAACAAGTGAGTTTTACAAAAAAGGTGTATCCTCTCAATAGCCAAGCATGGTAGTGGGACTGACACGGTTTGGGGATGCATGAATGCTGTCAACATTGGCAATCTGAAATATACCTTAAAGAAACATGCATGTCAACGACTACTGAAGCAGATCATGATATTCTCCATAGAATTGCATTCAAATCTCACACCAATATATTTAAGCCAGGTGCACACTCAAAATGTAAAAGTTCAATGCAAAGAAAGGTTGAAGCCCACACTGATGACCTCCCTTGTCATCCCTTTTCATTTCGTTTCATTTCGAGACGATTTGAGCCAACATAGCCCCTTCTCTACCGGATTTTAATCTGGGGTGTACTCACTTTTGTGAGTACATGTTCAAACATTAATTGCTGTATTTTGTTTTTTTTCTGAGTGAACAAGAAATTTAAGCGGTTAAATATGTTGTTAAAAGGTCACTAATCATTGTGTCAAAGTTACATTTCTGTAATGCTTTCCTATGAAAAGATATACTCAAAAATCTGCAAAACTGTGAGGGGTGTATTCACTTTCGTGATATACTGTAGATAGATAGGAGGGCTTACTCACATCATAACAGCGTAGTACGAAATATGGTGTCCTGTGGTGTGACTGCTCTTATAGGAGGAACAAAAAGTGTTTTATTAATGAAAAACACATATTAAGATTAAACACAATATCATTATCAAGTTAGCATGAACTCAGATGTCAGTCATCTACAGTACACAAAAGGATTAAAATGGCCATAATACAGTGAATTTCCTGTGGTGCGACTTAATTTTCTTGTGGTGTGACATGCCTATGCAATGTGTTGATGCTGGCTCGGGAGTTTTTACTTGGTGTAGGCTACCCGCAGTAGCGCGGATAGTGTCTGGATTGTAGGTGATGCCGTGACGTAAGGTGGATGGTCGGATCATAAACTGACATATGGAGAACATATCCAGAGGGTCACAACTAAAAAGGCTGTTAATGTCATGAGATGCCTTGTGAGGAGCAGCTGGGGGGCGAGCATGGGTGCCCTTAGGCGTATCTATACTGCATTAATCAGGTCTGCCTTGGACTATGCATTGCCTATGGGTCGGCAGCAAAGACGCACTTACAGAAACTCAATGCAGTGCAAGCACAGGCTCTACGGCTATGCTGTGGGGCCTTTAAGACATCATCAGTTCCAGC
Organism: Engraulis encrasicolus; assembly: GCF_034702125.1. Classification (NCBI taxonomy): domain Eukaryota; kingdom Metazoa; phylum Chordata; class Actinopteri; order Clupeiformes; family Engraulidae; genus Engraulis; species Engraulis encrasicolus. The sequence continues at coordinate 56,220,775 of NC_085857.1, forward strand.
CCTGCAGGTGGAGGTTGGAGAAATGCCACTGTCACTACGTCGCCTACAACTGAGTATGAATTACTGGGTTACTTTACAGGGACATGCAGGATCATCCATCCAAGGGAATAAGTGCTGGGAGCATGGCCGTAAGCAGTTTAATAGCTTTGGGTGGGTGGGAGACGAAGAGGCTGAGAAACTAGAATTGACTGAGCTATCATATTGCCGCACAGTAACACTGTCAGCTACTCCCCCTTGGTTTTTCCCAATGCCTGAGGTGGACTTGGAGATGGCCAAACTGTCTAAAAAAAAGTACAGAATATGGTGGACTAAGTAATATGGTGCAACACTAGCCTATTTAAGCATGAAATAGGCCTATTATGACAGCAGCTTGACAAGACTAACATAGGAAGGCTTGCTGCCATACTCCAATAATAGGCAGTCTGCATGTTATCTTATTAGATTTTTGAAATCTACCCTGTTATTTGAGAGGATTTAAGTTATTTTCTTATGTTCAGTTGTTTACTTATGATTTTCTTTTTCTATTCTCTTCCAATGGCTGTCCCTAATTATTATTTATTTTTGTTTTGTTTTGTTTTGTTTTTGTCTTGTTTTGTTTTGTTTATTCATCACCCCTGTTATGAATAGGCGCACATTCCCCATCAACGCTCCATACCTCCGACCTAAATACTCCAAGGGTGCATCCCAATATGCGACCTTGCTTCCTCCACTTGTGCTTGTGGCCTCGCCCCGCCTCCTGGCCCCTCCTCCGTGGAGAAAACAATAAAGTTTCCCAGCTGTCAGCCTAGCCAAAATAATTTTTGGGGGACTGTTTTTCATTCACCATCCCAATTGCAAATGAGAAAATGACTTTACAATTGCGCTTTTGCAAGATATTGAATTAATTTTCCGTTGTCAGTGACATCATCATGAGATCACAAGCAGGCAAGTGAGCAAGGGAGGAGGGAAGTCCGCATATTGGACTCCACTCCTAGGCTCCAAACTAAGCAGGGAGTTTACATAACTGCACCCGCGTTGGTGGCGGTAATGCTCCACGTCGGAAGCCAACCGCCAATAAACGTGAATGAAGAAGAAGAAGAAAGAAGGTTTTGGAAAGACACAATTGTTGTGCTTGACTAACATAATTTGGAAATACTGTGCTAACGCGTGACTCTGGGAACCTGTCAGGGGGAGCTGGTATGTGGTTTTATTTTACTTCGTGGTAGCCTAGAACTTTTTGTTCATTTGTGGCGAGACGTAAAGTGTCATTTAAACCGCATTTGTCTCACAACAGTGTAGCCTATTGTGTGGTAGTGTTGGACACTTTTCTTCCTTTGTTTCCCACTCTTTGTAACCTTGTAATGGCCGGGCACACGTAGGCTACTATTTGTGTGTAGAGTTGTAATCACAGACATCATATATGAAGACTAGATGCGCCATCCGCGTTCCCGTCATGCAAGTCGAACGTCCGCGCATGGCGGCCATGATAGAGCAGCCTGTTGGCTCAACCAGTTGCACTGAGTTTTTGGTGATCCATACTCTTCAGATGGCCATAATTCCCTCAAATTTACGTGTATTTTTGAAAGGCTTGGTATGTTATACAGTATAAAAAATTCCGAACGTAAGTGTTATGTTGATACTGCATAGTGATTAATATTCACGTTATATTATATTATATTACATTACATTATAATGTACATGGGCCTACAATCATGTATAATATGGTTTAGTAGGCTTATTCAAGTAATTAAATAGATCCCATAAACAAATGCATTTATTATTCTTTTATATTTTGAGTAAAATAACAATTAAACGGTCCCATGTGCTACATTCTGCTTTGGGCTCGACAGCTCCACCCTGTGCTCAAAATGAGTCATGACGCTTAGAATGAAATTGTTGCGATGTAATCTCTGTCTTCCAGTACCTCATCTGTCGCCTTTAATTTGATGCAAATGCGATTAATATATGCATTCCATCAACGTAATGCACAACAACGGTTAAAATGTGTACTTGCTATTGGTCCATCTCTATTTTTTGACAAATAAATAAGTGGGAAGCATACTGCTCTCCTGTGCGTTTTACCTCAGTCTGCACTTAAGTTTTAGGGAGCCGTACTATTTATATACACGTGTCAATATTTCAGCGAAATAACAGCATACATATTTCAGCATCTCAACGTCTGAATTCCTCAGTTAACTTCAGGTGTAACGGAGGCTCTGTGGAGAGTTTAGGCTGCGCTAATATGGCCGACCTGTGCGGACGAGCTTGAAAAACGCGATGACGTATCTAGTCTTCATATATGATGTCTGTGGTTGTAATGGTCTACCGTAGGCCTACCGTTGGTTGCAGCCAAGGTTTGTTTGGCAATGGGTCCGCGCAAATAGATTGCTTATGGTCAAATAAATTAATTTGGATATTAAACTTGTAGCCTATGCTCATTTTATTAACACATAATTCACAAAGGTTGGACCTAAATAAAAAAAACTGAACAAAAATCCAAGCAAAACCGTCAACTTGACGTCTGTAGGCTATTATTTGGTCAAATGCAATGTAGCCTAGGCGATCAGCATATTACATAACGGCCTACCCAAAGCAACTCGATATTGACAAAATTTTGACTAGAAGTCCAGAAGGTCTCGTTATTGCAATCGAGCCATAGGCTATTGGAAGCATTATGTTTGGGAATGAACATACATGTATTTTTTTTGTAGGTGGACAAAATAATTTGGCCTAATAAGAAAGAACCTCGTTATCAACATAGCCTATTAAGCCTATATGCCATAGCCTACTCCATGTCACTTTATGGATGCAATTTTATTTAGGCCTAACTGTTATTCTAACAGTTAGCAGTGTGTCATTGCTTTAGGCCTACTGGTAGCCTAGTCCAGTTATTGAAAATGAGGCATATTAGAACCATGGTGTTTGAGATTTAAAGTAATGTTTTTGTAGGCCTATGTGGACCAAATATATTAAGCTAATAAAAACCACCCTCTGGCATGTTGCCACTGACCTCAGCTCTAGTGCACGAGTAGGCTATAAGCACAACCCAAATCCCGCCCATCCAGGCCGACACGGTGTGAAACTAGTGAGTCCCGGCACAGGTGGCATTTTGTTTCAAATGGTTTCAAATTGCTTTGTTTGTACTGCAGGGTAGCCTGGAGCTTGTGTTCTCTGTACGAGTTGTGTAGTCAAAAGGTTGTGTGCCAGCAATGCGGAAACGAGAGAATAGGCCTACATCCATATAACCATTCATTCTGAGCGCTGCTGTAATTTCACCTGGTTGACCTCATGTTTTCAGATGTGTCCTATTATCTCTATAAGGCGGTCTGTCTGTCTGTCTAAAATGCTGTCTTAAAGTGATACTGTCCCATTTTTGGAAATAAGCTAATTTTACACCTTCCCTTGAGTTAAATAGTAGGGTTTTACCGTTCTCCTGTACTTTCAACCGTTCTCTGGAGTATGGCAGTGCAAATTTTACATCCATGCTAGCAGTTAACATTGAGTCCTATGAGACCAGCTGGCGGCTAACTGGTCTCATAGGAGTCCATGTTAACTGCTAGCTTGGAGGTAAAATTTGCACTGCCGTACTCAGAGAATGGTTGAAAGTACAGGAGAATGGTAAATCCCTACTATTTCACTCAAGGGAAGGTGTAAAATAAGCTTATTTCCCAAAATGGGACAGTATCACTTTAAAATTGGAATTCCCTCCTGTGTCCACAAGATGGCAATGCATAGGCGGACGCATCTTTGTCCACCTGTCGGACTTGTCTTGTAGTGACGTGGGGCTCATTGACCATTAAGCCCCATGCAATGTGGCTCGGGAGTTTTTACTTGGTGTAGGCTTCCCGCAGTAGCGCGGATAGTGTCTGGATTGTAGGTGATGCCGTGACATATGCCTACTGTGTGTGTGTGGTTTATTTAATTATTTTATTTTGTGTTTATATGTTTAAAGGTTTTACACCTATTCTGGTCTACTGTTCTACAATTCCTCCATCTGTTACTACTACCACTACTTACATCAACACCACTAACGTCAAGGAAAAAGACAAGACGAGGGGAATCCTGTGTCCGTGTACTGTGTGGAAACCCAGTGCTTACATACACTTGACAGTGGAACAACTTCTACAGTGAATAACAGCACCATTGGAAACCGCCGACTGCCAATGCATCACCGCTGCACCAATGGGTCGCAGTGGACCACCGTCTAAAGAGTGCATCATGTCGCTGACCAGTGAACAGCCTTCTGCTGCCAGTGACCAAGACTAAAAGACTCCACTCACACCACAACCCAACAGAGAGAAGACACTTCACCTAGGGGCCTGCAGGATAAAGCTTGAAGAAAAGAGGGGGAAAAAACAAGCTCAAGGAAATAAACAGGCCAAAAAAATCTTCTGCCTCCCACTTAAAAAAAAAGAGAAAAAAAACCTGGGAAAAAGGCTGAGAAGGTTCTGCCTCCCCCTTCATATCCTCTCTTGACATTTAGGATCCTTTTAGCCGCTCTCCATGTCTAGAAACTGTCCCGATCAGCCGCCTTGGACTGCTGAAGTGCCTTTCGTCCAATAGATCTTGGACTGCTGCTACTGTGGGTGGGGGAGTTCTGGACTTGGTCTGTGCGTTGTCCCTGACTGCAATTGGGTGTTGTGCCTTCAGTCGACTTCGAGTATGAGTACTGCAGTGAATGTTTTCCTCTGCATCCTAGTGACACTGTCTCTTGCTTGTAACGCAGGGTCTTTTACTGGCTTTGTTGACCACTGAAGGAACTGTGCACCGTTGTGCTTTCAGTTCAGGTCTTCGGGACTAGTCTGATGATGTCTGCAATGTTCAGAGAACCTGGATCACCAATGTCAGTAGAGTAGAGGAGAGTAGAGTAGAGTAGAGAAGAGTAGTAGAGGCTTGGCTTAAGTTAGTGGTTCTGGGCGGCGGAGGCATTGTCATGCGCAGGGCCTGTCCTGATGCCTGGCTGGAGGTTCCCGCGGTGCGGTCCGGTCCACGGTTCCTTCGGCTACCTTGGGGTGGGTGGACAACCAGGTCAGTGGAATGCCTTGCTGCGCAGGTGGGAGGTGGTCTCGCTGTGCGGAGGAGGGCATTCACTGCAGTGCTCGTCCGGGCTCAGCGGGGGGCAAGGCACCCGGTTGCAGTCTGGGGCGGCGCGTGGGACGGCTCCGGTCTCCACTGCCAACAGTGGCAGCGGTCCAAGAACTGTTGAACGAAGGGTGCTTCGGTCGTCTGGGAAGGCTGGTTAGGGTAGTTTCATGGACATGGAAACCGGCTGAGGGATTCCTGAGTGTCGGGAGGGGAATGGGGGCAGTGCCACGCCTGGCCTCAGAGGGGAGGTGGGACAACCAGGACCTCACAGACCCACAGACAGGGTTGGCTGCAGCAGCGTACGCATGTACACCAGACCTCAGAAGGGAGGTGGGACAGCCATGATCTCCTGGATGCACAGGAGAGAGGGTGGGTACACAACATGCTGCAAGACCCAGTTTACACGTAATATTTATATTTTTGGAATACATTCGTCTTTTTTGCACGTGAACAGAGCTTCAATTTCCTAAAATAGATTTTTAGAGTTCAAGTCGAGATTTCTAAGGTACACCTGTCAGTAGGGTGTTTCATTTCATTTCATCGACATGCTGTGTTTATATGTAAAGAGATTAAATAAATAGTCGCATTAAAAAATATCTGCATATGTACATGTAATCAAGGCCTGAAACATGTGAAAAACATATATCCACATAAAACCAGCCTGAATGCTGGACTAATGCATACACTCAAAACAAGCAGTAAAGTCTGCAACACCAGGGCTTTCATCAATCTTTTATTATTTTGATGGCCCTTAATCAGACCTTATATGAAATTAAGCCTTGGTGCTGTGGATTTATTGCATACATTTATTTGAATATACTGTACAACATCTTCCTGTGGAAGTCTGACTTGTCACTAATGGAAAAAACCCTGAACCATGTGGATTTTCACCTTCTAGTGAATTTGCCATCTATTTTTTTCCAATACCATTCTAGTACTTCTCGATGCCATTTAGTGTTTCATGCCATTGTCAGTCCTTGTGTGATGCCATCTGCTGCACACTGTTCATGTATTGTGTGTGTGTGCTTTCTTTCTTTTCTTTCTTTCTTTCTCTGTAACAGGGACTTCAGGGCTTCGTCGGGAGTGTAGGCAACACTGGACCACAGGAGCCAGGCGAATCACCAGGCCCTGCAGTCAGTATACACACATTCGTACACACACACACACACACACCAGTGTAATTCATCAGTCCCTGCTTGTCACACATTACTCACACATGTACAGTATATACACACCCACATACGTGTACATGATGTTGACCTGGAATAAACAGAGCGAGGCCCATCTGTAAAACTTGAATGCCCTGACTTTTACACAATATAATGGTCATGTTATCTCCTGAGTTTCCCTTCCCATCAAAATCCTCAATATCTGTGTGTTTGGACAATATTCCCTTTGAACCGAAGAGCAGGGCATGACAAAATGAGCCGAGAAACTTTTCTTCACCAAGGCACTCCAAAAAAATTATTTGAATGGCATGTCTACTGAGGACCTTTTTAAATTGCCCATGTGTAGCGGCAAGAAGGCCCAATTGGCAATTGTTAGCAATATTTTGAAGTCTCTGTGACAAGATTTTCTTTTTAACTGACTTTGGAGATTTTTATTTTGTCCATTTAATCCCCATCTCGCCCACAGGGTGATCAAGGGCCTAAGGGCGCACAGGGAGCCAAAGGGGTCGAAGGAGAAGAGGGACCCGCAGGACAACAGGTAGGGATGGCCATTTTGTTTGTCCATCGGCAAACAAAAAATTAAAATGCATTCTGGTAAGAAATGTTGAATACATTGAATGCATTGTGATTGCGCAGTGCACATGGGATTTGTGTAGCATCACAAATGGGGCCAGTGACAACTGGATGCAGCCATTTTGTTTGTGTCAGTCTTATAGTCTTGAGTTGTTCCTGTGTGTGTGTGTGTGTGTGTGTGTGTGTGTGTGTGTGTGTGTGTGTGTGTGTGTGTGTGTGTTCGAAGGAGAGCCAGAGGAGAGGGGAAACGGTGGATTCCCAGGCGCTCAAGGACCCAGTGGACAGAGGGTGAGTGAGAGTAACCCCCCCCCAATACATACAATGTAATGAAGACTCAATTTGGGTTCCCTTCTCTCCCTGGGCACGTGGCTGACCCCCTGTCGACTTCCCCGAGAAAACCAGCAATTTCAACACAATCTCTGCACAAACCCTGTCATCAACTAAAACAAACATCTGACTTCTGCCCTAGAGAACAAGGGGTTTGCCAACAAGTACTTTGGCTAGAGGGGTCAAATACTTATTACCTCAATGAAATACAAAGACGACAAATTAAATAAAATGTATTGTGTGAAGTTATTTTCCAGATTTTCTTTTTGATATTCTGTCTCTCTGTGTTAGAATACATCTACGATTAAAGTTATCTGATCATGTCAAACCAACAACACCAGAAAGGGATCAAATACTATAACGGGGGCCCACAGGGAGTCAGATTTTTGTTTTACACAAACCTGTTAATAATATATAAAGGGGGTCTATTAGAGCTGGTTGAACATGCAGAATTTTGTGCTCCACCCCTGTACATAAGCATACAGTACATGTACCTTCAGACAAGAATTTCCTTTACTGTCATTTAGCTGTATTTCGGTAGCAGTGTACCAACCTGCTCTCACCCTTGAAATGTAAAAAAAGGTAAGCACAAGGAGTTCTTTTTTCTGAGAGTAGAGTAGAGCAGTTGTTTCAGGGTTCTGTATTCATCATTGCTGCCTGTGCTCACTGGCACACTGATGTAGGGCTTTCAGGCCGACCAGAACGGAGGTTGTGCCGGTGCCTGCACCAGTTACGTTCGGCACTAAAGTGCTTATCTGTGAACCTCCCATGTTCATACCGGGCTCTGAACAATTTCCGCACGTGACTGTGTTACCCGGATGAACCTGCTGACGGCCACACTGTCGTCACGGTTCACGGAGAAAAACCTAGTATTTTGCGGTTCGCATAGAGCTCGAAAGTGACGTCTCTTCCCCCGATTTCATGGGACCTCAACGGCGTTTTTAGCCGAAAATCGTAGCATGTAATCCAATGGCGGTATTAAAATGATATTTCGATCCCCTTCGAGTTGTGCCACGAGCTCCATATATGTTGTTTCTGATATTTTTGCTTAATTTTTCGTATGAACCCCCAAACTTTTTAGAAAGCTGTGTTTCTTCACATTTTTCATGCCGACGGCCTCGGAACAAAACATTGATACTTCTGCATGAATAATCTTTATCTAGCCTCTTAAACAGCATATTTGTAGCCCAGCGCATATCATGACTGAGATCAGAAGATATTTACTCTCTACCATGTTGTTAGATGGTCAGCTTAGGTCCCGTGAAACGCGGAACTAAGGGGCGGGACTTTCGAGCTCTATTGCGAACCAACTTTCCGGTTCGCGAACGCTAATATCTGTGGCGGGAACACGACGGCCGGTTCGCGATTAGGTGCGGGAATGGGCTCCAGCGCAGTTCTCAGTCGGCCTGAACGCGCTAATGGAGGCAGAACCCTGAAACGCCTACTACTCTGCTCTCAGAAAAAAACTCCTTGTGCTTGACCTTACTGTCTTTCAGTGTGCGAATCTGCTCTCACCTAAATGTCCAGACCGCAAGAGTATCCTCGCTTCAAGTTTACAAGTTTATTTATTTTAAAAGGGACGGCATATATTACCAGCATTTAAACAAAAATGCTAAATACACAAGATTATAGCCAGGAGGCTAATTTCCATCTTTTGTCCCTTGACAGGTTTGATGTTCCTTAAAAAAAACAAGGTTAAAACAAAACTAAAAATACAGTTATAGTACACAGTTGTAAAATTATAGAGTCAAAGATATTTCACACATTTTAAAAATAAATAATACAGAATACAATTACAAGATACAATGCACAAATGAGTTAAAGAACAGCTGCCAGTACTAGTAGCCTAGCTATGTGAAATTATGTTGACAGCATTAACCAGTGACCACAATTTTAACTGTTTACTGAATGAGTTTATTGTTGGCAGTTCTCTAATTATACTGGGAATTGTGTTCCAGGTGTGAGAGACTCTGTAAGAGAAAACAGCCTGACTTAAAGCGCTCTTTCTAAATGGAACAGAGCAATCACCCCTGGAACTGGATCTGGAAGCCCTATTTATACTTTTTGTAATAAATATCTGTAGAGGAGGAGGGGCTAGGCCATGAAGAATTGTATATAGTAAAACTGAATCATTATATTTAATATAGTTATCCCAGTCCAACAGACTGCTTCCTCACTTGTGTTTACATTAAAGCTGATATTCGACTCTGAACACTTTGTTTTAGATGTTCTACACTGGAGCTGGAATGAACCCTGTCAGATCCTTCGTCCTGCTTCTTGAACCACTGGGTAAGAAAAATATGTACAAATTATGCATAAAAAACATGCTCATAGTCTCGCATTGTTTGTAAACTACTTTCAATTCAGATATAATAGATGTAATAGTGTTGCATTGTTTTGGTCTTTTATAGAATGTGCAATGCACTGCATGTATTTCTCAGCTGCTCACATGTAACTATAATATGGTTTCTGTTCTTCCCTCCTCGTGCCTGCTCCCGTCCGTGTGTCCGTGCGTTCGTTCCTACCTGCGTGCGTCCGTGTCTCCGTCCAGCCGGCTGTGCGTGCTTCCGACTGTGCGTCCGTGCCTACGTCTGGCTGGCCGTGCGTTCGTCTGTGCCCACGTCCGTGCCTCCGTCTGGCCGGCTGTGCGTCCGTCCGTGCGTCAGTCGATCTGTATGTCCGTGCCTAGGTCTGGCCGGCCGTGCGTCCGTCTGTGCCCACGTCTGTGCCACCGTCTGGCCGGCCGTGCGTCCGTCTGTGCCCACGTCCGTGCCTCCGTCTGGCCGGCTGTGCGTCCGTCCGTGCGTCAGTCGATCTGTGCGTCCGTGCCTACGTCTGGCCGGCCGTGCGTCCGTCTGTGCCCACGTCCGTGCCACCGTCTGGCCGGCCGTGCGTCCGTCTGTGCGTCCGTGCCTACGTTTGGCCGGACGTGCTTCTGTCTGTGCCCACGTCCGTGCCTCCGTCTGGCCGGCTGTGCGTGCGTCCGTCCGTCCGTCCGTCCGTCCGTGCGTCAGTCCGTCCGTGCGTCAGTCCGTCTGTGCGTCCGTGTCTACGTCTGGCCGGACGTGCGTCCGTCTGTGCTTCCATCTGTCTGTGCCTCCGGCCGGCCAGCTGTCCATCCGTGTGTGCGTGCCCACGTCCTTGTGTGCATGCCTGCGTCTGTCTGTCCATTCGTCCGTCCGTCTGTGCGTCAGTCCGTGCCTACGTCCAGCTGGGCCATGTCTGTGCGTCCGTGCGTCTGTCAGTCTGTTTGCTCGCAAAAACAAAAAAAACAGTAGGGGGTCTACCAAAAAAATGGAGTGATTTTTGAGTGTGTGTGTGTCTGTATTTGGTCTCCTATAGAATTGACTTAAGATACTGCTGATGGTGTTCAAAGCATTAAATAGTCGTCGTCCCTGTTACATCTCTGATATGCTCTCTTTTTATGCCCCTGCCCGAGCTCTCAGATCCGCTGATGCCACGCTGCTAAGGATTCCTACCCTTCCACCAAAGAAAATTGGTGAAGCCGCCTTCGATATGTACGCGCCCAAGAGATAGAACTCTGCCTCTTGACATCAGAGACACTACCTCCATCAACTGGCACAACTCTTTACCCTCGCCTATTCTCAGCTGCTCAGGCCCTACAGGCTCAACATGTCGTGCCCTGATGTGCAAAATCTGTAGTTATCTCTCTTCCTTTTAATCCGTGCGTGATTACAAAGCGTGTGTGTGTGTGTGTGTGTGTGTGTGTGTGTGTGTGTGTGTGTGTGTGATTACAAAGTGTGTGTGTGTGTGTGATTACAAAGCGTGTGTGTGATTACAAAGTGTGTGTGTGTGAGATTACAAAGCGTGTGTGTGTGTGTGTGTGTGGGGGGGGGTGTTAATATGTGGTTTGAAGTGTTGGGGGGACACTGAAATTGTTTTTTGTATTTTTTTTCCTGTCTTTATCCTTTTTTCCCTGTATCCTTTTATTGTCTATTATTGTACGTTACATTTTGCTTTTGTTAAAAGATGGAAAAATTAAGGTAATGAAAAGAAATGGAAGAAAAAGTAAGAAATTATTGGTCCCCCATAAGGGGGGTGGTGGTTGGGTTTATATAGCAGTAGATAGATAAGAGATGGAACTCTGCCTCTTGACATCAGAGACACTACCTCCATCAACTGGCACAACTCTTTACCCTCGCCTATTCTTAGCTGCTCAGGCCCTACAGGCTCCACATGTCGTGCCCTTATGTGCAAAATCTGTAGTTATCTCTCTTCCTTTTTATCCGTGCGTGATTACAAAGTGTGTGTGTGTGTGTGTGTGTGTGTGTGTGTGTGTGTGTGTGTGTGTGTGTGTGTGCGTGCGTGTGCGTGTGCGTGTGTGTGTGATTACAAAGTGTGCGGCCGTGTGTGATTACAAAGCGTGTGTGTGTGTGTGTGTGGGGGGGGGGGGGTTAATATGTGGTTTGAAGTGTTGGGGGGACACTGAAATTGTTTTTTGTTTTTTTTTTTCCTGTCTTTATCCTTTTTTCCCTGCATCCTTTTATTGTCTATTATTGTACGTTACATTTTGCTTTTGTTAAACGATGGAAAAATTAAGGTCATGAAAAGAAATGTAAGAAAAAGTAAGAAATTATTGGTCCCCCATAAGGGGGGGTGGTGGTTTGGGTTTATATAGCAGTAGATAGATAAGAGATAGAACTCTGCCTCTTGACATCAGAGACACTACCTCCATCAACTCGCACAACTCTTTACCCTCGCCTATTCTCAGCTGCTCAGGCCCTACAGGCTCCACATGTCGTGCCCTGATGTGCAAAATCTGTAGTTATCTCTCTTCCTTTTAATCCGTGCGTGATTACAAAGCGTGTGTGTGTGCGTGCGTGTGCGTGTGCGCGTGCGTGCGCGTGTGTGCCTGCGCACGTGCGTGTATATGATTACAAAGCGTGTGTGTGTAATTACAAAGCGTGTGTGTGTGATTACAAAGCGTGTGTGTGTGTGTGATTACAAAGCGTGTGTGTGTGATTACAAAGCGTGTGTGTGTGTGATTACAAAGTGTGTGTGTGTGTGTGATTACAAAGTGTGTGTGTGTGTGTGTGTGTGAGATTTCAAAGTGTGTGTGTGTGTGTGTGGGGGGGGGTGGTTGTGTTAATATGTGGTTTGAAGTGTTGGGGTACACTGAAATTGTTTTTTGTTTTTTTTTTTCCTGTCTTTATCCTTTTTTCCCTGCATCCTTTTATTGTCTATTATTGTACGTTACATTTTGCTTTTGTTAAACGATGGAAAAATTAAGGTCATGAAAAGAAATGTAAGAAAAAGTAAGAAATTATTGGTCCCCCATAAGGGGGGGTGGTGGTGGTTTGGGTTTATATAGCAGTAGATAGATAAGAGATAGAACTCTGCCTCTTGACATCAGAGACACTACCTCCATCAACTGGCACAACTCTTTACCCTCGCCTATTCTCAGCTGCTCAGGCCCTACAGGCTCCACATGTCGTGCCCTGATGTGCAAAATCTGTAGTCATCTCTCTTCCTTTTAATCTGTGCGTGATTACAAAGCGCGCACGCGCGCGCGTGTGTGTGTGTGTGTGTGTGTGTGTGTGTGTGTGTGTGTGTGTGTGTGTGTGTGTGTGTGTGTGTGTGTGTGTGTGTGTGTGTGTGTGTGTGTGTGTGTGTGGTGTGTGTGTGTGTTGTGTGTGTGTGTGTGTGTGTGTGTGTGTGTGTGTGTGTGTGTGTGTGTGTGTGTGTGTGATTACAAAGCGTGTGTGTGATTACAAAGCGTGTGTGTGTGATTACAAAGCGTGTGTGTGTGATTACAAAGCGTGTGTGTGTGATTACAAAGCGTGTGTGTGTGATTACAAAGCGTGTGTGTGTGTTTGCAAAGCGTGTGTGTGTGATTTGCAAAGTGTGCGGCCGTGTGTGATTACAAAGTGTGCGGCCGTGTGTGATTACAAAGCGTGTGTGTGTGTGTGTGTGTGTGGGGGGGGGGTGTTAATATGTGGTTTGAAGTGTTGGGGGGACACTGTTTTTTGTATTTTTTTTTCCTGTCTTTATCCTTTTTTCCCTGTATCCTTTTATTGTCTATTATTGTACGTTACATTTTGCTTTTGTTAAACGATGGAAAAATTAAGGTAATGAAAAGAAATGGAAGAAAAAGTAAGAAATTATTGGTCCCCCATAAGGGGGGGTGGTGGTTTGGGTTTATAAAAAAAAAGTTTGTGCGTGCATGCGCGCACGCGCATGCGTGCGATTACAAAGCGTGTGTGTGTGTGTGATTACAAGGTGTGTGTGTGTGTGTGTGAGCGAGAGAGAGATTACAAAGTGTGTGTGTGTGAGTGTGCGTGAGTGATTACAAAGTGTGAATGTGTTGGCGTCATGCAGATGGTCATTTTTCTTATTTATTTTTATTTTACACTTCTACACGTCATCCCCCAAGCTGTATTATTTGCTATGATATTAACCCCTCCTTGCATCTGCACTTGTTGTTCTGTATATTTCCTGTGCTCTTTGTATTTGCTATGATGTGATGTTGGCTATGATTATGTCTTCTTTGAAAGCCACTTTGGTTATAAAGTGTCTGCCAAATGCAATGTAATGTTAAGGTATATTAATAGACAAATCATCTGGTCTGCCTTTTCTGTACCACAATAAAAGGAAAAGAAACACCATCACACAAATTTAGCTACGGCAGATGTTCATTTTTCTTATTTATTTTTATTACACTTGTGTTTGTGTGTGTGTCCGTCCCGTCCCGTCCCCCCCCACCCCATTTTTTTTTTTACAATGAGGACACTCCACTGACACCCTCTCATCTTTCACTTGTCAAAAGTAGGCTTATCATGCACTTCAAGCTGTCCAAATCGGTGCCAATTTAGCATACTCGGTGCTGCAAGTGTGCTGAAGTACTGTTTTAGTAGTGCTCCAGTGCATTAATAGTACAGTGAAACGCAATTTACGTAAATAGCTGAAAAAAGTTCACTTTGTTCTATGTATTGTCATCAAAAGTACACTAAGTGTGTGCTTTTCATCTGGGCACTGCGCCTTACCCTGTTCTTGCTTAAATTTTCTCCTTGGAAGTCAAGGCTAAATGTTGCTAAATTCTATGTAATGTAATGTAATCTTTGTTGGAAAGCCACAGCCTACCCGAGTATTGTTGCAGGCAATTAAGGCAGTTCTGAAGGCAAAAGGGGGTCCAACCCAACATGAGGAGTCTTCATAATTAAGTGGCCGGTGGTACATAGACATTCACACACGAGCTCTAGAGGCTGCCGTACAGCGCTAATTGTCCAGGATTCACGTTAGAAAGTGTGCGCACACCTATAGTCCTAAAAAATCGTAGCATAACCTAATTTTATAACATCAAGACCTAGCTTGCTAGCGCAAGAAGACTGTAGTTCTACTTATACCAGACCATAATTCAATGGTAACACTAGTTCTGCAAAAATACATGTGGATGAAGTGGGTTTGAGGAATAGTTTGAGAGTACCATAGAGAGTACCAACCGTGAGAAATATGTGAAATGCCTTTAGTTGTCTGACAGACCAATGTCAACCGCTCTCAAAAAAAGGCCTCGGTCGGGACCCCCTAATTTGAACGGCCTCTGATTTAGTGTCCTTCTTTTAACTGTCTGTCTTCCGCCACATTGACATGCAAGCAAAGCGGGCTGTAATCCAGCCGAGTGGCTCCGGGAGCCTCTGGGTTTATGAGGCCGCGCAGTCATTAGGAAGGGAAGGGCAGTGGCGGAGCAGGGGCAGGATATATCACCATTACCGCACAAGAAGGATATCTACTGTACGTAGATATGCAGATGGGTTTACTGTACATGCAAATACACGACATGCATGCATACAGTTAGGCTATGGGCCCCGTGATCCCACCACAGCACAAAAGGCACCATATGCAGATAGAGTATACTGGAGATGTGTATCATACAAATACACATAGCAGTAAAGGAAATATCAGTCATGAAGAGAACGATTACAAGATACATGTATGCAGAAAAGTGCACTGAATGTAAATATCATGCATGTAAATATGCAGTGGGCTATCTATATCAAGGACAGAGGGAGTGAGGGCAGAAACATCATAGCCACAGCACCACAATATCTCACCGACAACTTCATTAGGAACACCTCTCTAGTGCTGGGTTGGACCCCCTTTTGCCTTCAGAACTGCCTGAACTGCACCTGCAACAATGCTTGGGTAGGCTGTGGCATTGCAACAAAGATAAATTGGTACTAATAGGCCCAAATTGTTCTAAGAAAATATCTTTATGCCATTATATCCCCAGCCTGAAATGTTGATGCAAGGCTGAGTTGACCCATGTTTTCATGTTGTTGACGCCAAATTCTGACCATTCCACCTGAGTGTTGCAGTAGATATCAAGACTCATCAGACCAGGCAACATTTTTCCGATCTTCTAGTGTCGTTTGTGGTGAGCCTGTCCAAATTGTTGCGTCATTTTCCTGTTCTTGGCTGACAGGATTGGCACCAAATGTGGTTTTCTACTGCTGTAGCCCATTTTTTCTCAATATTTCTTTTATGCATAACCTAGTTGTAATGAGTGGTTATTTGCCTTTGTATCAGCTCAAACCAATCTGGCCATTATTCTCTGAGCTCTGCCATCAGCAAGGCATTCTTTGTAAACCCTAGAAATGGTTGTGTGTGAATATCCCAGTAGATCAGTATTTTCTGAAATACTCAAATCAAGCCCTTTTGGCTTGACAGCCATACTATGTTCAAAGTCATTTAAATAACTTTTCTTCCCCATTATAATGCTCGGTTTGACTGCATCAGATCATCTCAACCATGTCTACATGCACAAATGCATTGAGTTGCCACCATGTGATTGGCTGATCAGAAATTTGCCTCAATGAGCAGTTGTAACAGGTGTTCCTAATTAAGTGGCTGGTGAGTGTATATATATATACACATTATATATATATATATATATATATATATATATATAGAGAGAGAGAGAGAGAGAGACAGAGAGAGAGACAGAGAGACAGAGAGACAGAGAGAGAGAGACTGATCATGCAAATATCCATATATCCATAAATATCCATATCATGCAAATATCCATATACAGAAGGCCTATATAAATGTGAAGAAGGAAATATCATAGACACAAGATATTTAGATGCTAAGGGGTAAATGCATGCACATACATTACAGTCATGGAAGAAAGGCAATCGCCAGAAGACATTTAGATACTGTAGTGTATGTTGATGTGCATGCATGCAAAATGAAAATATCAGATGAAAATCTGCCCTATATTGGACAGCAGGTGAATATGTACAGTATTATGGGCACTGTATTTAAATGAGCAGACACATTAATAAGTAATGTATCTACAGTGACAGTGATGAAACACACAGTATATTTAGATACAGTATGGAGATGTGCATGTAGAGTGCATGTAAATATACAGAATACACATGCATGGAAGAAATATCCATGCAACTAGAACACAAGATCCCTAGATAAGCTTGTGCAAAAGTCAAATGCGAAAACATGCAAGCAGACGTGGGTATTGCACAAATATATAAGCAGGCAAATACACAGAGCACGCATGCATATATACATAGTTGATTCCTAGCTGAGACATGCCTTCTCACCTCCTTCTCATCAAAGCAATGGAGGAAATGTGTTCAGAAAATGTCTAGACACATTCACATTGAAATTCAAAACAGTCATGCACATGACACACATAATGTACATGGAAACACACAGAGCATGCATGCTGTGGACACAGTTTAACATTTTAAGACACACCCCCTGTAATACATTTGCTGCTATGAGAATGGCAATGACCACGTTGTAATTTAAGCTCTGTGTAATGCCAGAAGTGTAAAGTAAAGTCTTTTTCAATGACAGCGTTCCACTGGCAGAACACTGCAGCAGTATGACACTAGACCAGGGGTCGGCAACATGCGGCTCTTTAGCACCTCCCTAGTGGCTCTCCGGAGTGCTTGCAAAAATGTGTGAAAATGGAAAAAGATGGGTTTTTTTAATTGTTGGGATTCTTTAATGGTTTCTTAGGGGGTAAGCATGACAAAAAAAAACATTAGGCAGTAAAATATATGTAGGTGTAAATATTTTTTAAATACAGCATTTCAGAATGGCGCCAAATAGCTAAATTGCGTCATAGCCTCGCAGGGGCGAGTTGTAAACAAACTGGTGTTGCGCCATGTCTACCACTGAGGGGGGAAGAGAAAGATGTTGCTTGCTACGTTTGACATGCTGCAGAATTTGCCCAGAATTTAACCATAAGATACCCATAATAGCCACAACTGTGCCATAACTATGCCTAAAAACAACTTTTATTTATTTATTTATTTAAATTCATCCTCACTGCTGTCCTAGATTCCTAGGCTCATGGGCATGGTGTAATGTGACGGTGGAAAAAGGAGTGGATCTGTGAAAAACAGTTTATTATTCATTTTATTCCTTTCTGATGGCAGAGATGGGCAACCATCTGCTGATGGTCTCTCGTCGAGAACCCAGGCCAGCCCAGTAGCAGCAGAGGGTACGGCGCCCAGGCAGCCAGTCAGATGGGGTAGTTAGTAGCCTCCTCCTTGGTTGGCCGGCACCACGGGGGGCATTGGAGGGCATTGCCCCCCCCCCCCCCAGCCAAGCTGCTGTGCCGCCCCGTGGGCCTATTCACCTAAGCATGCTGATATGGTCATTAATATGCAACAAATTAGGGTTTTTTTCTGAATGCGGTAAATATAAAGTATAAGATTGAATTCCATCAGTCCTTAACCACCATAGCCCTAATAAAGAAATAAAGGAATAGGCTACACTATTTAGACATTGTCAATAGACCTAAATGTGAAATAATAAGTGACAAGTGATCCCTTGAAATAATGGGATTTTTCTGTATTTAGAAACAAAAGTACTGTTCCGTATAGAGCTGAAACTGAGCCCACACATGGTTATAATGCAGGAAATTGCATCTAAGAAATACAAAATTCTCAGGGGGAGGACCCTCATACCCCCCACCAACGTGCCCCCCCATACTCCATCAAATGCCCGTCCAACAACTTGCTTCTGCAGCCGGGTCTGGACAAGGGCACACACACACACACACACACACACACACACACTCACACACACACACACACACACACACACACACACACACACACACACACACACACACACACACACACACACACACACACACACACACACACACACACACACAAATACAAATGTTTACGTCCTCATATTTCAAAACATTTTGATCAGGAATGTCACATCATTCATACTGGAAAAGAGTAGAAGTCCGCACACTGTGGCTCCGCTTTGACAATTTATAAAGGGTCATACAACGTTTTGACCCAACAGGGTCTTCATCCTGTGCGGACTTCTATTCTTTTCCACTATTAGACGCGCCTTTGTCCTGCACCTGACCTCAGAGAGGTGGGATGTGCATACTCTTACTCTTATGAAGATATCATTCATACTGTCCATGCACTGCCCACTTCCATAGCAGATAGTTTTGATTGATTCATTTTGGCAGCGGATACTTTTGATTTTGGATGATTATCCGCTGTGCTTTATTGAAATAGATGCAGGAGCGTACACACTATGTGATGACATATTTGTGATTTTGACTTGTTTTGTGCTTGAGGGTGTGTGTGTGCGTGTGCGTGTGCGTGTGCGTGTGCGTGTGCGTGTGCGTGTGTGTGTGTGTGTGTGTGTGTGTGTGTGATATTGTAAAGACAGCACAACAGACAGGTGGGTTTGTTTCGCAGCTTATGAGTAGTTTTGTTGGAACTGATCACCTTTCATCAGAAATACTCACATATCAATGCACACGCACACACACGCACACACACACACACACGCGCACACACACACACACACACACACAAACAAACATCCATAGTCAGATATACGGTACACACACTCACTCACTCTCTATTTCCCACAGCGTTTACCTCGGCCCACATAGTACACAACTTGGAATAATACACAACTACAGTCATGGTTTATTTCGTCCATGATGACACTAGTGCTTAGTTTGTTGTGTCTGGTATAAAGTTGCATAATGTGTGTGTTTTTGTGTGTACGGCCGCATGCAATCAGTCAGTGATAAAGTAAAACTGGAAAAGATAAAAATGAAAATGTGTAGGGTTGTAGCTATAGTTGCTGTTGTATTTTATTAGTCATAATACACATCAGTACACATTAGGTTTCATAATGCCATATGGACACTACAGTTGAGGTTTATAGCCTTATCTACAATACTAGAAACAAATGTCAAATTTTTAAGGTTTTAAAACTTTGCCCTTCTCTTTCTCTTGCTCCTTTATGTTTTCTCTACACCACAGAGTGATGCATTCTTTGTAGTATAAGCACCACATAGAGTATGTGAGGCAAATTTTCATAATGTTAATCTTGAAAAGCTGACTTTGAACTTTAACTGATTTTATCAGGTTTCGGAATAACGACTCGCCAGATAGAATCATGCCTTCATGGAGACATGAAACGAAACTGACAACTGTGAAAAAAATGTTGTGAGTCAGATGTGAGATACTGAAGCATCCGAGATAAAAATACCAAAAGAGAAAAGCTGCATGCCAACACTGTCACATCACGCCACAAACCCCCCCCCCCCACACACACACACACACACACACCAACACTACAATGCAGAGCAACTTCCTAGGCAAGAGCTTCACCTTATGTTCACACTATCTCAAACTTCAGTCGTTCACACATGCCATTGACACACACACACACACACACACACACACACACACACACACACACACACACACACACACACACACACACGCACACACACACACACACCATGCATGTGGAACTTCTGGCTACCTCACTGAGGCTCTATGCTATATTTGGGCAATACTGATTTGATTATAAAGCATTTGTAGCTGACCATGTCAACATGGAACACAGTAGAGTGTGTGTCCATCGCGGAAAACAATTCCGTGTCCAGGCTCATGGAATTTCGGCAAAATCCGTGAAACTGACACAGATTTTGTGTCCCAAAGATCCGTGTCCNTTCCATGGAATTCTGAGAGGTCAGGCTGCACACACACACACACACAAGGCATACAAAGCTAGAACCCTGGGCGCCGCCATCTTGGAAAACGTTTCTCGTTCTTCACACTGTTCACTTTGTAAACAAACATTTCATGCTTCTCACAACGTCAGCAAAAATGTTGTTAGTAAACTGCATAAAGACAGCAACAATCGAATTGAGCCATTTGTTCCAAAAGGGTAGTTAACACAACACCTAGTGTTCCACTGTAGCCATGGAGTATTTAAAAAAAAATTGGCTTAATGGTAAATATTAGATAATACCATCCTGTCGTCCTTTCTCAACTGAATGGTAAATACAGATAGCCTAATAGCTTACCAATTTCTGTAGGTTGACTTGACCAGTTATCACATATCCATGTTGTTGAAATTAACATTTGTTAAGTAAGAAAATATATGATAGATCGGGTCCCTACAAGCCCCCATGTGATGTGTAATTGCCAGTCTGCACTCTAGTGGTGCTACCTTGCTACTGAAATGCTGGGAAAGTGCATTCTCTCAGTGTAGCCCTGCTCGGCCTGTTTCCCAAATGTTGGCATGCTTCTGATTATCTTCACTCTTGTAGGTCAATTTGGATAATAGCGTCCGCTAAAGGTAATATATTTTTTTTCTCCAGGATGGCAAAGGAGGTATTGGGTAGTATTGCCAAACACTCGGTGGGACTTTTGTGTGTGTGTGTGTGTGTGTGTCTGTGTGTGTGCAGAGATGTATAAAGTACTGGAGAAAAGTAAGCTTAGTGGAGTAGAAGTACCAGTATCATCTTGTCAAATGACTTGAGTAAAAGTCAAAAGTAACCTTTCCTTACCTTACTCAAGTAGATGGACAAAAGTTTTCAACATGTGTTGTACTTAAGTAAAGCAAGTATAATACCAGAGAAATATCCGCTATCCTATTAGTCGCCGTCTACCTCCCACCCAGCAACAACAATGGCGTCAAAAGCGAGGCACTGAACGAGCTGCATCGGGGCATCAGTGAACAACAAGATGCACACCCAGATGCCTTCACAGTGGTACTGGGGGATTTCAACCACGGAAATCTCAAAACAGTACTTCCAAAATTTCATCAACATGTCAACTTCCCAACAAGAGAACAAAACACCCTGGACCTCGTTTACACAAATCAGAAGAGAGCATACAAGGCAAAGCCCATCCCCCACATTGGATCATCAGACCACACGACAATTCTGCTACTGCCAGCTTACAGACAAAAGGCAAAACTCACCAAACCAGTTCAGAAGGAGGTGAGAAAATGGCCTGAGGGAGCCATCTCACGACTTCAGGACTGCTTTGAAACCACAGACTGGGACATTTTCAAAACAACTGCCACCCACAGCAATCACATTGACATTGAGGAGTACACAGACACCGTGACCTCCTACATCACAAAATGCATCGATGATGTTACAGAAATAAAACACATCACTACCAGGGCCAACCAGAAGCCATGGTTCACAGGAGACGTTCACCGACTGCTGAGGGCCAGAGACAAAGCCTTCAGAGCAGGAGACGTAGCTGGCCTAAAGACAGCAAGGGCTAACCTGTCCCAGGGCATCAGGAAAGCAAAAAAGGAATACTCAGACAAAATAACAACACACTTCAAAGACAGCAGAGATGCACAGAGCCTGTGGCAGGGCATACAGGCCATCACGGACTATAAGCCTGCACCACGAAGCTGTGACAACAACACCTCTCTGCTAAACGACCTGAACAGTTTCTTTGCCTGCTTTGAAGCACAAAATGACACTCACCCACAGAAAACTCCCCCTCCCCCCCATGATCAACCCCTTTACCTGTCCTCTGCCAGTGTTAAGAGGACACTGGCCACCATCAACCCACGCAAAGCAGCTGGCCCAGACAACATACCAGGCCAAGTGTTGAAGGATTGTGCAGAAGAGCTGAAGGATGTCTTCACAGACATCTTTAACATCTCTCTGGAGCAAGCAGTCATCCCATCACTTTTCAAAGCTGCTACCATCATACCTGTGCCGAAGAAATCATCACCATCATGCTTCAATGACTACCGTCCTGTAGCACTGACGCCCATAATCATGAAGTGCTTCGAACGGCTAGTCCTGTCACACATCAAAGCCACCCTACCCCCCACCCTAGACCCCTACCAGTTCGCATACCGAGCCAAGCGATCCACGGAGGATGCAATTTGCTCTGCCCTCCATCCAGCCCTCACCCACTTGGACAATAAAGACTCATATGTGAGAATGCTGTTCATTGACTTCAGTTCAGCATTCAATACCATAATACCACAACAACTCATCAGAAAACTGGACAAACTAGGTTTCAGCACCTCCCTCTGCAACTGGCTGCTGGACTTCCTGATGCAAAGACCACAAGCAGTACGGGTAGGGAACAACACCTCGAGCACCCTGACCCTGAGCACGGGGGCTCCGCAAGGTTGTGTTCTCAGCCCCCTGCTGTTCACGCTGCTGACACACGACTGCACAACGACCCACAGCACTAACCATCTAGTGAAGTTTGCGGATGATACAACACTGGTGGGCCTCATCACCAAGGGCGATGAGACTCACTACAGAGAAGAAGTAGACCTGCTGGCCAGATGGTGCAAAGACAACAACCTCCTGCTGAATGTCAACAAGACCAAGGAGATTGTTGTCAACTTCCAAAGGGTCCAAAAACAACTGCCACCACTGACCATCGACGGCGATGCTGTGGAGAGAGTGAGCAGCACCAAGTTCCTTGGAGTGCACATCAGCGACGACCTCTCTTGGACCACCAACACTACATCACTGGCGAAGAAGGCCCATCAGCGTCTCTACTTCCTGCGCAAACTAAAGAAGGCAAGTGCTACACCCTCCATCATGACAACATTCTACAGAGGAACCATAGAGAGCGTCGTGTCCAACTGCATCACAGTGTGGGGAGGAAGCTGCACGGAGAAAAACAGGAAGACACTCCAGCGTGTTGTGAACACAGCGAAGAAGATCATTGGAGTACCACTCCCCTCCCTGCAGGATATTTACACCACACGCCTCACCCGGAAAGCACTGATGATCATCAAAGACACAAGCCACCCTGCACACAAACTGTTCAGCCTCCTGCCCTCTGGAAAGAGGTACAGGCGCCTCCGTTCCCGTACCACCCGGCTGGCGAGCAGCACAATGCACCAAGCGATCAAGATGCTGAACACTCAACCCACTCTCCCTCCACTGTCAGCCTCTAGCCAGCAAGGCCACTGACAACCCCCCCCCCCCCCCCACTGTCAGCCTCTAGCCAGCAAGGCCACTGACAACCCCCCCCCCATCCCCCACCACCATATCTGCGACTGAACATTCCACCTGCACTACTATACTTGTGACTGAACTTTCAACCTGCACTAACTCAAAACATGCACACACACACACACACACACACACAAGCACACTGCACTTTCTGCACTAAACCCAAACATACACACACTGACACACACACACACACACACACACACACACACACACACACACACACACACCACACACACACACACACAACACACACACTACACACCACACACACACACACACAGACACACGAACACACACACAAGACGCACACCGCACCTTCTACCTGCACTAAACACATACACACACACACACACACACACACACACACACACACACACACACACACACACACTGCTGCTGGTGTACTTGACAGACCTTTTTTATATTTATTTTCTTCAAAATGCTACTATTACCATGTCAGAACGCTATAAAGGACTTTTTTAGGAAAAGCACAAAAGCACAACAAATACCTCTTAATGTATGTCCTCTACAAGTCTTCTGTTGTCCAGTCTTGCACTTTAAATGTCTGTATGAGCACTGTCTATGTCCATACTGTCTTAAGTCCATGTATAAGTACTGTCTATGTCTATACTGTCTATGTCCTTACCTTAATTAGTCTATGTCTGTATGGGAAAGCAAGAAATGTAATTTCAAATTCTTTGTATGACCAGTGCATGTAAAGAAATTGACAATAAAACCTACTTGACTTGACTTGACTTGACTTGACTTATAAGTATTGCAAGTTTTGCTACTTGAGTAAAAAGTAGAAGTAGAAGTAAAAGTACTGCATTAAAAAAAATGGGGGAAAAAAGTCAGTCAAAAGTTTGAATACCATTTGGTTTATTAGAGCTCTGTACAATAAGTCTCTTATGAAGTGCAAATACCATTATGGTTTGTTATTAAAACAGCTTTGTAACACAAGTTACAAGGGCAGGCAGAGCAGACACTTCATACGAAATGAATTCTCTTTTTGTCCCTCAAAGGAGAACATTGAATCTAAATAGGGCCAGGGATGGCAGCCGTCATCCTCCTCCTCCTCGCCGCAATGTGAGGTGGTTGGTGTCGTTGATGTTGATGGCGATACCTCGTCTACCTCATCTTTGCCAATATGTCAGTGTCAATGACCACTGACCGCGCCAAAAGACATGCGCGAGAATGCGATCTGCTTTTATTTCCCTACCATTGCATCGCCCACTGACCGTGAACACGTTCATATCTGGTGATAACAGAGCCATCTAGCGCTCGGGCATAGAAACGAATAACGAGTAACGAAAGCAGTAAATGAAAAATATATCGGAGTAAAAGTATTAATTTCATCAGAAAAATGTAGTGCAGTAAAAGTACAAGTATGAGGAAAAAAATATTACTCAAAAAAGTACAGATACTGCAGTTTAGTACTTAAAGGAGTAGTCCGGTGTGAAATGGTTTACGTTGTGTCAATATGTGATGCTGAGCGCTGACGTTTGCCTCATACCTCGCATCCAAAGGTCCCCTGCATTCCGAAATCCGAGTGGTAGGCGGGACCCCGCGAGCTAGGTGAAATGCAGCTTCTGTTGGGAGGTCGTGGCACCTGTGTTAGCCATGGGGCTAAATCTTTACTTTACACCCATTTACGAGGCTCAAAGTTGCAAAAATGTTGATCCCGTAGTGTCGGGTGGTTGTTGACATGTAAATCCAGGCACTGAGAAGTTTGATAGTGCACCGTTGTTTTAACTACAATGACGTTTTTGAAGGCTGCGCCACGGAGGACTCTGCCGGGCGCCGCCATCTTTTTTTCTAGAGTCGCGATACGTCAATAGGTCATGTGATACATCACGTGGTTATTGGACTGCAGTCGGAGACCGTCTAAAACTGACTTCAGCTTCAGCGACAAAATATTACAGTACTTATAGGTTTGGTTTGTTTTGGTTTTTTTTACAATGGGTGTTTTGTCGCTGAAGCTGAAGTTTTAGACGGTCTCCGACTGCAGTCCAATAACCACGTGATGTATCACATGACCTATTGTTTCGATAGACTTATCGCGACTAGAAAAAAAGATGGCGGCGCCCGGCAGAGTCCTCCGAGGCGCAGCCTTCAAAAACGTAATTGTAGTTAAAACAACGGTGCACTATCAAACTTCTCAGTGCCTGGATTTACATGTCAACAACCACCCGACACTACGGGATCAACATTTTTGCAACTTTGAGCCTCGTAAATGGGTGTAAAGTAAAGATTTAGCCCCATGGCTAACACAGGTGCCACGACCTCCCAACAGAAGCTGCATTTCACCTAGCTCGCGGGGTCCCGCCTACCACTCGGATTTCGGAATGCAGGGGACCTTTGGATGCGAGGTATGAGGCAAACGTCAGCGCTCAGCATCACATATTGACACAACGTAAACCATTTCACACCGGACTACTCCTTTAAGTACAGTACTTCGTTACATTTACTTCGTTACAATACATCTGTGTGTGTGTGTGTGTGTGTGTGTGTGTGTGTGTGTGTGTGTGTGTGTGTGTGTGTGTGTGTGTGTGTGTGTGTGTGTGTGTGTGTGTGTGTGTGTGTGCGTGAACGGGTGCATGTGCATGTGTGTGTGTGTGTTTTTGGATTTGTGTGTGTGTGTGTGTGTGTGTGTGTGTGTGTGTGCGTGTGCGTGTGCGTGTGCGTGCGTGTACATGTGTGTAATATTTCACCAGGATGGCTAAGGAGGTCTGGGACAGCACAACCAGTGCTCTGTCGGATGTGGTGCCCATCATCGGAGCATTTGATGTAGTGATGAAGTTGATTGGATCAATACACGCGACCCGACCAAAAGTGCACAAGGAACGCGTGGCACGACTAAAGGTGTGTTATTGGCATTATTGGCATTGGCATGTGTTATTGCCATGCTATTGGGGGCTATCAGCCTGGATTGGTAATCTGGCAAAGAACCCCCTGTATGCCAGATTACCAGTCCAACCCTGGTGCCTGCTGGACTGGTAGGCCTATTTCAAATCGGCACTAAGTGCTGAAACACTCAAACAGAAACAACTGCTCTGTCCAATGTGGCGTGGAACATTAGTAAACCTCCCTCCCGAAGCCTCATACAGTATCGGTAGCATTGAGATATCGGACTGGTCCTTTAGCTCAGCTGTATCTTTCTGTGACTCCCATACCCGAAACGATGAGTTGACAAGGTGGCGAGTTCGAGACCCTGAGGGGGGACGGACTGCGCGGAAACAAGAATGGCATATTCACATGGGCTATGTTTTTCGTATTCATGTTGTTCTGGTAAACACACACGCACGCACGCGCGCGCTGCTTTGCAAACCAGTCTTCTCCAAACCATGAAAATGATGTGTTCACTAACTTGATTTTCCTGTCTCTCTTTCCTTTCCTCCTCTTCTCTCTTTATCGCTGCCTCTCAACCCCTTTCTGTCTTATCAATTTTTGCTGACCCTATTATTTCTTTTCACCTTTCCTTTTCTCTCTCTCTCTGCCTTTCTCACATTCTCTCCCTTTCTCTCCTTCCCTCTCTCTTTCTCCCTCTCTATCCCTCTCTCTCCCCCTCTCTGTGTCTGTCCCCTGTCTCTCTGCTTCTCTCTCTCCCCTCTCTTTTTCTTTCTCCCTCTATCTCTATCAGTCTTTTCTGTGGCTGTTGCCTGATCCCCTTCTTCATTGACAGCTGTAAAGATGCCCACCACATCCGCCCACGATGCAACACTCCTCTGTCCTTCAGCAAAAATGCAGTTAACGCACACACATGCACGCACGCACAAACACACACACCAAATAAACTTTATCTTAAGCATGACATGAAATGTATAAAAGATACGGTATTTTGTCAAGGAAGAAATATGATTAACTTATTTAGCCCAATGTTATTTAAGTAACTAAGCATTGTTATTATTAGATATGGTCTTACATGTGTCTCTCTGTCTCCATAAGACAAAATATAATGGGTGAAGTCTAACACTAGGTGTGGCTCCTCTGGACCTCACGCCTCCACTGTTGTGGTGTCTTTATGTTGTGTTGTCTTTTAATGTGCTGATCTGCTAAGGGTTTTTTTTTTTAACTTATGTCTTCATATTGTACGCACCATAATTTGAAGGCATGATACTTTTTTCCCTCTCCTCTCCCTATGTTGTTATTATGCTTTCTTAATGCCGCCTGTCTACCTGCCTGGTCCATGTCTACCCTACCCCTCCCTTCCCTTGTCTTATACTGTATTGTGCATGTAATGTACAGGTGGGTTGACAGGTGTTCTTATGGGCGCTGCTCTTGCGGCGACTGCACCCTGTGTGGTGAGAACGAATTTCCCCTTGGGGACAATAAAGGCTACTACTACCACTACTACTACTAATGTGAACTTGGCTGATTGACTGGTCTTTCAACTTATCTTATTCATTTCTCTCCTGTGTGTTGAAGATAACATGAATTTAAAGGGACACTGTGCAGGAATTGGTCAAAAAATGTACTGCAACTATGCTGCTCAATGAAACTGTGTTGCCTATTGCCAGATTTGATGTTTTCATGAAAGTTTATTAAGTAATAAACAAACATTTTCTAGTATTGTCCAAGTACAGTCATTTTTGCTGCTAAAAATGGCTATTTTTGGAAATTCAAAATGGCGGACCATGGAGAAGATCCCCCTTTTCATGTATGAAAAGTGCAATTTTTCCAGTGATAATGAATACTTAGAATTTGATGCTGGTGGTAAGTATTCATGAAAAAGGTAACATTAGTGAATGGGCAGCATGAGTTCTGGAAATAAACAACTAAAAATCTCACACAGTGTCCCTTTAACTATATCACTATATTACTAACAATTCATGTTTGTCCTTTAAAAAATAAAAATTAAAAAAACATAAAAATACGGTGACATTTTTTACTTCATGGACCCTCAGAGGGGGCAGGACCAGTTGGTCTGTCTGTTTGTTATATTCATTTGTTCGTCACATGGCTAGCTTTATGTTGCCATCCTTGATGACTTGTGTTGTAGGCGCGAAAACCTGAAACATCTTTTGTAATAATGTGTGCAATAATAATCATTTCTATTCAAGTAGATGACTAAGTATATCTTTGTATATATGTCTTCTCTCTCTCTCTCTCTCTCTCTCTCTCTCTCTCTCTCTCTCTCTCTCTCTCTCTCTCTCTCTCTCTCTCCCTTCCTGTCTCTCTCTCTTTGTGGTGTTGAGCATTGCCATCTGTGTCCATTTTCTCTCTGTAAAGGAAAATGAAAGTAACCTCAAACCCTCTCGGAAAAAAAGTTTTAAGAGTCTGAATATCTGCAGTGTCTTAGAGAGAAACGTTACGACGACAAAGTTTGGGAAAAAGTGGTGAGTTTTTAAGATTTTTTTTTCTCCAGAAGTGGATATCAAATTACAATAAGGGTACATACACATAGTTTTAGTAATCTATTAACTACTGTATAAAACACAAGACAACAAGTACGTATGGGTGTGTTAAATATTCAGTATCAGTGTAACAGTAAGCCCAACTGGGACACTCCAACTCCCATTGTCATTGTGAAACAGCACTCCACAGCACACAAGTGCACACTGCACCCAACGAAATTGCCTCACCCATGCAAGGGGGCAGGCCCCAATGGCGCCCAAGGGGAGCAGTGTAGCGGGACGGTACCATGCTCAGGGTACCTCAGTCATGGAGGAGGATGGGGGAGAGCACTGGTTAATTACTCCCCCCACCAAGTCTGACGCCCTAACCGCCTACCCATGACTGCCCTACATGGACCCTCAGAGGGGGCAGGACCAGTCAGTCTGTCTGTTATTGTTTGAGTATTTGTCTGTGAGTTTGCTGACCTGCAATGTTTTGGGTTTGGGGCTGTCCTGGGATGAAGCACAGGTCAAAAAAAGCACCAGACAGGGTCAGTGTCAGTGTAGGATTGCGTATGTCGCAGCTTACCCCCCAAACTCAGGGGCGAGGTTACCATTTCCCTAGTGTTTGTTTACCAGCACGGGTCATTGAGTGGGTCCCAGTGTCCCAGTTGCCAGTACCAACCCCCCCGGTAAACTCTGGATCCTGTTGTGGCTTCTATTTCATACCCAAATACTCTGAAGTCTTACAGATATAGAGAGAACTCTAATCATACATTGTTCTCTAGACAACTTCTCAAATCCAGCAAAAACCTAAAGCATCCTTTTGTCATGATGTGAAATAATAATTTCTATTCAAGTAGATGGCTAAATATCTTTTTTCATATTTCCTTCCTATGGTCACCTCTCTCTCTCTCTCTCTCTCTCTCTCTCTCTCTCTCTCTCTCTCTCTCTCTCTCTCTCTCTCTCTCTGTGGTGGAATCTGTGCCCATTCTCTATCTGAACGGAAAATGAGAGTAACCTCAAACCCTCTCTGAAAAAAAATGAAAGAGGCTAAATATTTGCAGCGTATACCATATGAAGTATGTTATTCAGCCTCAGACATATTCCCCCTGAGTCTTAGAGAGAAACGTTACGACGACAGAGATTGGCCAAAAGTGGTGAGTTTTGAAGATTTTGTTCCAGAAATGGGTAACAAATTACAATAAGGGTACATAAACATAGTTTTATTCATCAATTAACTACTTTATAAAACACAAGACAGCAAATATAGATACTTGATAACAGCATGCAATACCTCGATAATGATATCTACAGTAAACAATATTCAGAAATATAGAGTCAAGTGTTTTTCTTGTCACTTTTTTGCTTGTCTGTGTGGGGGGCGCGTCTTTGGTTGTGTGGGGCTTCTCCCGCATATCGCCACCTCTGTTATCTCGATTTCGATACACTTTTGATATATTGTGCAGCCCTACTTTGCCGCTTTCTTGGTTAGGGCTCACTTGGAAACAGCAAACAACAAAAAATGATGTTAAATCTCTGTGTTGGTAATATTGGTGTCAAACAAATCCGGATTGCTGTACACGTACTGTAGAATAAATCAAGTCTGTTGCCACTCCCACATTGTGGTCAGACAGTCAGACACATTGCAAACACCACAGAGGGGCAGAGCAAATATACATACATCATAGGAATAATCTAACCCTTAAGCAGAGTGTAAGAGAGTGAAGCTACCCTGTCAATCTGCAAAGGAGCACGTCAGAAGGGATCAAAGACTGCATGCATCAGAGACTAAAGGCGGGCATACACTGTGCGATATTTTCAATCGTGGGTATTAAGCTCCTTCTCACACTGCACAAGGGAATTTAACGATTTAAAAGTTCACATCTCGCGACTCGTGTCCTCACACAGTCGGATGCGAGCAGAATGCTCCCACTGTGCGACACGACAGGCATGTTTCCTGGGTCGCGCTGCCCTATCAATTTGTGCATGTGTGTCAAGTCAGGTCCTAGCACTGCTTCTGCAATTTACTGTGCAATTTACTCACGAGGGATGACCAGGATTTCAAACAGTTTTGATTTTCTTGCGACCCTACGATTGCGTGATTATGAGGTGAAATCGCTTGTCATTGCCCTATGTAGGCCTACACTACACGATGCGAGACTCACGGTTGACCTCTGATTGAGCAAGAAATCAGCCCAACTCCCAAAAAGTCGTCCAAGTGACAAATCGTGGCAAAAAGTCGCACAGTGTAAGCCTGGCTTTAACTGTTCATGTTGTGAAAATTGTGATTGGTCAATGATTCCCTGTGTCTCTCTCAAATGGACAAGTGGCAACATTCCAATGTGCCAAATTTTGTCGAACTCTCCTTCCATGTTCCTATATGTGTGACTGAGGGTGGAGTTTGTAGGCCTATGGGGCACCTAAGTCACGCCCTTCTACTTCCGATCCGTGGTGCTGGAGCTCTCAAAATTTTGAATGAGAGTTACTTGAGCGAGTCAAGATAAATCCTCATCCCGCTTGGCATGTCCTCTGGATTTCACATATGATGGCAGTGGATTTGAAAGGTCGTAAGACCACTCATTTTCGTCACGCAAGAAACGTTATTTTAGCTTTTGTGCAAAACTGTGTTAGAGACTACACGTGCGCCTCGCATATCTGACGTGAACCGAAGCACAGCCAACCCTACTGCTGCACCGCGGCTTAAGTGGCTGCACGTCGGACATGCGACGTCTGCTGTGTAGTCCAAATAATTACATATTTTTGCACACACACAACTCAAAAATCGCTTGCCAAGTGAAGTCAACAAGCCCACCATTAGTTGTTATTAATTCTGAGGCATGTGTGATCGACGGGGAAATGCGAGGTGGATCGGAAAATAGCTTTGATCAGTCCATTACAGCCCAGTCAAAAGTTTTTGCGTTCCCAGCCCCACGAGCCGCCCGGAAGGGGTGGAGACTTAGGTGCCCCATACAAAGACAGTGCTTGTGAATGTGCCAAACACTGAGGGCCTTTCTCAAAACTCTAGTGTGCACACTTCCAAGTGTATCAGCCTAATTAGTCACGCCCAGTAATTGGAAATGCCCCAAATGTACCAAAGACTTTGCTGTGCAGGTGGTGGTACTTTGCAAGGGAATGCATGCTCCTGATTGGTCAACAACTCCCTGCAAGCTTCTATGACCACGACACAGTCAGAGAGAGCGTCTGGCAAACTGACCTAAAAACCCATCAGGGATTTTTTTTAAACTAGGGCAGAGAGGGGAAAAAATCTGACCTGTGTTTGAAGGCTGGTAATGTCTTTTCTAAACAATTCGCCAGACTGACTTTGTCATGGCATTTTGAGCAGAATCAAAATAATAAGAAATCCAGGGGTCGTCCCATTGCTCCAACAGCTTTTAGAAAAAGGGTCCTATGTTTCCCGTTCCCATACAAAGACAGGGGAACATAGGACCCGGGGAACATAGGTACGCTCCCCCTCTAGCTACTACTGGAGTGCCTTAAGCTACTGTTTTTACACCACAGCCATATACATCCATTCTCTAATTGTGTCCGACACACATTACAATTGCAATACTTATTTTAACCCATGCTTTTATAAAATTGCATTATTACCTCTGCCAAGCAGGTTATGTTTTCGATCGCGTTGGTTTGTATGTCTCTCTGTCCATCTGTTTGTTTTTCGTCTGTCTGTCTGTCTGTCTGTTTGTTTGTTCGTCTGTCTGTCTGTCAGTAGGATAACTCAAACAGTTATGAACAGATCTGGACCTGCCTGGGTACCACCAGACCTTATCACAAGTGATACTGTCTTTCAGATCGGAATGATTGTGTAGAACTAAAGGCAGCATGGGAGTTCCCAGGCTAGATCTGGACGAGACTTTCTGGAGTTATTGGAAATTACCCAAAGACCAAATGATTCAGTTCTGGTGGTGATCCGGATCACAAACCGGAACCAGGACTTTTTAAAAGATTCTTCACCATTAACAGCAAGTCTAGAGACCCCTAGTTATTATTATTATTATTTATTTTTGTTTTTTAAATTCCAAAGACCTCATACAAAATGATTGTGCCATGACACACCTTTATGCAGACCGGAATCTGGCCCTCATAGCAATATTTTACCTTAATAATAATAAAAATAATAATTGTATTTGTATAGCACTGTATCATACAAGGGATGCAACTCAAAGTGCTTAACAAATGAGGAAAAAAAACACAATTGTTAGAGATGGATTTAAGAGAAGAGGAAGAGAGGAGAGGCAGAGATAGCAGGAAGGCAGAGGAAGAAGAGATAGAAAGAGATTGTAGAGTCATAAGGTCAACGTAGGTTAGGACCAGGATTCTTAAAATAATGTTATAGCAATTTAAGTTGTGCCCTGACCAAAACATTCCCTAACCTTAACCTGTCATTAAAGACATATTTTTGAGAAATAACTTTTCCAGTTGGTTGCTAGGCTATCAAATTCATGTAATGAATGAAAGAAAACTAGCTGTGCCCAGACCAAAACAATCCCTAACCCTAACCTGTCAGTAGGAAATGTTTTTCTTTAGAAGAAATATTTGAAATTAGAAAAATCCTGAGAAAACACAAGACTGTGGAAACATAGAGCTGTGGGAGTAGCGAGCACTTCTCTGTGTCCATCACGGAAAACAATTCCGTGTCCAGGAGCACGGAAAACAATTCCGTGTCCAGGAGCACAGAATTTTGGCAAAATCCGTGCTCCTGGACACGGATTTTGTGCCCTTAACAGCCGTGTCGAGGAGCACAGAATTTTTGGAGATCATGTTGACCAAGTATGTTTTTTTTAGCAGATATGTGGGGATAGCGTCAAGGCTGCAGGTAGACTGCTTACTTTCCCTGACTATTTTACAGAGGTCGTCCTCTGTAATTGGACTAAAATTTTGGAAGCTCTCAGGTCTCCTTGGGGGGTTTAACCCTCCCCTCGGTGTGTCGCCTGAGTGGGCGCCAGAGGTTGCTGCGTTTTCACCTTGGATGCCTTCTCTAATGTCTGCAATCTTTTTATTAAAACATCTAGCAAATTCCTCACACTTAGGATGTGATGCTGGCATATCCCTGGAACCTTGACAAATTCCTGTAGAGTCTTAATCTCTCTGCTAATAGAAATAGAAATAGAAAGCCTTTATTGTCATTATACAAAGTATACTGAGATCTGAGCTTCCCTACAAGGTGCACAGTCCTTGACAGATGAACATAGTCCAGTAGTGTGAGAGATCTTTCAGTCTTTGATCAGTGGAGATGTGTACACCTAGGAATAATAAAAAATAAATAGTGTATAGTATCTCAATAGTATCTCAAGCCACAGTTTGAGGAGTGTGCCTGTGTGTGTGTGTGTGTGTGTGTGTGTGTGTGTGTGTGTGTTTGTGTGAGAGTGTGTGTGTGTGTGTGTGTGTGTGTATTCATGGAGGATGTCTCCCTAGAGCCATTGACCGCCACCATCTCAGCTCAGGATGGCGACCATTAATCAGTCAGGACAGGATGGCGGCGATGATGGGACCCATCTTCTATCAGCTCAGGATGGCAGCCATTATGGAACCCCTCATTTGGCAGCTCAGGATGGCGGCCATGTTGGGACCCCTCATCTATCAGCTCAAGATGGCGGCCAAGTTATCGCTCCTAGTATCTCCCAGTGTGCCATTCAGGGCGGCATCGACATCAGCATCACCTCAGTGAGTAACAGTCACATCACCACAGTCAGGGGGGCAGAGCAGAAATGTTTTTGTCTGGTTTCTGTGGAATGAAAACAGATTTGTCCTTTCAAACCAACAGTGTGAATCCACATTTTGAAAACGGAACTTGAGGGGAATTTTCAGTGCGGTGTTGAGTACTTTGACAACTATGTGTGCTATGTTTCCATTCTGGACTGTTGTGTACAAGACAGGTGATATAGTGATTGGCATGAGAACAATTGAAATTAATTAACAGTCAGTGCATGGAAGGGAATTGATATAATAGGTCTACTAGACACTAGCCCACAGAGGTCAGTCTAAGGTTTCAGAATCACCTGGTTGGCAACATGGCACTTGACCTTTGAGGTCAAATTTGAGGGTCAGAAGGTCAACCGTGGGCAAATTACAGTTTTACTTATGGAAACATTGTTAAAAGTTGTTATAAGACGGCAACCATGCCAGAAGTCATCAGCATGGACTACTGATTCAAAAACAATGCATTTTATGGTTAGTCTTTTTTGGGGGGCTTTATAATCTCTATAAACTAAGGTTTGAGAATCACCTGATTGCTAGTGGTGTCAACAATGATCGATTCGGCGATGCAATCCAATGCAGGGCATGGACAATCCAATTCAATGCGGCAAGTTCCCGAATCGATCCGGCAATTTCTTTAAGTTTCAATTACTTCCATGGATATTTCTGGAGCAAATGAATGTTAAATTAAATAAAAAGTACTTCAAAGCATTGCAAGACTGATCCAGACTGATACAGAAATCAGCCAATAAATTGTTGCTCAGAATCTGACTACTTGTATTGCCTCATCATGACTGATGAAACATTTGCTTTGCTTTCAGTACAAATGTAATGCATTGCTATGCATTGTAGAATTGAATCGGATCCGATTGAATCGCATAGAATCGAATCAAATCGCTACCTCCCGAATCGTGATCAAATCGGATTGTGAGGGCAGTGCCAATCCACACCACTACTGGTTGCCAACATGCAACTTGACCTTTAAGGTCAAATTTGAATGTCAAAAGGTCAACTAAGGTCAATTAACTTTTTTTGTGATATGCTTTCATACAATACAAGTTGTGTGCATGGCATATTGAATAATTAGTACCTGGGAGATAGGAATTTCAAATGTATTGATGAATGATATGGATTAACATGCAGAGTACCCTCCAAATATTCTTGTTTTTGCTGCCCAGAAACATTTGGGATTGAGACCAAAAGATGTATGAAACAGGGGAAACAAATGTTAGCTTCTATTTTCTGTTATTTAAATACTTGTAGGTGAGTGAAAGTATTGGAACATATAATCTTTAAGGAAATAAAATAACACTGTTTTGATGGGGGTTTTCCTTCACTCCCTTCTCCAGTAAGTGAAATGCATACTCTATTAGGTTAAGGTCAAGTGATTGATTTTGAGTGTAGTGGAAAGTGCGCACATCCAGCAAAAAAGCATCAGCAGGTGCCAAATCAAAAAACTGTGGTGGGGGCATTTCTTATGTTCAGTGGGAGTTGATTGGTATACACGCTTTATTTGTACTATTAGTAAGTTTTGCTCCTACTATAGGTCTTGGATCTGGGATCCGGCAGTTATCTTACAGGAACCTACGTAGGTCTTATTCCAAGTAGTGATTTAAACACAAGATGTATAACTTAAAAACTTTTTGTAGTTCAATGGTAGTTCAATGGAAGCAGTTCGAGAAGGAACTCATGCAAACCTGACAATGCATGTCCCACGCCACGAGTAGAATGTATTCGTAATCCTATCTCCAAGTACGATGTAGGCCTACTGATGATTTGAAGAATCCATTTTCTCTTCTCAAAGCAGCCGTGTCTAAGCCAGGGCTGGACTGGTAATCTGGCATACAGGGCGTTTTCCTGATGGGCCGACAGTCCTCAGGGGCCGATTCTGTTGTTTTTGTTGTTTTCCTGGGGCCCACAATTTAGAGGGGCAGGTCCATTGTTACATCGTCAATATAGACAGTGGATTCAACCAGTCAAGATATAGTATGAAAGTGGCCTATGGAGGAGTTAGGGGCCGGTCTATGCCCAAAATGCCCAGGGTCCTTTCTCAGTCCCAGACCAGCCTGGTCTAAGCACAAATCTCTCTGTAGCTCTCAGTAATTTCTGCTACATTTCCAGTATTTAAAAAAAAATGAATTTAATTCTTTAATTCTACAAGTAGGCTACAATAACTTGATAATTACTTATAGTTACCACTTACCATAGTGGTTTTTAATATTTTATTTTGTGCTGCTGCATGGCATCATATCAAACCGCATCACTAGGTATAACAATTGCATAGTATCAGAGGTAATTTCATGAATTGTAACTGTATTGAAACGTTGGCATTTGTATTGAGATGAGCATCCTATCACTTTGAGGATGAAGATCCCCATCCCTGTGGTATTCTATAACCCCCCTCTCTCTCCCTCTCTCGTCTTTTTTGTCATCAGCAACCAACTGTGAACACGACATCAAACACTTCACCTTCAGGTACTGTATGCCTCTATGGTGCTGTTAACACGTAGCAGGATATTTTTTTAGCAGGGTATTTTTTCCCCTGTTAGGTGTAAACGCAACGTGTGGATACAAATAAATCCTCCATTGTAACAAAAGTGTTTCAGCCCCCTAAATAGGATATTTTTTTCTCCTGCTTTTTATACCTGGATTTTAAATATCTGCCACGTGGAAACGGAAGGGCAAAACCAATGCAAAAGCAATGCAACCAGGAGAAAAAAATATCCAGCTACGTGTAAACAGCACCTATGTTTACAATTTGTGTGTGTGTGTGTGTGTGGGTGTGTGTGTGTGTGTGTGTGTGTGTGCGTGCGTGCGTGCGTGTGTGTGAAACAGACATTGGACATCCAGTTGCTGCATATTCCCCTCCTTGCAGCACATTGGTACTGTAGATATTTCCCTCCTTGTTTGTCATCTATTAATCTATAAAATTCAAATTCATATAAATTCAAAACAAAACCTAGTCCGCTTTGCATCCAAAGATTCGAAACAAATCTACTGTGTTGTGATTAGTCTGCCAGTTTCAGGGCCTGAGGCATTGGCCGAGCGGGGCTAGACCCATTCGCAGGCAAAAACAGTTTTGGCAGAAATAGCGAAGTAAACAAAACAATTATAAGAAGATTCACAAGACAAATCCTACCTTTTAGATTAGTCAAACTTTTCTTCATTCCGCCACAACCATTTTCGACCACACGCTGTCTCTACTGTTTCACTTGTTTTAGTAGAATAGGCTTTTCATCATTTCTACATAGTTCAGTTGTGATGAGTGAAACCGTAAGTCTTAAAAAAACAAAGAAAGTAAAAAAAAAATACTAAATAAAAATACTATATACTATACACTGTAGAATACTCATAATAATATAAATGCTAATTAAATTATATGTATAGACTATTTTAGTTGGGCTTCTACACCAAAATCATTAAAGAGATCCTCAGGAAGCATTGTGCAAAATGTCACGCTTACAGTATTTAGCGCTGTCATTGTAATGCCAATATCAAGCAACTCTGTTGTGCTTCGTCAGCACATGTAATGTGATAAATTACTGCTGCATATCCGTTTGATCTGTTCTACAATACTGCCAGGTCTCAATGGTCCTACAATCTACAATAACAACAGCCAGATTCAGTCCTGGTGCCACACGTGCCAACAGCTGGTCTACACCATGGTGGAGTACAGGACTGGAAGTTTTGCGGTGGTAGTGTGTCTGGGCTTGTTCTTGTTGTGGTAAGAAAACACACACACACACACACACACACACACACACACACACACACACACACACACACACACAGTGCTTAATTTGTCAAGCGGGAGGTCCAGGAGCGCAGAGGATGGGTAGCTCCCCCCCCAAGGGGGATCTGTGATGTATTTCCATGAGGTTCCATCCAAGGTTCCGGAGCTCTCGTCTGAGGTTCCGGAGCTAGCTCCCCCTTGCTCCCCCTCAAATTAAGCACTGCACACACACACACACACACACACACACACACACACACACACACACACACACACACACACACACACACACACACACACACACACACACACACACACACACACAGGAGCAGGGGCGTCAACTGACCTAATGCTATACATTGGCACTGAGAGATAATGGGAGCGAGCAAAATTTTTTTTTGCAGTTATAAAAATTACTCTGTATGCTAAACTTGAGCTAAATTCCAAGGTAGCACAGCTGTTTTTTTTTTTTGGGGGGGGGGGGGGGGGGACTCATACCGGGGCACAGCAAATCAATACCCAGGCACCTGCAAAATAGGTCTAGCAACGCCCCTGCTGAAAGGACACCAGAACAGTCATTTCCAACTTTAAAATGCTAAATACTACTTAAGTAGAAGTGTAGAAACTTGAAAAATGTAGAAGTGGGATGAGAAATACTTAAGTACAGTAAACGTATCAATTGAAGCGTTTTACTGTAGTAAAAGTTTTTTAGTATACGGCGCTCTTTCGTAGTAAAAAGTAAAAGTAATCAAATGGGAAAAATGTCATTGAGGACAATAGCGTAGCCTGTGGATGAGAGAGTAAATGTGACACATTGCAAGTTGCATGATTTATATAAGAAAATATTATTATTATAACTAGAAATGCACTCAGAGAGTGCAGATCTCCGCCAAGGAAGCTGAATTTGTTCTAATATTTTTTGTGACATGGTGTGGTGTGATTCATGCAGGCCTATAGGCTAGGCCTACATACCATTGTGTTCAGAGAAGTGAACATTCAATGTTAACCAAATCCTATGGGTGAATACCATTACACCCCTTAGCCCTAAGCCGTTCCCCTTTGCCTCCTTTTTTCGCGTCCACGTGTAGGCGTAGTGGTATCCCGATTCACGTTCAGACAGATGGGTGGGGGTGCGGCAAAGGGCTTTCCACCCCTCCGCGCAGAGATTTTCCGACACCACACTCCGTCGACGGAGGGCTTCGACAGTTTTCCCTGAATGCATAGCAAATTCATAAAAAAATTGGCGGCAAGTTGCGGCACCCACAACAGCACACAAGTTTAAGTATTTTCGCCGCAATTTGATGGTTTTGAAGTGGTAATAATTATTCCATTGTACTAAGTTTAACATTGTCCTAATGTGTGATGGCCCTTTTCTCCGTGAAATGCACATGAAAAAAAAATCGATATTGACGTCAACCTAATGCATGGAATTAGTGACAGCTGGTACCACTGTTTGCCGTTACTATCTCCACCCTTCGTTAACTTCAACAGAACAGGGAAACACTAGGAGAACAATGAACTCTGCGACGATATGTGTGCCATATTGTATTATATTATTTGGTGTGCGATTGGCTACTCAACCATGTAGGCACAGCAAATCCATGCTTTATAGCCTACATTCTGGCTGTGGTCACTGTCCATCAATCCATCTCGCAGACACGCCCTGTCATTGCTCAATTCACCTCGACCACCTTGTGGCAGGCCGCGAAATAGCAGCGAACGAACACACGAACATGCCAACACAGAAATCGGGCGATCACAACCTCCTGGCGGAGGTAATTATTATTACTATTATAAGTCGTAGTAGTAGTGGTAGTGGTAGTAGTAGTAGTAGACATAGCGGTAGCCTAGTAGTAGTACAGGCCTAATTGTAATAATTATAACTAGAAATGCACTCAAAAGTGCAGACCTCCATCAAGGAAGCTGACTATGTTACACCCTATTTTTTTCAAGTCTTTCTGCCTTGTTTTTATCGAATCAGAAACTGAAATGGCAAAAATCGCCACATCACACAATGATGAAGGGTCTTTTTTAAAAGACTCTTGGATCCAGATCGTGATCCGGATCACCACCAAAATTGAATCACTTTTTCCTTTTGTCATTTTCAACAAGTGTCATCCAAATCCATTCAGAGCTGTTTGAGTTGTTCTGCTGACAGAAAATTAGACAAACACACAAACCAACGCGACCGAAAACATAACCTCCTTGGCAGAGGAAATGATTATCCTATTTTATTCTGCCAAATCAAAGTACACCATAGTACTGTCTCGCATTTCCCCCAAAATAAATGAATGCTGCGGTTAAGTGATACGAGAAATGAGGCTATGTCTTAAATATAATGGGAAATACTGATGGTTGATGGAACAACAATGTAATTGATTGAAAAACAATTACCCCACTTGGAAAGTACCCAAATGTCTACTTACGATAAGAACAGTAATGAAGTATTACTTCGTTACTTGACACCTCTGCTCGCAAGTACTCATATGTATGGAAGATTGTGAATGTTATTTACTATGTACTAATCTTCATCTCTTTCTTTCTTCTACAACCATATATGTTCTATGGACCCCCCCCTCTTTCCCTCTCTCTCCCACAGTATTACAGCTTGCGGCTGCTGCTTAATTCTGCATGGATGACTGCAAAGATGTACACCACCACTGTCCTTACTGTCATACCTGCCTCTTTGTCAAGAAGGCCCCTTCTTGGTAACACTTTAGAATGACTACCCAAAAAGCTTTATAAACACGTTCTTAACATTTAATAATAATTAACATTTAACAAAGCATTTACAAATGTTTGTATATGAGTAAGAACCAAACTACGACTAAACAATGGAGTGGGAATCAACTTATACTGTGTGAGTTTTATGTGGTTTCATGCCTTCTGGTCTTTGGAAGAGAAACTTCGAAGACTGATGCGACTGTGCTGTGTCTGCTTATGTGTTTATAGGTAGTTATTCTAAAGTATTACCCCCTTCTTTTTAAACACACACACACACACACACACACACACACACACATGCACACAC
The DNA here is from genome assembly GCF_034702125.1 of Engraulis encrasicolus. Taxonomy (NCBI): domain Eukaryota; kingdom Metazoa; phylum Chordata; class Actinopteri; order Clupeiformes; family Engraulidae; genus Engraulis; species Engraulis encrasicolus. Next base: position 56,262,017 of record NC_085857.1, read on the forward strand.
TTTATCTAGTCAGTGTGGGTGGGCATCACTGTTCACATCACAGGATTTCAAACAGTTCAAATATAAAATTGACTGTTTTCCGTATTATGTGTAAAATGTGTAAATCCCTCTGCAATGCTACTTTATCTGTCTTTAATAAAGTTGCATAACATTCAATTTTTGTTTTTCAATTTTGTTTGTTGTTGTCACTGATATTGTTGCTTTACATACTGTACAGCAGCCGTTCCCAAACTTCTGAACACAGAGGCCCACTTTGAAATGTGAAAAAATTCTGGGGCCCACCAAACCATAGCCCAATATAACATAATAACTTATTATATGATATGATATGATAATTTTCCCAGACCTCTCGCGGCCCACCTGCAATGCAGCTGCACCGCGGCCCACAGTTTGAGAATCACTGCTGTACAGTATACGGACATGGCATTCCAACAACAAAGACCGATTGGTACTAAGGGGCCAAAATTGTGGCAAGAAAATATGTTTGCCATTATAACTGAACTGTTGATGCACCTCGGTGTTGCAGCACAAATCAAGTCTCATCAGATCAGGCAACAGTTGTTAGATCTTATTAAGCTCCTGCTCACACTGCACGAGGGAATTTCACGATTTAAAAGTTCACATCTCACAACTTACGTCCTCACTCCATACGAGCCACCGGTCGGATGCGGACAGAATGCTCACACTGTGCGGCACGACCAGCTTGTTTCGGGACTGCAGATGACCAAAACGAAGGGGTGCTATCTTCTTGGTCAGGCCAAAATCTCGGTACGAGATCTGAAAGTCGATGACAATCAGGCAAGATTCCATGCGTATTTTATGGTCACTGCAATGTGTTTCTCATCACAAGAGGGCGTGTAGCTAGTAGGAGGAGAAGGATCAGAAGGAGGAGGCGGTCATGTGGCCTGGCACAGGGTGACTGAGACGTTACAAGACCTGGCCCTAAACATAAAGTGACTCAGTGAATGTGTCCTCCATAGCAAAAAGTGAAAGCTCCGGTGACCCGACCACGACTGACAACCCCATCGATGAGGATGATGTGGATATAAGCGACAATGAGGAAGATGAGGAGGGGGAGGAGGACGACGAGGACGAAGATCGTGATCATGACGACCACCTGATCTACCTGGAGGAGGTGTTGAGGCGTATCCATGGCGAGTACTACTCTCGCTACGACGCCTACCTGGGCCACAACGGAGCAGGCGCAACAGATAACAGCAGGCAGCTAACTCTCACCCAGTGTTATGTAAACCAAGCATTGTGACGTTAGATACAATCTTTTACTATCTGTTAACAAGACTAAATGACGTTACCTGTGACGATGTGAACTTGATTAACAGATTGGTCTAGGAAGTCAATGGTAAATGTATTCATTTCTCACTTGTATATGGAAGATACAATGAGATTAGCTATATCACTACATACTAACCATTCATCTTTTTCCTGTAAAAAAAGAAACAAAAAAAGTGCTTTGGCATTTCTTATTACAAGCCCAACTGGGAAACTCCAACTCCCATTGTCATTGTGAAACAGCACTCCACAGCACACAAGTGCACACTGCACCCAACGAAATTGCCTCACCCATACAAGGGGGCAGGCCCCAATGGCGCCCCAAGGGAGCAGTGTAGCGGTACGGTACCATGCTCAGGGTACCTCAGTCATGGAGGAGGATGGGGGAGAGCACTGGTTAATTACTCCCCCCACCAAGTCTGACGCCCCAACCGCCTACCCATGACTGCCCTACATGGACCCTCAGAGGGGGCAGGACCAGTCAGTCTGTCTGTTATTGTTTGAGTATTTGTCTGTGAGTTTGCTGACCTGCAATGTTTTGGGTTTGGGGCTGTCCTGGGATGAAGCACAGGTCAAAAAAAGCACCAGACAGGGTCAGTGTCAGTGTAGGATTGCGTATGTCGCAGCTTACCCCCCAAACTCAGGGGCGAGGTTACCATTTCCCTAGTGTTTGTTTACCAGCACGGGTCATTGAGTGGGTCCCAGTGTCCCAGTTGCCAGTACCAACCCCCCCGGTAAACTCTGGATCCTGTTGTGGCTTCTATTTCATACCCAAATACTCTGAAGTCTTACAGATATAGAGAGAACTCTAATCATACATTGTTCTAGACAACTTCTCAAATCCAGCAGAAACCTAACACATCCTTTTGTCATGATGTGCAATAATCATTCTATTCAAGTAGATGGCTAAATATCTTTTTTCATATTTCCTTCCTATGGTCACCTCTCTCTCTCTCTCTCTCTCTCTCTCTCTCTCTCTCTCTCTGTGGTGGAATCTGTGCCCATTCTCTCTCTGAACGGAAAATGAGAGTAACCTCAAACCCTCTCAGAAAAAAAAAAATTGAAAGAGGCTGAATATTTGCAGTGTATACCATATGAAGTATGTTATTCAGCCTCAGACATATTCCCCCTGAGTCTTAGATAGAAACGTTACGACGACAGAGATTGGCCAAAAGTGGTGAGTTTTGAAGATTTTGTTCCAGAAATGGGTAACAAATTACAATAAGGGTACATAAACATAGTTTTATTCATCAATTAACTACTTTATAAAACACAAGACAGCAAATATAGATACTTGATAACAGCATGCAATACCTCGATAATGATATCTAAACAATATTCAGAAATATAGAGTCAAGTGCTTTTCTTGTCACTTTTTTGCCTGTCTGTGTGGGGGGCGCGTCTTTGGTTGTGTCGGGCTTCTCCCGCATTTCTTGACATTCAGTAGTGATTGGACAGCACAGAAACATTTTTGTTCTTATAGATAATTAAGTCATTTTCACATATCGCCAGTCGCCACCTCTGCTCTCTCGATTTCGATACATTTTCGGTATATTGAGTTGGTAATATTGGTGTCAAACAAATCCGGATTGCTGTACACGTACTGTAGATCAAATCAAGTCTGTTGCCACTCCCACATTGTGGTCAGACAGTCAGACACATTGCAAACACCACAGAGTGGAGCACGTCAGAAGGGATCAAAGACTGCATGCATCAGAGACTAAAGGCGGGCATACACTGTGCAATATTTTCAATCGTGGGTATTAAGCTCCTTCTCACACTGCACAAGGGAATTTAACGATTTAAAAGTTCACATCTCGCGACTCGTGTCCTCACACTATACGAGCCGACAGTCGGATGCGAGCAGAATGCTCCCACTGTGCGACACGACAGGCTTGTTTCCTGGATCGCGCTGCCCTACCAATTTGTGCATGTGTGTCAAGTCAGGTCCTCGCACTGCTTTTACTGTGCGATTTACTCACGAGGGATGACCAGGATTTCAAACAGTTTTGATTTTCTTGCGACCCTACGATTGCGTGATTATGAGGTGAAATCGCTTGTCATTGCCCTATGTAGGCCTACACTACACGATGCGAGACTCACGGTTGACCTCTGATTGAGCAAGAAATCAGCCTGACTCCCAAAAAGTCGTCCAAGTGACAAATCGTGGCAAAATCGGGCAAAAAGTCGTACAGTGTAAGCCCGGCTTTAACTGTTCATGTTGTGAAAATTGTGACTGGTCAATGATTCCCTGTGTCTCTCTCAAATGGACAAGTGGCAACATTCCGATGTGCCAAATTTTGTTGAACTCTCCTTCCATGTTCCTACACGTGTGACTGAGGGTGGAGTTTGTAGGCCTATGGGGCACCTAAGTCACGCCCTTCTACTTCCGATCCGTGGGGCTGGAGCTTTCAAAATTTTGAATGAGAGTTAATGGAGCGAGTCAAGCTAAATCCTCATCCCGTTTGGCATGTGCTCCGGATTTCACATATGATGACAGTGAATTTGAAAGGTTTGGATTTGTGTCGTAAGACCACTCATTTTCGACACGCAAGAAACGTTATTTTAGCTTTTGTGCAAAACTGTGTTAGAGACTACACGTGCGCCTCGCATATCTGACGTGAACCGAAGCACAGCCAACCCTACCGCTGCACCGCGGCTTAAGTGGCTGCACGTCGGACATGCGACGTCTGCTGTGTAGTCCAAATAATTACATATTTTTGCACACACACAACTCAAAAATCGCTTGCCAAGTGAAGTCAACAAGCCCACCATTAGTTGTTATTAATTCTGAGGCACAGCATATGTGTGATCGACGGGGAAATGCGAGGTGGATCGGAAAATAGCTTTGATCAGTCCATTACAGCCCAGTCAAAAGTTTTTGCGTTCCCAGTAGGGCTGCACAACTAATCGAAAAATAATCAAAATCGTGATAAAATAGTGAAATCGAACTCATGATTTTAATCGTGATTTAATGGTGGCAATAGTGACCTACTTTTGAGAAGCCAGAACATACTGACAGGCTGGTGTTTCTGGACAGAAATCTGTCCACTTAAGTTTCATGCTATTGCCTTTACATAATAATTACAATTCATTTTATTTTGCTCATCCCGTATGTAATTCATTCTTGGTTATATTTCATCTTGATATAATTTTCAAAAAAATCTGCAAAAATCAATAATCGTGATTAATAATCGTGATTATGATTTTGACCAAAATAATCGTGATTATGATTTTTTTCCATAATCGTGCAGCCCTAGTTCCCAGCCCCACGAGCCGCCCGGAAGGGGTGGAGACTTAGGTCAAAGTCTGTTCCCTGTAGCAACCCAACGTAAGTAGGCTGCCGGATGTGAGTGCCCGGATATCCGCCCGAGTATTTACGTCTATTTTACCTCAGCTACTCGCGTTCGGTCGTGTATTTACGACAGTTTAACCTCAGCTACTTGATTTCGGTCCGATTTGAGTCTGACTGAAGATGGAAGGGACATAGGTGCCGTGCGTAAAGAGCCCACCGCACATCGCCGTTTCGGCGACACCAGAAAGTTCCTTGATCTCCCAATCAAAATAATAGGCCCTGTGACATCAAAATAATAATAAAAAAGTATACAATGAAATTATAACTTAAAACCGAATTGATTTGGGTGTGAAAATTAAACTGTCTCAACCGGGCACCCAAAGGGAATCCATCAAAAGATAACGGCGTTACTTTCTCGTCGGCATTATTTTGTGTTTATCCAGGAGGACTGAGCTGAAAACTGCAGCAGTCACCTTGCACAGTTCTAGCTGCTCTGAAGCACTTGCGTGTCTAAGCAAATCATCCCGCCCATTCGCAATGTTAAATAAAAAGTTTTGCACAAGGCTATAGTCTAAAATAGACACTGGAATAGCCCGTTTCGGAAGGCATTAAAGTCACGAGTTTACCCAGTCTAAATGTAGCTAGCACCCGGGAAGTTTTACTCCTTACATTAGTGAAACATAATATCAGGATATCCAACAAGTTAAAAGAATATCTGGGCATAACATTTAAAAGTGTCAGTGCAGAATTAAACTGGGCGCTGAATATAAATATTGGAGCCATTCTCCCTCCGTGTCTAGATACAGTCGGAGGCGCGCGCGCGCTCTTATTTCTGTATTATATGAAAATATCCTAAAACGGTCACAACATCAGAGGACCTTCGTGGTGGAGGATACTTGCGGCGGGGGCCGAGACCGAGTTGTTAAGGGACACTCTTAATATTATTGAAGGGACAGACCATGCTCGATACTTTACCCGGTCTAAATGTAGCCCTCGAAAAGTTATGCCGCATAGGCCTATTGTGCAGATTGATGCCAAAAACATGTGAAACTAGGCACATTGGAGACTAGAGCCTATAATTTAGACATAGCCTATTCATTTGATTGTGCTACGTAAACTTAAAAGTGTCAGTACAGAATCAAGCGGGACGCTGAAATATTGGAGCCAGTAACTTCGTGTCCGGTGGATATTGTGCAGACGTGTGCGCACGCACAATTTCTCTCCCATCTCTTTGCTAATCAAGCCTCCGATCTCCAAAAAGACACGGGCAGATAACTATTTACACGAGCTGTTTAAATAATGTGATGCACGTTCTTCATGACATGGCATGGTTTGGCCACCCTAAATTCAACATGACTGCATTCGCACATATCATTTAAACATCCATGATGGAATTGTCACTCTTAATGTGCAAGTATTGGATATGAAAAAAAAGATCCTAAACGGTCACAACACCAGAGGACCCGTGGTGGTGTGGTGGATATTTGCGGCGGGGGGCGAGGCCGAGTTGTTATGTTAGGCTACAATCATATTATAGCCTAGAAGGGACAGTCAGGCGACACAGCGTGACTCACATAGGGTAGCTGTGGTACCGCAAAGCATTCCTGATGGTGGAAATGAATGCAAATGCCTGCAAATACTCGAGCGGATATCCGGGCACTCACATCCGGCAGCCTACTTACATTGGGTTGTTACATTCCCATAAGTCCCATCACTCGGCGGCCATCTTGGCTACGCCTCAAACTGACTATTTGAGATTAGTCAGTGATGGGGTATATAAGAATGAATGGGGGAAATAATGTTGTGTGACAGTGGGACAACACAGCGATACACAACTCATATGGTTGGAATCACAATGAAAAACTGGGTTTAATGGCCATCTTAGAATGACCTAAACATGAAAGTAACACTTTAAAACAGCGTTTTTCTTTATGCTATTTTTGATCTGCGCATGCGCCACATTCCACGACAACGTTCTGTTTTGCGGCAGGTGGGAGCAAGTTGCGTGGACTTCACCTCTTCCGGCCGGCTGTCAAACGGGCATCCATTCTCCGGTCATCATACAGAAAAGACACTGGATTTATTTTCTGATAGCCAAAGCAGTAAGCACAATGGTCGTCCCTGCTCATCAGTAAAAAAATAAAATAAAATAGGCTATTGAATAAATTAATGATGTAGGCTAGCCTGCCTCAAAGTTGGTGTTTTAAATTGTGATATCATGTTGTTGCCCAAACTGATAATAGCTATGACCAACGGTGAAAAATATAAGAAAAAAAGCTAAACTGATCAAAGTTGAATGTCTTGCAGACTTGCTCCCGTTTTGCTTTTTCTTACTTATTTGTTTTCAACCATAAGAAAAACCACAACGGGTGTGCACATGTATGCACACGGCCGTTTTTGTTTCCGTGATTATATCTGTCCCTTTGTCTTGCACCTGCATTTTGTATGGGCGCAGAAAGGTGATTAATGGTCGAGTTGCGCTCTCTGCCCAATTCACAATGAAGTTTCCACGGACGGCAAACAAACCACATGGCCGCCAGCAAACAAACCGATTAGGTACGAGCAGTCGTAAAGGTTTACGTTTGCACTTGCGTCGAGGCGTCGAAACGATTGGATAAGTGACAGCGCTCTCGTTACCGGACACGTGGGAGTGACGCCGGCAAACGCCATGTTCGCGTAGCCAAATGCTCTCGTTCATTCCTATGGAAGGTTTCATGAGTGATTCGTCTCGTATAAGGGCCAAAACATACCAAGGCGGAACGGAACGGTCGCAGGACGGACGCGGTCTTTCTGCTTAGTTTTGGCCGGCGTGCTTTCCTCTGCCTTGCACACTGACAGCGTCGGCGTGCGCGGCCAGTCCTATTCAAAACCCTAGCCACAGCCAAAGCTAGCATGCTACTTTGCCATTCATTTGAATGAGACACCGCCGGTCGCCGGCGTGAAAAATACGCTCGAGTTCTATTTTCCAAATGCAGCGCGGCGCGGAGCCGGCTCCCGCGCCGCTGACGCCCGACTACCGCCGGTTGGTGTGTAAGGACAGATAGGTTTCAATGTATTTTCACCGACGCCGGTAAGAAACGCGGCCGTTCCGCGACGCTTTACCGCCTTGGTGTGTAAGACCCCTAAGACCGTCTCTGCTTAGGTGCCCCATACAAAGACAGTGCTTGTGAATGTGCCAAACACTGAGGGCCTTTCTCAAAACTCTAGTGTGCACACTTCCAAGTGTATCAGCCTAATTAGTCACACCCAGTGATTGGAAATGCCCCAAATGTGCCAAAGACTTTGCTGTGCAGGTGGTGGTACTTTGCAAGGGAATGCATGCTCCTGATTGGTCAACAACTCCTTGCAAGCTTCTATGACCACGACACAGTCAGAGAGAGCGTCTGGCAAACTGACCTAAAAACCCATCAGGGATTTTTAAAAAAAAATTAGGGCAGAGAGGGGAAAAAAATCTGACCTGTGTTTGAAGGCTGGTAATGTCTTTTGTAAACAATTCGCCAGACTGACTTTGTCATGGCATTTTGAGCAGAATCAAAATAATAAGAAATCGATGGGTCGTCCCATTGGTCCAACAGCTTTTAGAAAAAGGGTCCTATGTTCCCCGTTCCCATACAAAGACAGGGGAACATAGGACCCGGGGAACATAGGTACGCTCCCCCTCTAGCTACTACTGGAGTGCCTTAAGCTACTGTTTTTACACCACAGCCATATACATCCATTCTCTAATTGTGTCCTACACACATTACAATTGCTATACTTCTTTTAACCCATGCTTTGATAAAATTGCATTATTACCTCTCCCAAGCAGGTTATGTTTTCGGTCGCGTTGGTTTGTCTGTCTCTCTGTCCGTCTGTTTGTTTTTTGTCTGTCTGTTTGTCTGTCCGCCTGTCTGTCAATAGGATAACTCAAACAGTTATGAACAGATCTGGACCTGCCTGGGTACCACCAGACCTTATCACAAGTGATACTGTCTTTCAGATCGGAATGATTGTGTAGAACTAAAGGCAGCATGGGAGTTCCCCGGCTAGATCTGGACGAGACTTTCTGGAGTTATTGGAAAAGACCCAAAGACCAAATGATTCAATTTTGGTGGTGATCCGGATCACAAACCGGAACCAGGACTTTTTAAAAGATTCTTCACCATTAACAGCAAGTCTAGAGACCCCTAGTTATTATTATTATTATTATTATTATTATTACGTTTTATTTTTGTTTGTTAAATTCCAAAGACCTCATACAAAATGATTGTGCCATGACACACCTTTATGCAGACCAGAATCAGAACCCTCATAGCAATATTTTACCTTGGCATATCCCTGGAGAGCCTTAATCTCTCTGCTAATAGAAATAGAAAGCCTTTATTGTCATTATACAAAGTATACTGAGATTTGAGCTTCCCTACAAGGTGCACAGTCCTTGACAGATTAACATAGTCCAGTAGTGTGAGAGATCTTTCAGTCTTTGTAAAATAAATAGTGTATAGTATCTCAAGCCACAGTTTGAGTTGTGTGTGTGTGTGTGTGTGTGTGTGTGTGTGTGTGTGTGTGTGTGTGTGTGTGTGTGTGTGTGTGTGTGTGTGTGTGTGTGTGTGTGTGTGTGTGTGTGTGTGTGTGTGTGTTTGTGTGTTCATGGAGGATGTCTCCCTAGAGCCATTGACTGCCACCATCTCAGCTCAGGATGGCGACCATTGATCAGTCAGGACAGGATGGCGGCGATGATGGGATCCATCTTCTGTCAGCAGAGGATGGCGGCCATGTTGGAACCCCTCATTTGGCAGCTCAAGATGGCGGCCATGTTGGGACCCCTCATCTGTCAGCTCAAGATGGCGGCCAAGTTATCGCCCCTGGTATCTCCCAGTGTGCTGTTCAGGGCAGCATCGACATCAGCATCAACTCAGTGAGTAACAGTCACATCACCACAGTCAGGTAGGCAGAGCAGAAATGTTTTTGTCTGGTTTCTGTGTGGAAATGTTTCAAACCAACCATGTGAACCAACCGTGTTTGAAAACGGAACTTGAGGGGAATTTTCACTGAAAATTCAGTGGTCATTTCTCTATCAGGGGACTATGATGAACAATTTACAAAAGGTTTCAAGTCGTAACCTCAGCTAGAGGTCTGCGTGGGACAAATTTTCCAGTCCCACGCCCGCCCGCTCCCGCAGACTGGTAGTCAGAAATTCGTCGCTTTAGGATTATAGGGTTCTATCTGACATTTTGGTCGAAATTGAGTTATTGCCATAGTCATATTATAGTAGCACTGCTTTACATCCTAGAATGTGTTTTTTAACGTTTTATGCATTTTTCACCGTTTAATCCTCAGAACCAGAAGGTTCTATCTGCAAAACTGCACTTCAACTTAGAATTATAGGGTTCTATCTGACGCAATTGAATGTAGCAGCTTTGCAAAGCGGCTAATCAGCTGCTTTTTCATTTGTTATGATACCAACGCATGTCTCCGGTCTCAGTGCTAACATTGCCTCACAAAATATTGCAAATATGAGCTTCTGATTGCCATTCAAAGCAAGGATGGCGACTCCAATGCACCCCCGCTTATTTAATCAGCAAAATGCGGAGCTATGCACCAAGTTGGACAGATCTTGCAACTTACAGTGACACTGATGTAGCCCACGTTAGAAAGTTGAGGTCGAAACACATTCAAAGAACAAACGTGGCAATTCTTAATCCCATGCTTGCCAATTAGCTGTGCTTACGTGAGGCAACATTAGGTTTTGCGTTGCGTTGGGTCAGAATTGCTCATAAAGTGGCCTATCATGGACATGACCAAACTTAGGCTATCAATATTAAGCCTACCTTATCACATAGCTTTTACGATGAGATGCTATCACAATTGATTTTACCAAGCTAAGCAGTCCCTGTAGGAAGATAGTAATGACAGCAATCTTTACGCACGTGTTCAAGACTATAGACAGCGCTTGTATTTGACCAAAGTGCTCGCTGGTTGCGCATGGTGTAGGCTACCAGCATGGTAATCTGACTAATATACAATGGCTTTGGTTCACTATTATTATTTTTGACACATTTTGGTTCCCACTCCAATAATGGGACAAACGTTACAATAAAATATCGTTAGGCCTATCTATCTAGGCCTGTCTATCTAATTTTGCCATGGCTAACCTTTCCCAGGTGCCACCTGTGGAACAGGTACTGCATATCCTATTGGTTTTTTTTGTTAATTTAATACGATGGCTGTATAGTTAAGATTTTCTGGAGGCTTTTAGCATATTTAAGATTGTGTAGCTTTTATTAGGTCTATTTAAGATAATGTAGTGGTCTCAATGACAGATTACACTGACCCAGGCCAAGTGACCGCAAGAACCAAGGGGGCCCTAAAGCTCATCATCCACGCTACAGTTTCAATATCACTTTTAAAACATTGTGCATATCATTATTCATCCCTGGAAAGTGAAAAACAGGTAGGCTACCTGGTAAAAGTGGGTAATGTATTATATGCAGCCCTGGAATAGTCTGGCAGCAATAGTGCAGTTTTACTGCAGTATTCAATATTTTAGAAACACAACTCCATATACTATACAAAAATATTTCACTTAACTCTAATGCATATTTTAATTGTTTTGCAGTGCTAACAGAACTACACCTGGTATTTTACAGTAAATTACATAATATTAGGCCTACACTTACCATATGCTTTTCATCCAAAGGGACTTACAGTACAAGATATTGGTACAGAGTATTGGCTACAGTCCCTGGAGAAGTAAGAGGTTAGATTCCTTGCACAAGGGCATCTCAGCCAGGGAGTGAGACACTGAGTGGTAGGGTGGGTTTCAAACCTGTAACAATCTGCTTTAAAGTCTCCTTAACCACTTGGCCAGGGGTGGAGAAACGTTTGCATCTGTACTATGAACACAAATCAGGATTTCCCCCTGCACTTTAGGCCTATATTGAAGGCGGCCACCTTCACAACAGACCCCACCTTCACTAGGTCCTCTGAAAATGCAACTTAATTGTATTGCAAATGTAATTCCTAAGAATACTTAACAAAATATGTCATATTTCATGTGAAGCTGCATAACATTAAAAGTATATCGGGCCCGGATAAGATGATTACGGCCCTTGGGACATAGGTTCTCCACCACACTGGGCCATGGGCCTTGGCTAAACAAAAATATAAATTTTTGGGATCCATTCTCATATTGCATTAACATTTGACTTTTTCCCCTCATTTTCTCGGGGGACAAGCCCCTGAAGCCCTAATAACCAAGATTATCTCATTTCTAGGTTAAGCTCTATCTAACTACGGGTATTGTATAAATACATACAATATATACATATATATATATAGGCCTACAGTGGCCTGAAATCTCCAAATACCAATTAATATTCTTTAAATAGTGTTGTTACATTTGTATTAGTTGTATTGTATTAGTAATCTATGAGTTTTGTTCAGAAATCATTGTTAATTTCTATGTTTTGGTAGATAGAACCCTATAATTCTAAAAACATTTTGCGGCAAGGTTCTATCTACATTCTACCTGTTTAAAAAACACCACTTCCAAATGTTCAATTATTTAAATATTTCAGATTTAGAGTTCATTTAAGGTGTCTTTAAGTCTAGTGTATCAAATTAACATTTTCCATATGCCAATTATGATCTACAGAGTGCCCCAATTATACAGTGCAAAATCGCATCGTACAGCAATACATACAGTGGCCTGCAATCTCCAAATACCACTTAATTTTCTTTAAACAGTGTTGTTACAACTATTTTATTAGTAATCTATGAGTTTTGTTCAGAAATTATTGTTAATTTTGATGTTTTGGTAGATAGAACCTTATAATCCTAAAAACATTTTGCGATTTCAGTGCAATAAGGTTCTATCTACATTTTACCTGTTTTAAAAAACACCACTTCCAAATGCTCGATGATTTTAATATTTCAGATTTAGAGTTCATTGAAGGTGTCTTTAAGTCTAGTGTATCAAACAAACCTATTCCATATGCCACTTCTGATCTACAGAGTGCAAAATCTTTAAACCTCAATATCTCAGAACTGGTCAAAAGTCAGATAGAACGAGTCAGATAGGCGACGAATTGATGAGTTGGGACTATAGCCCAAAGTGACCTACGTGACTGGAGCAATGGAATTTTCAAATGAGATAACAGAGCCGTTATGTGATTAGCTAAATCAAACATGTCAATGTCACATCAAGAGCAAATACAGTGATTTCTTGGCGAAACATCTTCAACAACCTTGGCTACTCTGAAGCTTGCTGTAGGTTATTTCTGGTGTACATGCACGATATGCCTTTCGTTTTCCATAAAACATGGTCTTTTAGCCATTCATAGCACTACGGTCGTCTCTTACTCCTATTCACTATGTCCTGGAAATGCTCAACTACATCATAACAACATTGCTATGAGAGTACAGAAAGCCATAAGTAACAGATTAAGACATAGCCATTACAATTTATCGTGACAGTAAGGTTATAACATAGGCTCTTCGCTAAGGGGTTAAGAAATGCATTAATCCCTCTCTTTCTCTCTCTGCCCTCTGTTTTCCCCATCAGCAACCGACTGTGAACACAACAGCAAACACCATAGGTAGGTGTGTGTCTGTGTGCATGTGTCTATCCTCCCACCCTTCTCTCTATCTATCTCTCTATCTCTCACTCTCCCTATCCATCCATCCATGCATAGCTCACTCTCTCTCTCTGTCTGTCTGTCTCTCCATCCATCCACGTCCCCCCTTTCTATCTATCTATCTATCTATCTATCTATCTATCTATCTATCTATCTATCTATCTATCTATCTATCTATCTATCTTGTAGTGCATGTGGACCGTGCAGTTGACCTGGGCACCAGTCCTACTCCAGCGATGTGTCACGTGTGCCAGCGCCAGATACACACCAGGGTCGTCTACGAGAGCGGAGGGTTCACGTGGGCCATCTGTGCCCTGCTCTGTTTGTTTGGGTAAGACACACACACACACACACACACACACACACACACACACACACACACACACACACACACACACACACATCAAGGTGGTCTACAGAAGAAGTGGCATATTCACATGAGCCATGTGTGTCTGACTGTCTGTCTGTCTCCCCCCCCCTCTCTCAGGATGATATGCGGCTGTTGCTTGATTCCCTTCTGTGTTGGCAGCTGCAAAGATGCCTACCACAGCTGCCCATTCTGCAACACCCCACTGTCTGTCAGCAAGAAATGTTAAAACACACATTAACATAAAATCTTGATTCCGATTTTTTTTCATCAGTATCTTCCATCGAAATGTTTTTAAAACAACAACAAAACAGAACAGGCATTTTATATAGGCCTACTTGCAATTAGTAATTAGCAATTAATTATGTAAATGTAAACACACTGATGACACTCTCATAAAGTGTATTAGCTCCAAAAACGTAAACTTTTCGATCCCTGAAGAAGATCCCTCGAAACGTTGCTGTTTGTAAAAATGAAATAAAGTTTATATTTTTGGAGCTAATACCCAGTGTGCGGACCACTTCATCACACTGTTTACCACTTTTTGTCTGGCACCTGGATAACTGCTTTGTGGATGTGCGCACCCCAACCTCCAAACTCTTGTAAAGTGCACAATTCAAATACAACAATGTAAAGAATAAAAGTGAAGACAACACTAAGTAAGTAGACATCACTCTGATACTGATGAAAACATCGTCACCGCAAGACGATCTACATATGATTTTTCCACTTGGCAGATTCCAGATGATTTTGTACTCGATTTCGCAATTCAATAATCAGGCTCACAACTCAGACCATTGTCATTAGTTACAAAGGTGATGACATTAAGTACAAAAACATTGAGAGTGACACCCCCAATAGACACTAGTGACACACTATTCATTCAGGGACCCCAATAGACAATCTGTCCGTAAAAAAACAACAACAATACTGTGCATACCTCATCCCCGGTATGTACAAACCTACTCTTTGTTTCTTATTGTTATTGCCGTATGAGCCATTTGCTGATTTTAATATATACATTTGGTTTAACCCGTTTAAGCCTGAGACACCTGCAAAAAATACTTGCTGAATGCCTAAGCCATTTTTGGGAAAATGTACCCTCAGCCTACATATGAAAACCTATATCTCGACCTCCGAAACACATAGAAACATGAAATAAGGACCCTCCCCTTGCATTAGGTAATGTCCATTCCGCTCTAACAAGCCCACGTTTATAATTAAAGAATTAAAATCTCAAGAGCCTGAAAGCAGTGTCTATGTCGCTCCAGGCGCCTAGGTCAATTTAGTGTATACACAGCATCAGGCTTACATGGGTTAATGCTTTTTTAATTTGATCAATGACTTTCTTTGCTTATAGTTAGAGTAACGTGACAAGTAAATGGACTTGACACCATCATCAATAACATTAACATCTCTGTACGGCATAGGAATCAATTGATGGGAATGGAGTAATTGATAAAGTGTATAAAATATGTAGCGCCCCCTACAGTAGACTTTGTATATTTAACGCCCCCTGCAGTAAAGACTACACCACCCCTTGAATTCACACTTTGAGAGAAAGGGGAACTCTGTCCCAAAAATCCACACAACAACGGTAACTAGGAAAAGTATAAAAATACTAGCCTAGCGAGCTAAGCCCCAACAGCTTGAAAGCTGACAGGGGTCTAGAGTAGCTGGGTGGGATAAACGGTTGTCATATTTAGCGACTTTTCTGCCATAGAAACTACTTTGAAAAATGTGTTTGAAAAATAGTTACTAATTCTCACAAACATAGCAGTGCAGTAGTACAGGTGTCATTATTGCTGTCTAGGATGTTTGAGCAAAGAGGATACAGAGAATATACTGTAAACTAATAAAGAACATATTGTACATTTAATAATAATAATAATAATAATTGTATTTGTATAGCACTGTGTCATACAAGGCATGTAACTGAAAGTGCTTAACAAATGGGAAAAAACATAATTGTTAGAGATGGATTTAAAAGGAGACGTATAGAGGAGAGGCAGAAATAGCAGGAAGGCAGAGGAAGAAGAGATAGATAGAGATTGTAGAGTCATAAGGTCAACGTAGGTTAGGACCAGGATTCTTAAATGCGTAAGGTCTATAGTGGCTGGGCCTAGCATAAGTCATAGATAGTCACACAGTGATTGGGTGCTCAGGTGCGGCCCCTGGTGGCATCAGGGGTGAGGAAAAACTCCCTTTCGCTTGAATCATAGTTTGTAGGGGGAAAAAAAGCTCAGTGAGGTCTGAGAAAAAACCACACAATTTAAACCACTACAACTGTAAATAGAGAACTTAAATAGAAAAGAACATTTGTTTAACAATACAATCAACACAATGTAGTGATATTTATACATTAATCACAATAGTGATCCGTTGTGTCCTTTCAAAATTCAAGTTGTAATTATGACCATATGACTTCCAAGGAACTTCTAAGGTGTTTCAGCCGGAATGGTATTTGTTGCCTATTGGCCATTGCCCACATATAATGTATACCAGTTATACCACCCCAGCCCATGCTGTTGTCACGGTTCAAAGAAGAAGAAATGTATTTGGTTTGCGACGCATTAGTATGTCACACACTGTTTTAAAATTAGGAACGGACACCGTCCCAGTTCTTTGTTGCCCTGAACAAGTTTCATCAACATCAGTACGGCAGCTAAATGTATTGAAATGACGAGGTCATGTGACCTGACAAAGGGTAACAGAAGATTTAGGAGACCTCAGCCTAAACCCAGCATAGAGAGGCTCAGTGAACGTGGCAGTGAACGTGTGCAGGTGGGTGAGTGTTGCATCAGTGGAGACGCTGTAGAAGGACAGAGTGCCCTCATGCCAGTCCAGGTACACTCCTATCCTTCTGGAGCGGGAGGAGGAGGAGGGGGCAGCGATGGCTATGCGTGTGTTGTTGTGTTTGGCACAGAAGGGCTCCGGTGTGTCAGGTGCACAGTATAGACTCCAGGACTTGTGGTCGGCGTCGTGCTGAGTGTTGTTGCCGCCTCGTTTGCTTCGTCTCCTCCTGATGCTCCGGTAGCACACCACTATGTCTACCCTCATGCCCCTCCACTCAGCCTCCCAGTAGCAGCGTCCAGACAGGCCCTCTCTGCACAACACCTGGTGGTCCCATTCAAACCTGTCCGGGTGGTCGGGGGAAGATGTGGGGAGCCCGCATGCATGTGCCTACATAAACACACAGACAGACAGACACGCGCACGCGCACACGCACATGCACACACACTTAGTTGTAAAAAACACACAAATAGCAATTGCAGAGCACATCGTCATCACATCACAGACGTTGTAATCATCACAATACAACAGATGCATACACACAGGCCCAGACACACAGTCATGCATGCACATGCACACGTGCACATTCACACGCACACACACACACACACACACACACACACACACACACACACACACACACACACACACACACACACACACACACACACACACACACTGCCTCTCTGCTGCTATTGACAACTTGGTTGTACAGGTGCGCCTCTCTCACCTGTGAGGCCTGCCTGTTGCTATTGGAAACCGAGTGGTCAGGGTATGGATGGGACAAGTTTCTGCGTGCCACCTGTCTGTTGTCATGGGAGACGGAGAGCTCTGTGTGGGCTGTGTTTGGGTCCAGCGTGAGATCACAGGCATCTGCAGACAAGACGAGAGGCATATCAAATATCACACGCATACACACACAAACAAGAACACACAGGCACGCACGCACACACACACGCACACACACACACACACACACACACACACACACAATCACAAAGACTTACATTTTCGCAAGCCTGGTGTCAGCCTCCTTTCGCCACAATGTTTACTGCTGAAAATGAACAAACAAACAAACTACTTAATCTGTTGATCGATAAATCGATTGATCAGTCGATCAAATTAATCTCTCCCTCTCTTTCACACCCGCACACACCTGAGTTTCTGTAGTTAAAGGGGCATAAGGTAGGATTACGTTGTTTGAGCGGTGCCCGTGGCATGCCTGTCTCAAAATCTACACCGTAATGAAAAAATACTGTTCAAATAAACTCGCTGTGAGAATGTTTTTCATCTCGGAATGCCAGCAGTTGATACAAATCTGAATACGGTATATAAAGCGATTTTTTGTAGGAAAAGTGTTTCCCACGGCACTCCTTCGGACCGCTCTGTCAAAAAGTTGCATTGGGGGTTTTCTGACAGCGGACCGTGGAAGTGGTCGTGAGAGCCATCGTGCACTTACTATTGATTCAAAAATAAAAGTGCCAGCACCAACTTTGACGTCGTATAACTCCTGAATGACTAAAGCTATCACTACGAAACTTTGTGACTTTTCCTAAAATGAAGTTGGCTACAATGTGATACCAACAGATTAGGTTTATCATTTTTGTTGTTGCCATGGCAACGGTTTTCTGACAGGTACGCCTGACCAAAAATCACTGATCTAAGTCTCATCATCATCACTTTTCATATTTTTTTACATTTTCATTAGCATCAGACACCCTTGTTGACATTTTCAGTGGTCTGACGCACATAATAACCAAAATTGATGTGCATTAGCCAAGTTAGATGGAAAATACATTAAGGTGACATTTTGGGCAATAAAATCAGGAAATGACGTCATAATGATGTCATAATATCCAATAATGACACCAAATTGATGTCATTCGTAGATCTTTGGCTGAAGATCATCCCCTCATCATACGCCATTCGGTTCCCAAGTTATGGGGGGGGGTCAAAAGAGACCCCCCCCCACCCCCCCCCCCCCCCGGTCCCAGGAATGCCAAAAAAGCCCAGTCTGGATAGGGTTAAGTCTTGACATGCAAAATGATTTACCAAGCTGTCATAATGTGATAAGCACTATATAATTTCCATTGGATGTGATGTGAATATGATCTGAATTGGTAAATTGTTCGCCGGTAAATATTGACTCTCTCTAATCAAAGGCAGTAAAAGGGATAGAGAAAACAGGCATACAATACAACAATAGGCACTGTACTGCATTATATTACTCTATGCCTCATGTGCCCTTTAGAACTATGCTTCACGCAAAATAATAATATATCCCTAAAATTTCACAAAACAGTAAGTGCACTTTATACAGTATCAGTGTATTTTTTCAAATTTATTTTGCTTTACAGTTCTATATTTTTTTCACATGGGCCTGCAAGAAGAGTAAAAAGGGGTGATAGAGGGCGCACTTTGACACATCAACCAGAGTTGGATATTTTTTCTATTTTGCAATGTGAAAACCTGTCAATAAATAAGTCATACTCTAAATGTATATCTATTACAATCATCTGATCAATGTAATATAAAGTCGAATTTACAACATGTCCCATCCAATCTAAACAACATTTCACTTCAGAAAAGATCCTCGAGACTGTACAAGTCAATTGGCAACATGACAAATCAATTTGACTAGCTTGTCCATGGCTAACCATTCTGCTGGCACTGACACGTTCATTGACACAAAAACTTGGTTTTGAAAGACAAACTAAGGGTTTTGAGCAAGACACGCGGTTTTGCAGGTCATCCACTGTGTTTTGCCATTTGTTAAAGCTGTTTTGAGAATGAATATTATGTTTTGCAAATTGCGAGAGAGATTCGAGAAATGTCCAAAAGCAATTGAGAAATACTGTAAACCTACTGTAAACTTTTAATCCTACCTGGAGCCCCTTCACATGTAATGTGGGAAGGAGGTATGGGGGAAAAGGGAAGAAGGATGGAAGAAGGTGGGAGGAGGAAAATAATTGAAGGGTGAGGAGGTAAAGAAGTGAGGGCTGAGGAGGAGGATATGAGTGAGGTATGGTGTATCGCACCCAGAGAGAGAAGAGATAAAGAAAACAGATAGATAGATCGATAGATCGATAGATAGATAGAGAGAGAGAGAGAGAGAGAGAGAGAGAGAGAGAGAGAGAGAGAGAGAGAGAGAGAGAGAGAGAGAGAGAGAGAGCGAGGGGAAAGAGAGCTGGACTGAC